>NC_083702.1:39354324-39662052 GCF_033118175.1 Dama dama
TACTGCAGGAGAAAAATACATGATATATTGAAAATAAATTTATTCCTTTGTTCTCTGTACAGGAAGTGCACTTATCTTAAATAATAGTGTCATCTATGCATTGAAGTTTGATTTCAGGCAGTTTTTCTATTTAATTGATCAAGTTAGACATTCCTGAACTAAGCATGGCCATTCTTGGTCTCTACATTTATTGTGAGTTCACAGGAAAAAATGATAAAACATCTACAAGTCACCTTGAATTAAAAATGCATGTGACGTAGAAACTGGTTCTGACAGTAGTACTGTCTACTGATAGTGGTGTGCTGGATCCATCTGGGCATATCACTTTCAACTTTGTGTTCAGTGACATCGTGTGAGTGCTTACACCATGGAAATTGACAGATGCTACACTCAGAAATGTTGAGTGTACATACAAACATTGCTTAATGGATCATTTCTGATAACACATGCTTCCTGCCTAGAAGAGGAGAGGTGATATTGAAGGCGCTGTAGAGGGGAGACTTGGCCTGCCAACACTGGGAAGCTGTTCTGGTGTTGAACCAGTTTCTGGAAGTATTTTTGACCCTAGTTAGTGATGATCCATAAATTACCTCCCATAAACAATTTATTTTTTTCCTGAAATAATAGCACTCTGGTAAACTAAAGAACTGTAGTGTGTTGAACTGTGGCTGCCCTCACCCCCCCCAAAGATAATTCCACCCTCCAGTCCCTAGAATCTTTGAATATGTCCTTATCTGCAATAAAGGCTTTGAAGATGTAATTGGTTAAAGAATTTAGAATGAAATCATCTTGGGTTTCCTGGGTAAGCCCTAAATCAAATGACGAGCATACTTCAAGATACAGAAGAGGACACAGGAAGGACGTTCAGGTGAAGACAGAGGCAAAGATTGAATCAACCAAGGTAGCTGAGAAATGCATGGAGCTATCAGAAACTAGAAGAGGCAAGAAGGATTCTCCCCTAGAGTCTCCAGCGGGACTGTGGCCCTGAGGACACTTGATTTCAGACTCTGGCCTCCAGAAATCTGTGATAATAAATTAGAGTTGTTCTGAGGCACTTGCTTGCAGTGACTTGTTGTGGCAGCCACAGGAAGCCAGAGCAAGGACCAATGGGAATAATATTTATTCTAACTTTTTTTTTAAGAAACACCCCCTCAAGATCCATTTTTTCAAGAGATGCAATAGGCATGCATCCTCTTATATCCTCTACCTTTGCACAAATTTCCTCTACAAAATAGCTCTCAAACTCATCTGTGATCAATGTGGGCATTTTCTGTATTCCCTCTCTAGTTTATCTTTCACATATGTCTGAAATGAATCATTTAATCTGGCATTCTCCTCACCCCCTACTCAGTAAATACTGGTGCTTTTCTAATCTGGGCTTTTCTCAGCAGCTAGCAGAGTGTGATCAATATCAAACTGTGACAATTTAAGGAAGCAAACATTATCACCTTAAAGAGGAAATGCCAAATATCATGGAGCAAAAGCTCAAGAAAAAGTGTGATGTAAACCAGCAGCACAGGACTACAACACTATTAGGGGTCCATGAAAAGGTAAAAAAAAAAAAAAAAAAAAAAAAAAATGGCTTTCTGCAATTTGCATACACTTGCAACTTCCTATTTCTCCAGATTCATCTCAAGGCACTTTCATTCTCTCTCTGCTTTCAGGCACAGTAACCGTTTGTACTCCTGAATACCTTTAGCTAAGAATTAGATTGGCATGGTCATTCATATAGTGATTTGAATGACTATTAAATATACACCTCTATCCCAGGAATTCTCTAGTAATCTCTCTTAAGGTGATCATCCTCAATCCATTATTAAGTCTTATGTGTCAATGAAAAAATGTTGCCTATTGTATCAGTAAACAAAGGCTGTTGTATCCATCGAGCCACCGTATTACAGCCACCCAGATCCTGATCTCTGAGGGAACTCAGGACAGAAACAGGATGCCCACCATCTAGCAGTCAGTAGCTGCAGCCAACCCCTTTCCCCGACGCTCACAGTGACAGTATACCCTGAGGAGCCTCAGGGTGAGAGAGAACAGGATACTGGCTCCAGATAGCTGAGGTGCATATCAAAGGAATTGTTTCAATAATTTCTGTACGTTTTCCCATATATAGAAAAGTGCTAAATTCCTTGATATATCTGATTTTCTTTAATAATAATTTATTGATGTTCTACTAGTTGGTCTTTGTTACAAAAACTCGCATATATCCTGGCTTCTCCCTTGTTTCTTCAGAGCAGTATCTGAGAGTGATCTGAGATGCTGTGTCCTGGGCTTAAGTTCTCAGTTTTGTCTGTCGAATAAAACAATATCCTCAGCTTTTAAGTTGTGCATTTTTCAGTCGACATATGCATGAAGACATTCATTTCCACAAAAAGTGGAAAGAAATCTAAATGATCAACAATAGGGGGGGTTATTAAATAATCTCTAATACATGAATTTGATAAATAGTAAACAGCCACAAAGATAGTATTTATGAAGGCCATGTAGCAATATGAAGGATGTGCAATATTTTATATAATGAGATGACAAGTGACTAGAAAAGGACAGAAATTTGTAAGCAATTTAATATATATGTTTGCATATATAAAGAGAATATCTGGTTTACACTGCACTGTGACTAAATAGTACACTTTTAGCAGCTTTAAGCAACTCATTTATTTTCTCACTTTTCTAGGTCACAAGTCTGGGGCTCAATTGACTTTTCTGCTTAGAGTCATAAAGTCATAGTTAATATATCGACTGCATGGATCCTGTTTATAGGAATGGTTTACAAGTTACTTCAAGTATTTGCCAGAATTCAGGTTTTGTGTTTATTGGATCAATGTCACCGTTTTCTTGCTCTCTGCAAGAAAATCCACATTTCTTCTCATGTGAACCCTTTCATCTTCAAACAAGCAAAGGTTCATGGAATCCTTGTCACATTTCAAATTTCCCTGACTTTGCCTTCTGCTTTTTGAAGGTCTCCTGTGATTAGATTGGGCTCACTTAGATAATCTCTGTGTTTTATGGTCAAGCACCTTGGGACTTTAATTAAGTGTGCAAAATCCCATCTCAGCAGCTGTGCCTAGATTAGTGTTTGACTAAATAAGCAGGGAGTGGATGACTTAGCAGGGCCATCTTTATAGAATCTTATCTATCTCTCAAGAGATGGTTAATTTTGTGTGTCAAATTGACTGACCAAAGGATGTCTAGATGGCTGGTTAAACAATTTTTCTGGGGATGTCTGTGAGGATGTTTCTATAGGAGACCAGCATTTGAATTGGTGAATGACTAAAGCAAAAGATCATCTCCAATACGGGTTGATAACATCCAATCTACTGAGGGCCTGAACAGAACAAAAAGACAAAGGAAAGTTGGATTTGCTCTGTCTGTCCCTTTCTGCTTAAGCCAGGATGGCCATCTCCTCCTGCACTCAGTGCTCCTAGTTCTCAGGCCTTCAGACCTGGAATGAAATTTACACCCTTGGCTCTTTGGCTCTCAAGACTTCCAATTGTACCACTCACTTCTTGTTGATCCGAAACATGGGTCTTGTGGGTCTCCAGCATGCAGTGGATAGATTGGGGGACTTCTCAGCCTCCATAATAGTGTGAACCAATATCTTATAATCAAGCTATCTATATCACTTTATATATCCTATTGGTTCTGTTTCTTTGGAGAACTCTGACTGATTAGCTACTTAGTTTTATTTCCCCACAAAAGAAGCAGTGACACCACATGTAAAATTTGATTCAGATGGAAGGGCTAATGATGCTACACATGCTTGTATTCCATAGGAAAGAGCTACAATAATAAATCTTATGTATACATATATTGCTGTTGGTGGGAGGGCTATTTATTTTACTTTCTCTCTTTTCAAATATTTCATTGTGTTTTTATATTATTGTATAAATGAAAACCTATTCTGATTTTGTTTCATTCGTTCCTAAAACCTTGCCCCTCCCTAGTCTTCCCATCAGTGACATCACTGGCTACACTTCTTCTCAGTCCTCTAGAAGTCCCTTCTTTGTCCTGATTTTCTATTTCTTAATTTTTCGGTCCTCATATTCAAACTCCTCAAGTGCAACCAAATCTTCCATAATGGATTCCATCCATTTCAATACTTTCTGCCTAAAGCCAACCTTTTAGCCACTCTCACCAGAATGTGTTTAACACATTCCACATATTCTAAATATTTCCAAAGTATCTTATTCTTCTTAAGCTTATGGCTTAAGCTATGAGCCATGTGATGCAGGGCCACCTGAGATGGACAGGTGATAGTGAAGAGTTCTGACAAAATATGGTCCACTAGAGGAGGGAATGGCAAACCACTCCAGTATTCTTGCCATGGGAACCTCATGAATAATATGAAAATGCAAAAAGATATGACATTAGAAGATGAGATCCCAGGTCAGAAGGCGTCCAATATGCTACTGGGGAAGAGCAGAGGGCAATTACTAATAGCTCCAAAAAGAATGAAATGGCTGGGCCAAAGCAGAAACAATATTTAGCTGTGGATGTGTCTGGCAGTGAAAGTGAAGTCCAATGCTATAACAAATAATATTGCATAGTAACCTGGCATGTTAGGTCCATGATGTGGTCAAGCAGGAGATGGCAAGGGTGAACATCGACATTTTAGGAATCAGGGAAATAAAACGGACAGGAACGGGCAAATTTAATTCAGAGGGCCATTATATCTACTACTGTGTGCAAGAATTCCTTAGAAGAATGGAGTAACCCTCCTAGTCAACAAGAGTCCAAAATGCAGTAGAATGGTGCAATCTCAAAAACAACGAAATGATTTCAGTTCATTTCCAAGGTAAACCATTCAATATCACAGTAATACAAGTCTATGCCCCAACCACTAATGCCAAAGAAGCTGAAATTGGCTGGTTGTAGGAAGACCTACAAGACCTTCTAGAACTCAAACCAAAAAGACACCATTTTCATCCTAGAAGATTGGAATGCAAAAGTAGGATGTCAATAGATACCCAGAGTAACAGGCAAGTTTGGCCTTGGAGTACAAAATGAAGCAGGGCAAAGGCTAACAGTTTTATCAAGAGAAAACACTGATCATAGCAAACACACTTTCCCAACAACACAAAAGATGACTCTACACATGGATATCACCAGATGATCAAAATCAAAAACTTTGTGACTCTTTGTGACCCCCATGAACTATTTGCATGTTTCGTCACTCAGTCATGTCCAACTCTTTGCGACCCCATTAACTGTGACCTGCCAGGCTCCTCTGTCCATGGGATTCTCCAGGCAAGAATATTGGAGTGGATTGCCATTTCCTTCTCCAGGGGATCTTCCCCACCCAGGGATTGAACCCAAGTCTCCTGCATTGCAGGTAGATGCTTTCCATCTGAGCTACTAGGGAAGGCCCATGGACTATATAGTCCATGGAATTCTCCAGGCCAGAATACTGGAGCCTTTCCCTTCTCCAGGAGATCTTCCCAACCCAGGGATCAAACCCAGGTCTCCCACATTGCAAGCAGATTCTTTACCAGCTGAGCCACAAAGGGAAGCAAAAATCAAAATCACATTGAATATATTCTTTGTAGTCGAAGATGGAAAAGCTCTATATAGTTAGCAATACAAAACTGGGAGTTGACTGTGGCTCAGATCATCAGCTCCTTATTGCAAAATTCGGGCTTAATTGAAGAAAGTGAGGAAAACCACTAGGCCATTCATGTATGACCTAAATTGAATCCTTTACAATTATACATGGTAGGTGAAAAATAAGTTCAAGGGATTAGATCTGGTAGACAGAATACCTGAAAAACTATGGGCAGAGGTTTGTAACATTGTACAGGAGACAGTGACCAAAACCAACCCAAAGAAAAAGAAATGAAAGAAGGCAAATTTGTTGTCCGAGGAGGCTTTACAAATAGCTGAGGAAAGAAGAGAAATGAACAGCAAGGGTGAAAGGGAAAGATATATCCAATGGAATGCAGGGTTCCAGAGAATAGCAAGGATAGATAAGAAGGCCTTCTTAAATGAACAACGAAAATGTAGAGGAAAACAGTAGGATGGGAAAGACTCAAGATCATTTCAAGAAAATTGGAGATATCATTGAACATTTCATGCAAGGATGGGCACAGTGAGGGACAAAATGGTAAGGACCTAACAGAAGCAAAAGAGATGAAGAAAAAGTACAGAAAAAAGGTCTTAATGACCAGAATAACGATGATGGTGTGGTCACTCACCTAGAGCCAGACATCCTGGAGTGTGAAGTTGAGTGGGCCTTAGGACAATCCTAGTGGAGGAGATGGAATTCCAGCTGAATTATTGAAAATCATAAAGATGATGCTGTTAAAGTACTACACTCAATATGTCATCTTTCAAAAACTCAGCAGTGGTCACAAGACTGGGAAATGTCAGTTTTCATTCCAATGCCAAAGAAGGGCAGTGGCGAAGAATGTTCAAATTATCATACAATTGTGTTCATTTCACATGCTACTAAGGTTATGCTCAAAGTCCTTCCAGCTATAATTCAGCAGTATGTGAACTGAGAACTTCCAGATATACAAGCTGGATGTAGAAAAGTAAGAGGAATGAAAGATCAAATTGCCAACTTTTGTTGGATTATAAGAAAGCAAGGGAATTCCAGACAAACATGAATTTCTGCTTCATAGACTACACTAAAGCCTTTGACTGTGTGAATTACAACAAAATAGAAAATTCTTAAAGAGATGGCAATACCAGACCCATTATCTGACTCCTGAGAAAACTGTACGTGGGTCAAGAAGCAAAAGTTAGAACCTTACATGGAACAGCTGACTGGTTCAAAATTGGGAAAGGAGTATGACAAGGCTGTGTCTTGTCATCCTGTTTATTTAACTTCTTTTTTTTTTTTTCATTTATTTTTATTAGTTGGAGGCTAATTACTTTACAATATTGTAGTGGTTTTTGTCATACATTGACATGAATCAGCCATGGATTTACATGCATTCCCCATCCCGATTCCCCCTCCCACCTCCCTCTCTACCCGATCCCTCTGGGTCTTCCCAGTGCACCAGGCCCGAGCACTTGTCTCATGCATCCAACCTGGGCTGGTGATCTGTTTCATCCTAGATAATATACATGTTTCGATGCTGTTCTCTTGAAACATCCCTCCCTCGCCTTCTCCCACAGAGTCCAAAAGTCTGTTCTGTACATCTGTGTCTCTTTTTCTGTTTTGCATATAGGGTTATTATTACCATCTTTCTAAATTCCATATATATGTGTTAGTATACTGTAATGGTCTTTATCTTTCTGTCTTACTTCACTCTGTATGATAGGCTCCAGTTTCATCCATCTCATTAGAACTGATTCAAATGAAATTCTTTTTAATGGCTGGGTAATATTCCACAGTGTATATGTACCACAGCTTCCTTATCCATTCGTCTGCTGATGGGCATCTAGGTTGCTTCCATGTCCTGGCTATTATAAACAGTGCTGTGATGAACATTGGGGTGCACATGTCTCTTTCAGATCTGGTTTCCTCAGTGTGTATGCCCAGAAGTGGGATTTCTGGGTCATATGGCAGTTCTATTTCCAGTTTTTTTTTTTTAAGAACTCTCTGGAAATACGTGTAAATCTATGGCTGATTCATATCAATGTATGACAAAACCCACTGAAATGTTGTGAAGTAATTAGCCTCCAACTAATTAAAAAAAAAAAAAAAGAACTCTCCACGCTGTTCTCCATAGCGGCTGTACGAGTTTGCATTCCCACCAACAGTGTAAGAGGGTTCCCTTTTCTCCACACCCTCTCCAGCATTTATTGCTTGTAGACTTTTGGATAGCAGCCATCCTGACTGGCGTGTAATGGTACCTCACTGCGGTTTTGATTTGCATTTCTCTGATAATGAGTGATGTTGAGCATCTTTTCATGTGTTTGTTAGCCATCTGTATGTCTTCTTTAAAATTAGGGCAGAAATAAATGCAAAAGAAATTATTTAACTTCTATGCAGAGTACATCATGTAAAATACTGGGCTGGATGAAGCACAAACTGGTATCGAGACTGCCAGGAGAATTATCAGCAACCTCAGAGATGCAGATGATACCACTCTAATGGCAGAAAGTGAAAACCCTCTTGATGAGGGTGAAAGAAGAGAGTGAAAAAAAGCTAGTTTAAAACTCAGCATTCAAAAAACCAAGATCATGGCATCTGGTCTCATTACTTCATGGCAAATAGAAAGGGAAAAAGTGGAAGCAGTGACAGAACTTATTTTCTTGGGCTCCAAAATCACTGCAGATGGTGGCTGCAGCCATGAAATTAAAAGATGCTTGCTCCTTGGAAGAAAAGGTATGACAAACCTAGACAGTGTTTTAAAAAGCAGAGACATTACTTTGCTGACAAAGGTCTGTATAGACAAAACTGGTTTTTCCAGTAGTCACATTTGGATGTGAGAGTTGGACCTTAAAGAAGGCTGAGAGTCAAATAATTGATGCTTTTGAATTGTGGTGCTGGAGAAGACTCTTGAGAGCCCCTTAGACTACAAGGAGACCAAACCAATCAATCTTAAAGCAAAGAGACCCTGAATATTCATTAGAAGGACTGATGCTGAAGCTGAAGCTCTAATACTTTGGCCATCTGATACAAAGAGATGGCTTTTTTATAAAGACCCTGATGCTGTGAAAGATTGAAAGCAAAAGGAGAAGATGGCAGAGGATCAGATGGTTAGACAGCATCACTGATTCAATGGACATGAGTTTGTGCAAACTCCAGGAGACACTGAAGGATAGAGAAGCCTGCCATGCTGCAGTCCACCGGGCCCCAAAGAGTCAGACATGACTTTGCAACTGAACGACAAATTATTCCTCATATATTGCTTCAAAGTTACCTCCTAAAAACATACTTTTGCTTTTTGTTCTCTGCTAATTCAAATTTGGACCCAGTGTGTGTCTTACTATTCCATTTACATAACATTTCTTCAATCTCTTACCTTATTTTAAGAATTTCTCCATTTGAAATTCTCTACTTTGGCCAAGCAACATTTTCTGGGTTACCCCCATGCTGTGCACCCATCCAACCTGTTTGACTCTTTCTTGTTCAAACCTGTCAATTTAATGACAATTTATTCCAGATCATCTTGACACTTATTTCCATGGAATTTCTAAATATTATTAAAGATAAATGGGAGAAAATACTTGGAAATATTCAGCTATTATGCAAGATACTGCTATAGAATAGCATAATTATTTTAAAAATTATAATTGCAAAGCTGATGCACTGGGACAACCCAGAGGGATGGGATGGGGAGGGAGGTAGCAGGGGAGTTCAGGATGGGGTACACATGTACACCTGTGGCTGATTCATGTAAACGTATGGCAAAAACCCCACAAAATTGTAAAGTAATTAGCCTCCAATTAAAATAATTTAATTAATTAAAAAGAAAACAAATTATAATTGATAGAAACATTATGAGAAAACAGAGGACTATATTACAAATGAAAGAAGAAGATAAAACCACAGGGAGCAAAAGCAAAAGCAGTTCTAAGAATGAAGTTTATGGTGATACAGTCCTACCTCAGGAAACAAAAGAAATTGCAAATAAAACAATTTATCTTTCTAATAATATCTAAAGGAATTAGAAAAAAAAGAACAAAACAAAAGTCAAAATTCATCAGAAAGAAAGAAAGAATAAATACCAGAGTGGAAATAAATAAAATTGAGATAAAAAAGAAAAAATAGGGAAGATTAATGAAACTAAGAGCTTGTCCTTTGAAAAGACAAACAGAACATAAATCTTTAGCCAGACTCATTAAGGAAAGAAGAGAGACCCCAAATAAACAAAATTATAAATGAAAAAGGAGAAGTTACAACTGATATTACAGAAATACAATCATTAAGAACACTATACACAGTTATAGGTCAACAAATTGAACAACCAAGAAGAAATTAATAAAATTCCTAGAAACACACAATCTTCCAAGACTGAATTGGGAAGAACAGAAAATCAGAACAGACTTATTAGTAATATTGAAATTGGATCAGATATTAAAAAACTTCCCAATAAATGAAAGCGCAGGACTGGATGGCTTCACATGAGAGTTCTACCAAACATCTAATGAAGAGTTAATATCTATTTTTCTTAAATTATTCCAAAAATTGAAGAGAGGGAAACACTTTCAAACTCATTCTATGAGGCCAGCATTCATCTGATACCAGAACCAGACAACCACAATACAAAAAAGAAAATTACAGGCCAATTAAACTGATGAACATAGATGCAAAAATTCTCAATAAAATATTAGTAAATAAAATTCAGCAATATACGTAAAAGACCATACATCATGATCAAGTGGAATTTATCTTAGAGATGCAACGATGGTTCAATATCTGCATATCAATCAATGTGATATAACACATCAATGAAAGAAAGGATATAAGCCACATGACCATCTCAACAGGTACAGAAGAAGCATTTGACAGAATTCAATAACCACTCATCAAAAGAACTCTCATCAAAGCTGTAATAGAGGGAACATACCTCATTATAATAAAGGTCACTTATGACAAACCCACAACCAACATCATACTCAATGGAGAAATGCTGAAAGCTTTTCCTCTAAAATCAGGAACAAGACAAAGATGCTCATTTTCAATACTTCTATTTAACATAGTATTAGAGGTTCTAACCACAGAGCTCAGACAAGAAATAAAATGCATACAAATTGGAAGAAAAATAGCACTATTTGCAGATGTCACAATATTCTATACACTGAAAACCTTAAAGATTCCACCAGAGAAACATTATTAGAACTAACAAGTGAATTCAGTCAAGTTGCAGGATCCAAAATTAATACACAGAAATCTATTGTATTTCTATACACTAATAATAACTATAAGAAAGTGAAAGCAATTGTAATAAAAATAAATAATAATTATTAAAATAATAAAATATAATTGCATCCAAAAGAACAAAGCACCTAGAAATAAATTTAACCAAAGAGGTAAAAAACTGTATTCTCAAAACTGTAAGATATTGATAAAGAAAATTGAAGATAATACAAATAAATGGAATGATATCCCATGTTCATGGATTGGAAAATTAATATTGTTAAAATGTCCATATCACTCAAAGCAATCTACAGATTCAATGCAATTCATATCAAAGTACACAGGACATGTTTAATAGACCTAAAACAAATAACCCCCAAATTTATATGGAATCACAAAACACCCTGAATAGCCAAAGCAATCTTAGGAAAAAAAGGACAAAGCAGGAGGAACCACACTGCTACAAAGCTATAGTAATCAAAAAAAGTATTGTATTGGCACAAAACCAGACATAGAGATAAAGGGAAAAGAATGGAGAGCCCAGAAATAAACCCATGCATGTATGGTCAATTAATCAACAAAGGAGGCAAGAATGTACAATTGGAAAAAAAGAGATTGTTTAATAGGAGGTGTTGGAAATACTGGTCAACTATTTGTAAAAGAACAAAATTTGAACACTTTCTTACACCACATACAAAAATAAACTCAAAATGGATTAAAAGACCTAAATGCAAGACCTGAAATCATAAAACTGCTAGAAGAAAACATAGGCGGTACATCCTTTGACATTGATCTTAGAAATACAGTTTTATCAGATTTGTCTCTTCAGACCAGGAAACAAAAGCAAAAACAAAGAGAATGTAATCAATGGATACCATCAACAAAACCAAAAGCCAGCCTACGGATTGGAAGAAAATATTTGCAAATGGTATATCTGATTGTGGATTAATATCCAAAATATATATCATACAACTCAATAGCAATCCAAAACCAAATCAATCCAATTAAAAATTGAGCAGAAGACTGAATAGACATTTTTCCAAAGAAGACATACAGGTGGCCAACAGGCCATGAAGAGATGTGCTGATCATCATGGGAACACAAATTGAAACGGTAATGAGGTATCACCTTACAGAAGTCAGAATTCTTATCGTCAAAAAGACAAGAGATAACAAGTGTTGGTGAGGATATGGAGAAAAGGGAACACTGGTACACTCTTTTTGGGAATGTAAATCGGTACAGCCACCATGGAAAATAGTATGGATGTCCTTCAAAAATTAAAAATAGAACTTCCATATCCAGTAATTCCACTCTTGGTTGTCTATACAAGGAAAATAGAAACACTAATTCAAAAAGATACATGTACCTCAGTGTTCACTGCAGCATTATTTACAATAGCTAGGATACAGAAACTACCAAAGTATCCGTTAGGGTGGAGCCTTAGGTTACTTAATGGATCCTTACACAACACACACACACACACTATATATATATACACACACACACAGTGTATATATAGTGTATATATAAAAATACACTTATTATATATATATGTATATGTATATATGTGTGTATATATACACATATATGTGTGTATACACACACACACACACACATATATATATGTTGTTGTTCAGTCTCCCAGTTCAACTCTTGCAGCCCCACAGACTGCAGCACGCCAGGCCTCCCTGTCTCTCACCATCTCTCAAAGTTTGCCCAAGTTCACATCCATTGCATCCACAGCCATCCAGCTATCTCATCCTCTGAAGTTCTGTGTATGCCTCAATACATGAACAAATAGGGGGAGGACACCTGGCAATGTCTACCATGGAGCACACCCAACATTATTTCAGTTAAAATATTTTTTAAAAATCCTCATTCTTTAAAATCACATACACAGTCAGAGACAAATATCCTGCAATATCCAAAGATATTTTGCTTCCTGGTGATTCTTCCAGGACTAACTGGCAACAGATCGCAGCCCTGCGTAACTGATCCGTGAGATAGAACCATTGATTTAAACCAGCGGAATTTGTGGGCCTCTGACAAAATGTTGAGATTGATTTTAAAGATATTCTCTCTGCAAAAACAAGAAAGAAAAAAGATCTGTTGTCTGTTTGGGCACTTCTAGATATTAAGAAAACTATGCAATTATAACACAGGCAACAATGCAGACAATTTATATTTTTAATTTCAATAGCAGGAGACAGATGTTCAGGACATTGAAAAGTAGTGTGAAATAATTTAGATGAAAGTAAAAAAGAATCATCACATCAGCTCTTAATCTTCTCAGGGATAATAAGAAAGAGATTCTGTAAGATTATCAGTAATTGTATTCTTTTGAATTGTGACATCACTAGTTTCTAAGCAAAGTCTAAAGAAAGACTAATAAAAGTCGCAAACAATTTTATATTTTTCATGAAATACTTTTTCCCCAAGGTGCTAGAGAATACATCAGTATAATGGATTGTACTGACCTGAAACTGACCTACCCTGTATATAAAAAGCCTGTTTGTAATTTTTATTAAAAGAAAATAGTCATGTAGATTAGATGCCAGTTATGAGCTTACAAATTAAAGCCATTCTATGAAAATGTGTATGCAATCTTAGATTATAAATCTGACAAAGAATTCTTTTTTTTAATTCTGTGTAAAATTAAGTGGAAAAAATTTCTTGCCCAGCTTGAATTGAAACATGAATACCATCTGCCAACCCTAGACCATATCTAGTAGAATCCTTCAGTAAGATGATAGCATCTTCTTTTTTCTACTGGGATGTATAGATTATGAGAGGTGGAGAAACTTTTTAAAGAGAAACTTTTAAAACATTTTGTCTAAATACTTTGATTAATTTCAATATCTTATTTCTTTTAGCAAAGATTAAGCTATTTAGTCTAGATTTTCACTGAAAGCTGATTAAACAGGCTTTCTTAAGGGGTCAATAGAGTCTGTCTCCTAATCCTCACTAGAAAAAGATGATTAAGATTTAAGTGGAGCTGCTGGTTATTTTCTGGTTTCTATCTGCCTTCCTATTGTGCTGCTTGGAAGTTTTGTTCAGTATTCCACAAGTTGTTCACTATACCTTCACTTGACATTCAGCAGAGCATCGTCCAGGGCAGGCCCAGTGGTTTGGAGTCAAGAGTCATGGTGATGTGGAGGATGACTAGGTCCCTAAGGTACTAATTACATCATTGCAGGCTGTGCCCCATGGCAGCTGAGCCACCTGCTTCGGACAAATGTGGCCAGGTATCACAGGCTGGCGATTTTATACACAATTTATGTTGAAGAATGTGGAAGATCAGCTATTCTAATACTACATTTTTATTGGAACAAGCTGCCTCTGTCTCCAGTTGTTGGCTCAGAGGAGCCTGGAAGTCACCCAAGGCCTCAAAGTTCCTGCTCTCTTAGTGAAGATGCCCTCCTACTGGTGCCACAGGGAACCCTCCTCTAGGCTGTAATGTCTTTCCAGATGGCAAATGCTCTGCCACTACCTGAGTTGACCAAGCACTGCCTGAGCACTTGCTTAATGCCAGGACTATCCTGGGCACATGTTCTGAGAAGCAGAGCCCTCAGAACAACAGATGGTGAATGACCTGTGTTTACCATCCACTCAGCAAGGAGTTACTGAGCACTGCCTGTGCCTAGAGTGCACCCCTACATCTTTACAGTAGGTTAGGTGGTGCTCGTGGTAAAGAACCCACCCGTCAGTGCAGGAGACTTAACGGACTCAGGTTCAATCCCTGGGTTCAAAAGGTCCTGTGGAGAAGGACAGGGCAACCCACCCCAGTATTCTTGCCTGGAGAATCCCATGGACAGGGGAGCCTGGTGGGCTACAGTCCATGGGGTCGCAAAGAGTTGGACACGACTGAAGTGACTTCACACACTCGCACCCACCGGTTCTCACAAGGATCCTATAAAGTGGGTATTATCACCCTATTATTATGACGATGCTCTCTTCCCATGAGACAATTTGGATACGGAGATGTTAAATGACTCTTCTCAGATCATATAACCAGTCTTCAGACCACAAGCCACCCCATAACTGCTTATTCTGCTTGGCTACTAAGAAATTCTCCCCTGCTCTATGACTTTGATGCCCCAAGTATGGCCCGTAGACTCCATTTCAGCACTACCTGGTAGCTTGTTTGAATGCAGAATCTTGCAGAATCTGCCCCATGCAGACCTAGTGACTTAAACCTTGCATTTTAACAAGACTCCAGGCAGTTGGTCTACACACTGATTTCAGCAGAACTGTCCCAAGATTCATCAAGGCAGCAGGGAGCACCTACTGCTACAGAATTCCTCTGGCTCCAGTCTCTGCAGGATGAAGTTATATACAGGGAAAACTAATTTGACTCCATAAATTTTGGTTTGTGAGAGCTGAGCAGCTTATTACAAGGCAATATCACCTAGGAGGCAGTTTCCTACTACAGGCATTGAAAAAATATATTTCCCACACAGATTTTATATTCATGACTCAGTTTAGCAAACATTTATTGTTGTCTGTAGCTTGCCAGGCGCTGTCTGTGAGGCAGGTCCTAGTAATTTCCCATGGGAAGTGGCCATACTCACTGCTTGTGTGATTCAGCCAATTCCTGGTTTTAAAGTTGCATGTTTATAATAAAACTGCATCTGCAGCTCTCTTAATGTTGCTTTCTTATGGACTCACAGTCAACAAATATTTAAAGAGTGTGTGCATGCAAAGAAAGCATTGCAGAAATTCATCATGTTTATACATACTCAGCTTTTACACTAGAATATCCCCTGAAGTAATTCTTCACTGGGAATAGCCTTTTGTAGTGAAGTTTTGTGGTTATTGTTTTTAAAGTGCTGGTAAATTTATCATGGGTTTTATGGCTGAGTTTTTCAATTTAAGTGTTTTGAAACTTTTAATCAATTTTTTCTTTGGAAATCTATTCTAAGGAGGAGTAGACCTAGAAAACCAGGGCTGAAAATTCCTGAAGTCTATTGTCTTTATAATAATATTTTGTAAACTTTTCAAAATCAGTAGGAAAACAAGAAAAGATAGTAACTTGACAGTAAAGGTTTAATAGTGCTTAAAAAGAAAGTGAAAGTTGCTCAGTCATGTCTGACTCTTTGCCACTCCATGGAATTTTCCAGGCTAGAATGCTGGAGTGGGTAGCCTTTCCCTTCTCCAGGGGATCTTCCCAACCCAGGGATCAAACCCAGGTCTCCCACACTGCAGGCAGATTCTTTACCAGCTGAGCCACAGGGAAGCCCAAGAATATTGGAATGGGTAGCCTATCCCTTCTCTAGGGGGTCTTCCCGACTCAGGCATCAAACTGGGGTCTCCTGCATTGCAGGCAGATTCTTTGGTATCAGGGAAGCCATTAATAGTGCTTAGTTTGATTTTATACAATGAACTGACTTTTTATATAATGACTCTATTAGAGTACCTGGCAGTAAACACAGATGATGAACTTAAATATTTCAGGTCCCCCTTTCACCTTCATTTTCCAAATCATAAAGTGTCATCAAAGTCATTCACCAGAAACTGCTTTTTTTCCAGGAAGCTTTGCTTCTAAAAGTCCTAAGGGACTGAACCACCTCAAAGTCATGCAGCTCATCATGTAATTTAATTTAGTATATGGATTAGTCAGAGTTTTCTAGAGAAATAAACCAATAGCTTGTGTATATATGAAAGAAGAGAACTGGTTCATATAATGAGGCTGGAGACTCATAAATTTGTAGTTTGGGTCAGCTAGCTGAAGGCCCAGGAGAGTTGATGTTCCATTTCAAGTCTGAGGGCAGTCTGCTGGGGAATTCCGTCTTGCTTGGGAGAGGCTGGTCTTTTGTTCTATTGAGGCCTTCAGCTGATTGGATGAAACCCAACTACATTATGGAAGGCAAACTGCTTTACTCAAGGTTCATCTTTTTAAGTGTTAATCTCATCCAAAAACACCCTCTTGGTTGACACATAAGACTAACCATCACAGTGTAGGAGTGCTACCCGATGTAGAGCCTTGACATGCGGGGGTTCTGCACTGCAGGAAGACTCTATTATTGCCTGGGAGTTTTTAGGGAGTCATTAGGTACTGAAGACTCAGGCTAATTTGGTCCACGCCACTTTGCAAATGGTTTATAAAACTTTTCTAAAAAGATGTCATCAAGCCAAAGAATTACCTCTGTAAGAGATAACTGATAATTTTTAAAATCAACATTATTTAGGTAATTTACATACAATTAAGAACAACTAAATGTATAGTTCAATGAGTTTTGACACACACACCCACCCACCCATGTAACCATCACCCCAGTCATTTCCAGCACTCCAGAAAGTTCCCTAATCATTGACTATTTTCTTTCTGCAAGGTATCATGCCTAGTATTACATAATATGTTTTAATTCTCATTAAACATTTTGAAATTAGAAAGATCATTCTCATTATAAAATTAAAAAGAAAATGTTTAGGAGGTCAAAGCATTTGCCCAGTAACCCTGCTACGTAGTGAAAATGCTGGGATTTGAACCTGGGCACGTCTGACTCCAATTCCATAACCACTGCAGGCACTAACTCCCTAAATACTACAGCATCACAATTCTCACTTGCAACATCAAATTTTAACAATTTCATGGGCAGGCCACACTCAGCATTTCCCTTCTTTCATTTACTCTCTTATTTTGTTATGTACTTATGTGTGATCCTTGCTAGGGGATAAACTGACAAGGGGAAGATCCATATCATACTAATTTCATCTAGCTCTCTAATCCAGAGATTACACCAGTGATCTCCACATAGTAGCAATTTGATAAATATTTGCTAAACAAATAAAATACAATATTATAATTTTCTGTATTTCTAGCTCTTCATACGGAGAAGGCAATGGCACCCCACTCCAGTACTCTTGCCTGGAAAATCTCATGGATGGAGGAGCCTGGTAGGCTGCGGTCCATGGGGTCGCTAAGAGTCGAACACGACTGAGCGACTTGACTTTCACTTTTCACTTTCACGCATTGGAGAAGGATATGGCAACCCACTCCAGTGTTCTTGCCTTGAGAATCCCAGGGACGGGGGCGCCCGGTGGGTGGCCGTCTATGGGGTCGCACAGAGTCGGACTCGACTGAAGTGACTTAGCAGCAGCAGCAGCAGCTCTTCATAAATCTTCCTATGTATGTTTTCCTACCTTTGAATGCTGTTGAGGAACATTTTAATAATTCATGTGTCTGGATTGTAGTACACTGCAAATCATAGATACATGCTCCTAAAGAAAATAGAGTAATCTTTAGCCTCACCTATTATAATAATAATAGTTAATATTTCCATTTTTTGAGTATTTGCTACTTTATTATAAAGTAGGCTTTGTGTTAGATGATTTTGCAAAGGTTTTAGATTAAACAAGTGTTCTGAGTACTTTTAATGTAGGCTAGCTAAGATATGATGTTTGGTATGCTTGGTATATTAAACACATTTTCAATTTATGACACTTTCAATTTACAGTGAATTTATTGGGACATAATCTCATCATAGATCAAGGAAGATCTGTACAAAACTGTAAGAAAAACAACAGTGGTTGTTCAGTGTGGTTCAGTCCCTTAGGACTTTTAGAAGCAAAGCTTCCTGGAAAAAAAGCAGTTTCTAGTGAATGACTTTGATGATACTTTATGATTTGGAAAATGAAGGTGAAAGGGGGACCTGAAATATTTAAGTTCATCATCTGTGTTTACTGCCAGGTACTCTACTAGAGTCATGGGCAAGGGAGTTGAACAGATATTTTTCCAAAGAACATATACAAGTAGCAATAAACATGTGAAATGATGCCCCAAATCATTAGTCTCAAGGAAACATAAATCCAAACCATAAGATGATACCACTTCAAATTCAGTAGGATGCAGTCTACTCAAATTGAGACTTTGATACACTTCTTTCCATAGCTATGGAGCAAGCATAAACACATAGAATCAAGAAGAAAACAACAATCAGAATAACACATTAACAAATTTACCGAGCCAGACATCCTGGAATGCAAAGTCAAGTAGGCCTTAGGAAGCATCACTATGAACAAAGCTAGTGGAGGTGATGGAATTCCAGCTGAGCTATTTCACATCCT
The DNA here is from genome assembly GCF_033118175.1 of Dama dama. Classification (NCBI taxonomy): domain Eukaryota; kingdom Metazoa; phylum Chordata; class Mammalia; order Artiodactyla; family Cervidae; genus Dama; species Dama dama. Next base: position 39,373,151 of record NC_083702.1, read on the forward strand.
AAAAGATGATGCTGTGCAAGTGCTGCACTCAATATGCCAGCAAATTTGGAAAACTCAGCAGTGGCCACAGGACTGGAAAAGGTCAGTTTTCATTCCAATCCCAAAGAAGGGCAATGCCAAAGAATGTTCAAACTACCTGACAATTGTACTCATTTCACATGCTAGCAAAGTAAAGTTCCAAATGCTCCAAGCGAGGTTTCAACAGTAAGCGAATTGAGAATTTCTAGATGTTCAAGCTGGATTTAGATAAGGCAGAGAAACCAGAGATCAAATTGCCAACATGTGTTGGATCATAGAAAAGGCAAGAGAGTTCCAGAAAAACATCTACTTCTGCTTCATTGACTATGCTAAAGACTTTGACTGTGTGGCTCACAACAAACTGGAAAATTCTTCAAGAGATGGAAATACCAGACCACCTTACCGCCTCCTGTGAAACCTGTATGCAGATCAAGAAGCAACAGTTAGAACCAGACATGGAACAACAGACTGGTTCAAAATTGGGAAGGGAGTACGTCAAGGCTGTATATTGTCACCCTGTTTATTTAACTTATATGCAGAGAACATCATGCAAAATGCTGGGCTGTATGAAGCACAAGCTAGAATCAAGGCTTCTTGGAGAAATATCAATAACCTCATATATGCAGCTGACACCACCCTAATGGCAGAAAGTGAAGAGTAACTAAAAAGCCTCATGATGAAGGTGAAAGAGGAGAGTGAAAATGTTGGCTTTAAACTCAACATTCAGAAAACTAAGATCATGGCATCTGGTCCCATCACTTCATGGCAAATAGATGGGGAAACAGTGGAAACAGTGTCAGACTTTATTTTCTTGGCTCCAAAATCACTGCAGATGGTGACTGCAGCCATGAAATTAAAGACTCTTTCTCTTTGGAAGAAAGCGATGACCAACCTAGACAGCATATTAAAAAGCAAAGACATCACTTGCCAACAAATGTCCATCTAGTCAAAGCTATGATTTTTCCAGTAGTCATGTATTGATGTGAGAGTTGGACCATAAAGAACGCTGAGTGCTGAAGATTTATACTTTGGAACTGTGGAGTTGGACAGGACTCTTAAGAGTCCGTTGTACTACAAGGAGATCAAACCAGTCAATCTTAAAGGAAATAAATCCTGAATAGGCATTAGAGGGACTGATGCTGAACCTGAAGTTCCAATACTTTGGCCACCTGATCCAAAGAGCCAGTTCATTGGAAAAGACCCTGATACCAGGAAAGATTAAAGGCAGGAGGAAAAGGGGATGACAGAGGACTAGATGGTTGGATGGCATCACCAACTTAATGAACATGAGTTTGAGCAAGCTCAGAGAGATGGTGAAGGACAGGGAAGCCTGGTGTACTGCAGTCCATGGGGTCGCAAAGAGTCCAACACGACTAAATGAATGAACAACAACAAAGCTGACAATGGCAGATAACAGCCTTTTCAAGTGCACAATAGAGCACTTACCAAACCAGTCCATATGCCAGGCCATAATGCAAGCATCAACAAATTTTAAAAGCTCGACATCATTTAGGGTATTTTTTCTAACAAAAAAGAAACTAAGATAAATATCATTAGCTAGGTATCTCATAACTAGAAGTCTCCAACTGATTAGCAATTAAGCATACATGGCTAAATTTCACCACTGGTTCAAATAAGAATCACATTGGGAATTAGCAAATATTTTAAGCAGTAAAAATAAAGATTGACAGTCTTTATTAAATAAATAGTCAAAGTAGTCAAAGTACAGCTAAAAAAGTGTTAGAGGGAATTTAAGTTTTAAATGTATGTTAGGAAAAAGGATTGAAAATCAGTGATTTTAATTTTCATCTTAGGAAAATAAAGTATAGCAGATAGAGCCTGAAGAAAGTCTATAGAAGGAAATAATAAAAATGCCTGCATCCTAAAAATGTTGTAAGTATTAAAAAGGAATGGATGTAAAATATCTGGCTCTGATACAAGGGAAAAATGGAATATTTATCCCATTTCAAGGAGCAATATTTGCATCTCACAGTGTCTTTATAGTAAAAGCCTCTTCCTTTGTGGTGGGGGCAATCAGCTAATCAAGCTTCTGGTGGAAATTTTCAGCAAGAATTGGTGAAGAGGGTGGGTAGAGCATGTGGAGAGGGTGAGTGGAGCACATTGAGCTAACATTGATCCACGTGCTCCAAGCTCCACTAAGCGCACCGTGTGTGCGTGTTTATTGCACCCTTAGAGGAACCTAGAGAGGTAGAGATTAGTGTGCATCTTTCACAGATTCGGCCACTGAGGTTCATGGAGGTGGAACACCTACCCCAAATCCTACATCTGGTGAGAGCAGAGCTGGGGTTTGGCAGCGATCTGCCTGAGCCAAAACCATGGGCATGTTTTCAAATGACTCTTTATCTACTGGGTAGGTGAATCAGGCTGGTCTCAACTGCCTTCTCTTCCAGGAACCTTCTCTTCCTGGAGACATTATTTCTACACTTTCCTTCAAATCACTAAAGAGCTTAGCATGAATATTTTGTGTGCTTTGAAGAGATGCTGGCTTGGAACTCTTCCCTAGCCCAGTTCCATCTGCTTGTGGTGCAGAACTGCAAGGCCACCCGGGTAGAAGCTTCCTGCCGCTGGTATCTCTTTGTCTGCAGCTTGGTGACTAGACAGTGTCAGAACTGTCCATCATTTCCTCCCTCAGGTTTCAGCTGGGGAGAGAGGTGTTAAAGACCACCCACACCACACAGGTTGGGCGCCTTTACTGCCCCGCATTGTGGGCAGTCCACACTGCCCCCCACTGCCAGGGTGGGGGGAATTGTGCAAGTGATCTGCTCTCAGTGCTAACTATAGAGAGTGTGGCTTCAAATCCATGTAATAATGAAACCATCCTCAACACAATTCCATAAAGAGTCAAGCAGAAAAATTGGGGCAAATGCTTTATTTCCATGGCATCTCTCAAAATGCACTCACTAAACTTGAACCTGAAGGAAGCTACATAGAGTATGATTCTATTTTCCTCTTTCTGAACGGGAGAACATATTCAAACTGTGTGGTCCAGTCATGGAGAAAAATGGATGCTTTAGAAAAATATTCTTATCAGAATATTTAGAATTTAATTCTCAAAAAATAGTAATTTAGAAAAGTGGTAATGTCTAAGTCTATATATAGTTTAGCCAGTCAGACAAAAGAAAACAATATTTTACAACTGAGAGAGATGCTATTTTGAACTCCAGCCACAACAGTAACAAAAATTAACCAAGGCATAGTAATTAAGGGAGTTTCTAGCACAAAAGGATCACTGCTGTTGAGTGAATTACGAAGGTCCTTTATTTCTGTGACTGGTATTTCTTAAAATTTCCCCACATGTCAATAATTTTAGAAAACAAGCATCTGCTTTCATTTTAAATAAATGTGTCAAACACTTTAGACAGCTGAAAAGTTGATCTAAATAGATAAACTAACAAGTTTATCCTTAATTACTGAAAATATGTGGTAAAGCTTTATTTGCTTTCACTAAATTTCTTGTCTTTATGATGGAGCCAGGAAACTGAGATGAGGCAAATGCTTCTATTCAACACATGAGAAAGCGGTGTCACTGATGATAAGCAAATGGAAAATTCCCTCTGAAGCCACAAATGTTCACTGGGAAAATGTGCATGCTTTGAATGCAATCTAATTTCTTGTAAACGTTCCTCTTAAAAAATTTGTGATAAAGTTGTTCTTGTTTCCAGTAACCCTCTTTGAGAGATGTGACCTTTTGGGGGTTCCTGGGAGAAATGTAGAGGTGGTTCGTGGGGTTTACTACCAAAATATTAAAAATTTTGTTTATGTTGTGGTGGACATTTGGATCCATGACAGCTCAGACCTGGTTGCCTCTCACCTAACTAAAAGTGAACAGTCAGGACAGAATTTTTATGACAGAGAGAAATTTCTCATTGTTGAAAAATTTCCCAAGGTCATCTCATACCCAGCCTCCTCACCTCACCAAGTAACTACAGTTATTATGATCATGAAATGTGGACCAATTACTCTGACCTTGACTCAAATTCTCCTGGGAAATCTATTTTAATGTGTCTGCTCTTACTATCTTGATAAATTGCGTAAGATATCAAGTACTAAGTGGTCATGGAAATCCCACATACTAGTGTTTCTCAAAATATAGCCTAAATACACTTCCATAGCCATCCCCTTTGGTTCTGATTATGAATACTGATTTCTGGGCCCTGCCCCACATCCACTATATCATTGAAAAGCCTAGAGCCAGGAGTTGTAATATGTACTCTAAGTAATACTTATGACACTAAAATTTGGTAAATGCAGATCTAGAGGAAAGGCCATAGATAACTATGTATTAGTACCTGTTTGCACTATTGGCTAAGGAAGTGCCAGAGATTAATAGAGGAAAGTAATATTGCTTTAGCCTAGAATAATTATTTTTCTTTGCTTATCTTATTTAACCAGCAACTTAGTCCAGACTGCTATAACAAAACACCACAGACTGGGTGGCTTATAATCCACAAACATTTATTCCAAATGGTCTGAAGGCTGAAAGGCTGAGGTCAGGGTGCCAGTGTGGACTGGTGAGGACTCTTGTCTAGGTAGAAGACTTCTCATTACATCATCACGCAGTGGAAGGGGCAGGGGAGCTCTCTTAGGTCTCTTTTATGAAAGTGTTTTTTAATTAGTCTTTTATGAGTCCTTAATATTCATTGAAAGGACTGATGCTGAAGCTGAAACTCCAATAATTTGGCCACTTGATGTGAAGAACTGACTCATTGGAAAAGACCCTGATGCTGGGAAAGATTGAAGGCAGGAGGAGAAGGGGTTGACAGAGAATGAGATGGTTGGATGGCATCACTGACTCAATGGCCATGAGTTTGAGCAAGCTCTAGGAGTTGGCGATGGACAGGGAAGCCTGGCCTGCTGCGGTTCATGGGGTCACAAAGAGTCAGACACAACTGAGCAACTGAACTGACAGAACTGATGAGAGCATTAATCTCATTCAAGACTTAATTACTTCCCAAAGTCCCTGTCTATCATCACATTGGTAATTAGGATTTCAGAGTCTGAAATTTTTGTTGTTATTGTTCAGTCACTAAGTCATGTCCGACTCTTTGCAACCACATGAACTGCAGCATGCCAAACTTCCCTATCCTTCACCATCTCCCAGAGTTTGCTCAAACTCATGTCCATCAAGTCGGTGAGGCCACCCAACAATCTCATCCTCAGTCATCCCCCTTTTCCTCCTGGCTTCAATCTTTCCCAGCATCAAGTTCTTTTCCAGTGAGTCAGCTCTTTGGCCACATCAGGTGACCAAAGTATTGGAGTTTCAGGTTCAGCCTCAGTCCCTCCAGTGAATATTCAGGGTTGATTTCTTTTAGGATTGACTGGTTTGATCTCTTTGCTGTCCAAGGGACTCTCAAGAGTCTTCTCCAGCACCACATTTCAAAAGCCTCAATTCTTCTGTGCTCAGCCTTCTTTGTGGTCCAACTCTCACATGTGTACGTGACTACTAGAAAAGCCATATTTTTGACTACATGTGTCTACATCACTTTGTCTTTGACTACATCACTTTGTCAGCAAAGTGATGTCTCTGCTTTTCAATATGCTGTCTAGGTTTGTCATGAATTTTGGGGAGACACAAACATTCAGACCATAGCAACTAGAATTTCCTAGGTCCAGTGCCAACTGCATATCCTTAACAGAAGTCCTTAGAGTCAGAAGTGTGGGTTCAGAGTATATTGCCCTTAATTTCACAAGCTTTTCACAAGGGATTCAAGCATTCTTTTCTCTAACTTCAGACTAAAGTGGATCCATGACTAACTGGACTGAATATGCGCTATAGTGTTACCTACTTGTATAGCAGTTTCATTCATTTTCATTTTTTCCATTTGTTCAACACATATCACCTATGGATTTCAGGCTTTATCAATGTAATGTGGAAAAAAATGTGCAGACTTTGTTACATATCACAAGCACCTGACTAATTCAGGGAAAGTTATATTTTATTATTTTTCTTTTCTGAATATATCTATCAATCCAGTTCACACGGCTCATATGATACTCAGTTATTGTGTGTATTGCTCATTCATGTCTGACTCTTTGTGACCCCATGGACTGTAGCCCGCCAGGCTCCTCTGTCCATAGGATTCTCCAGGCAAGAATACTGGAGTGGGTTGCCATTTCCTTCTCTATGATATTTAGTTAAGATGAAGCCAAAGTCAATACTTGCTTCCAGTTTCCCTAAATTCTTTATTGCACAGTTAAAACACATGCATTAATAAGTTTTTCATAGTGCTGATGCCATTTCAGGGATTGTCTCTGTTGTCAGAGTAAATGTCTCTTTCATATTAAGAAAGAGCATAATAATTATCTGAAATTTCCTGTATGTCTTTTTAGTACCCTCTCCTGTTTCTGATTTCAGTAACTCCTAAAAAACTAATCATCTAGGAAGTTTGTTTGTCTCTTTAAACCTTGTGTATGTATTTGTGCTAAAAACATTTAAAATCTATTCTTTTAGAAAATTTCAAGTATTTAATACAGTGTTGTTAACTTTAGTCACCATGCTGTACATTAGGTCCCCAGAACTTATTCATCTTGTGACTGAAAGTTTTACCCTTCGACTCTCATCTTCCCAGTTTCGCCACCTCTCAAGCCCTGGTAACAACCACTCTGTTCCTATGAGTATGACATTTTAGATTCCACATATAAGTGAGATTATGCAGTATATATCTTTCTCTGTCTGACTTATTTTGCTTAACATAATGCCTTCAAGGTTCATCCATCTTATATCTCAAATGCAAGATTTCCTTCTTTTTATGACTGAATAATATGCATCTGGTTTTCGTATCCTGCAACATTACTGAATTTATTAGTTCAGTTTTTTGGTGGCATCTTTGGACTTTTCTGTATATAAGATCATGTCCTTTAGAAACAGAGACAATCTTGCTTCTTTTTTCCTGATTTGAAAGTCTGTCTTTTTCTTGCCTAATTGCTCTGGTTTGGATTTCCAGCACTGCGTTAAACAAGAGTGTTGAAAGTGAGTGCCCTAGTCTTGCTCATCATTTTAGAGAAAAAACATTCAGCTTTTCATTAGGAATTCACTGCCAGATATTCTGACGTACTATCCTGAAAACATATCTGATAAATACCACTAAGATATACTAAACATATGTCTGATATATACCAATAACATTTGATTCACAGGGAGAAAAGATAACAATTCATTAGAAAAATAAATTTTCTGGAATTCAGTTTTGATTAAGTTCTAAAGATACATTTTAAAGATGAAAAAGAAAACCAAGATTTACCCTTAAAATAAAAAGTATATAAGTACTCCACTAGTAATTATGATTATGCTCTTACTATGCAAAAATTTAGAAAATTTTAAACTCTAGGAATTTTGAGCAGTGACCTATTTGGCCTTAACACACTTTTAAATTCTCTTCTAAAAATCACATCAGTGTTTTCATCTCATGAGTCCAATATGGCTGGAGCAATTTCATCTCTTCTTTGGTGGTTCATTCTTGGAATTGTCATCTGTGCTGGTGCTGATGCTACTGAAAGAGCTGGGATCTGCATCTGAATCAGAGAAGAAAGAAGAGCCTGTGGAAGAGGAAAGATGATAAATTGGAGGAGTTTTCATTGTGTCACTGTCCTCTGAGAAGAATGAGGTAAATGTTTCTTCACTATCTTTTTAAAAAGTCACTGTGTGAGCTGTCACTGCCAATGGCTACAGGAACTGATAGGCTCTTAGACCCTTTTTTTCTTTGTCTTTCTACATTAGTTTTTCCAAGCTTTGTTGTAACAATTATAATTTTTTTTTTAAAGTTTCTTTGAAGTCAACTAGGTATTTTTCCCCCCTGTGCATTCATAAACCCAATGCCCGAATTCTAAACATTCTGACATTTTACATATATCGCTTATTTGCTTCAGTTTTGTCTCCAGGCATGCATGGAGTTACCATCTCAACTTGGCCAAGGCCTGTCATGCTGATGGAGGATGTAATCTTAATCACAACCCAGATGGCAGTCAGTATGGGATGAGGAGTGTTGGGAAGGAGGAACACAAGAGAAAAGATGTTATGGTCAAAAGGAACATTTCAATATTCAGGTATTAAAAGAATAAAAGGTCTCAGTGATAAAGAAGTCAATGGCTTGACCATAGTGGTGAGTGTCTAAGAAAGAATAGAAATGAAAGGCCCCAGAGTGAAGGGTGCAGAGGAGGAGGGGAGATCAGTATTGACAGTCATCAAGGACAACGGCATAAGATGGATAGCAACAGAATACGGTGGCCCTGAGGCTGAAGTGCTTGAAGATATAGGTGTAAGTTCAGGACAGTGTGAGATGTCATTGAAGAGGATGGTGGGATGCTATGAGGTGTAAACTTAAAAAATTTGGTCAAAGAGCCCTAGCAAGGGCTATGTACAATGTGGACAAGGAAGAGATGAAAAGAACATAAGGAGGGTGAGAAGAAGGAGAAGGAAGGTTGGATGTAGCTTGAATATTAATGTTTCCATCAAGGGGTGATATATGTGCAGAACTTGCCAAGTGCAGATTCTAGCTGGAGTATCAGCATTGCAATCTGGTCATATCAGTTGGGACTGGAGTTTTAGATTCTTTGGGGCTTCAGGGAAAGAGCTGGAAAAGAGAGATCTGCTGTCTTGAGTCTCTGAACATCCATTTAAAACTGAAAAGTGGTGTGGCTTATTCCAAAGATATATTAAAAAATTTCCCCCAAATTGAATGGTTGCTATCCCTTTCTTAATCTTTTATTCTCTTGAAAATCAATTTACCAAAGAATGAGATTAAGAAACATTTAGTATATCTAATTATCAAATCAATTTTCTATGCTAGCATACATTGGATACATTATGGGTTTGGTTCCAGACCATTGCAGTAAGGTGAATATCACAATAAAGCAAGTCAGACAAATGATTTTATTTCTCAGTGCATAAAATTTATGCTTATAGTATACTGTAGTCTATTAAGTGTGTAACTGCGTTATGTCAAAAGACAATTTATATACCTTAATTTAAAAATATTTTATTGCTAAAAAATGCTAAACATCATTTGAGCCTTCAGAGAGCAGTAATCCTTTTGTGGGTGGAGGATCTTGCCTTGATGTTGGTGGTTGCTGATTGATCCGGGTGTGGCTGCTGAAGGTTGGGATAGCTATGGCAATTTCTTAAGATAAGACAACAATGAATTTTGCTGCATCTATTGACCCTTTCATGTATAATCCTGTAGAATGCAATGCTGTTTGATAGTATTGTTCCCATAGTGGAATTTATTTCAAAAGAAGAATCAGTTTTCTCACACCATGCCACTGCTTTATCAACTAAGCTTGCACAATATTCTAAATACTTGGCAGTCTTCATAGCATCTTCACAAGGAGTACACTCCATTTCAAGAAACTACTTTCTTTGCTCATTCATTAGAAGCAATTCCTCATCCCTTCAGGTTTTATCATGAGATTGTAGCAATTCAGTCCAATCTTCAGGCTCCACTTCTAATTCTAGTTCTCTTGATATTTCTACCATATTGTCAGTTTCTTCCTCAATTAAAATCTTAACTCCCTCAAAGTCATCATAAGGATTGAAATTAGCTTCTTCCAAACTCTTGTGAATGTTTATATTTTGATTTATTCCTATGAATCATGAATGTTCTTAATGACATCTAGAATGGTGAATCCTTTGCAAGTTTTTCATTTACTTTGCCCAGATCCATCTAAAGGAATTTCTTAAATCATAAGATTTGAAAGCCAAAATTTCTCCTTGATCCATGGGCTGTAGAATGGATGTTGTGTTAGCAGGCATGAAAGCAGTATAACTCTCATCTCTTGAATGACCAGGTACATTGTCAGTGAACAGTATTAGTTTGAAAGGATTTTTTTTTTTTTTTTTTTTCTGAGCAGTAGGTCTCAACAGTGGACTGAATATATTCAGTAAACCATGCTATGAACAGATGTGCTGTCATCCAGGTTTTGTTGTTCCATTTATAGAGCACAGGTAAATTGATTTAGCATAATTCTGAAGGGCCCTGGGAATTTCAGAATGATAAATGAGCATTGGCTTCAACTTCAAGTCACCAGTTGCATCAGCCTCTAACAAGAGAGTTAGACTGTCTCTTGAAGCTTTGAAGACAGGCATTGACTTCTCCTCTCTAGCTATGAAAGTCTTAGATGGCATCTTCTGTCAATAGAAGGCTTTTTTGTCTACATTGAAAATATGTTGTTTAGGGCAGCCACCTACATTAATGATCTGCGCTACATCTTCTAGGTAAACTTGCTGCAGCTCCTACGTCAGCACTTGCTTCATCCTTGCACTATTGTGTTATGGAGATGGCTTCTCTCCTTAAACTTCATGAACCAACTTTTGCTAGCTTCAAATGTTTCTTCAGCAGCTTCCTCACTTCTGTCAACCTTTATAAGATTGAAGAGAGTTAGACCATTGCTCTGGATTAGGCTTTGATTCAAGGGAATGCTGTGGCCAGTCTGATTTATCCAGACCACTACAACTTTCTCCATGTCATCAACAAGGCTATTTCACTTTATTACTATTATTATTTGTGTGTTCACTGAAGTAGCACTTTCAATTTCCTTCAAGAACTTTACCTTTGCATTCACAACTTGGCTAACGGTTCAGTGCAAGAGGCCTCACTTTCAGTCTATCTAAGCTTTTGACACTAAGCTTGGTCATTTCTTGTTTTTGATTTAAAATAGGGGATGTGCAACTCCTCCTTTCACTTGAACACTTAGAGGTCATTTTAGAGTTATTGACTGGCCTAATGTCAATACTGTTGTATCTCAGGGAATAGGACAGCCCAAGGAGGAGGAGACAGAGTAATGGCCAGTTGGTGGAGCAGTCAGAACATAGCATTTATCAATTAAGTTTGCCATCTCATATGGATGCAGTTCAGGATGCCTCCCAAAATTATAATAGTAACATCAAAGATCATTGATCACAAATCACTGTAACAAATATAATGATAATGAAGAGGTTTGCAATATTGTACAAATTATGAATATGTGATACAGACAGACAAAGTGAGTAAATGCAATTGGAAAAATAGTGCCAATAGACTTGCTTGATGCACGATTGCCACAAACCTCCAATTTGTAAAATAAATAAATAAAACTATCTGCAAAGCATAATAAAGTGAAGCACAATAAAACAAGGTATGCCTGTACTTTTCAATTATTAAACTACCACATTTTCTTCTAAGTTTTGCTTCTAATATATTACAATGACCACGTTTTATGTAGTGAAAAGGTAGTTTTAGGTGTGGGGGAAGATGTGATTCTCTCATGTACCTTTCATCTTTGGCTTCAAAAACAAGCAGCAATACTTCATCCAAGGATCCACAAAATGCTTTTCTAACATCCCAATTTGCAATAGTCTATTATATTAACCTGGGCATATATGCGCTTCTGTTTATCTACAAAAACAATTTCTAATTTTGCCAGTTTTCAGGAAAAAAAAACATTGTTTTATATTTCAATTTCTAAACAAAGCCAATGGCAATTAATATAAATGAAGAATATCATACAAAAAAGATATTCCTTATCAATCTCTCCACTGGAACGCTACTGCACAGAATCTTGCCTGATCTAGGTTCACGGAAGAACCGTGTTTGTGGACGATACCAAAGTACTAGAATAATATTCAGAAAATCTTTTGATGTGAAAAGACTCAAACATAGTTATCTGTCTTACGGGTCCAAGGATCCAAATACAATGTGTCCCTAGCACTACAGAACTTTCCTCACAGGAATGGAATGTTCTGTTAGGCCCTCATTTTTAGAGCATTTGGGCTGGTCAAAAATCTCACATTTATTTCAGTGAGAGTCATTAATAAAGGATTCTGGGGAATATTTCAGCTCTGGGGTGACTCCCAGGAAGCAGTGGGATGAGGTAGTGAAAAATGTGAGTCCTCAGAGTGAATAGCTATGGATTCTATTCCCTGATCTTCTTCCAGGAGTCTGGGGCATAGTTTGCTTATTTTAAAACAGGAATAAAGATAGTCTCTACCTTGTAGAGGTGCCCGTATCTAATCTAATTCATTCATTAAAGAACATTGGGTCTTATAATGAACAAATTTTCAAAAAAACTTTTTAAAAAGAACAACAATTTTAAAGGACATACTTTAAAGAAAGAAACCAAACAAAATCAATGTGGTGTTGTAAGGCAGAGACAAAACACATCTAAAACAAATCAAGTCAAATTTGAAATATTATTCCCGGCTTCCAGACTCTGACCCTTTGCTACTTAGAAATATAAATATCTTAAGGAAAGTGGAAATAAAGCTCAGAGTTATCTAAATGTGGGTTAGTCCTGTCATTTTCTGGGTCAGTTCTCTCTGCACTTAGAGATAGTGGCTCAGGGGAATGTAAACCAAATTTAATGTCTCCTTCAGAAAGACAGAGTTAGGAGTGTACTTTTTCTCCAACATGAAAAACGCACACCATTAAATTTGAGCATAAGCATTTTTTTGGATTGCTGAGCTACTGGCCAGCTGAGAAATGAAAAGTGAACAGAAGTTTAAAGGCAGAAGTTCAATCCCAAGTCTGTTCCAGTCTAGGCTAAGGTCATATGAGATCTCTGAGCCTAGTTTCCCTCATCTGTAAAATGAGGATGAGGATGAAAACCTTGTTATGGCTAACATTGCCCTGAACATTAAATAAGAGAAACTCTGTAAAGTGGAAGGTATTATATAGATGCTAATTATTATAATTATTTTAAACTACTGGATTGAATTATCTACCCTGAAATGCAGACATTCTGCTTGCAAGGAACAAAAAACCAAGGTGACAATCCAGGTCTTGTCATCAATTAGTTTTGTGACATTCTACAAGTCATTTTACTCTCTCAGGACCTCACTTTCTCTTCATTCTGATCTGCTTTGCACACTCATTGTGCAGCTCTCATGAAAAAAAGAAAATGCCATACTTTGAAAATAAAGTACTATACAAGTGAACGGTATAGTCATTAGCTGGGATAGTCATCAGGAGCTGATGCAGTGGAACTGGAGAAAAGAATTCCTATGTTGGTTTTTCTTGAACCCCTTTTATTGTGAAAAGAAGTCTCTTCTAGGCTTCAAAATAATTTTTTTTTTCTAAATTGAATTCATATGTACTAATTCAAGAAAGCAGTTACTGGAAATTTATGTGACTTGAAAAGGGAAGATTATAGTATTGATCTCTTGCTTAGGTCTTGGAAAATGAAATTTAAAAGAATCTCTGCCATCCTTCTCTTGGGGAGCCACAAGCAGCACAATGTTATAATATAACCGCAGGGTATCTTTCATTAGAATGAAACATTATTTTCATTTCAGGCCACTAAAGCTCACTTTCCTGGAAAAAAAAAAGCCAACAACAACAAAAAAAATACACATCTACATGATACTTGAAATCAATTTTTTATTGTATTATATGATCTAGAGACCCAAGAAGGTATAAGAAGGAATTTTCCCAGCCTTTCTATTGTTTCAGCTTTAAATAAAGGAGACAGAAAAACAGCAATAATTTTTAAAAAATGAGTCCTTAGAACTATATCCAAAGAAATAAGTGGCTATAAAAATCCAAAAGTATCAATAGTAAAGTAAAATAATAAATACTACCTAGTCCTGAATTCTAAATAAATACTATAATAACTATACTTATTTTTCTTTCATTTTTTTATTTCCTTCTTCTTCTTCTTTTTTTTTAAGGTGCTTCATGGTGCTAAAATGACATTTCTGCCTCAGTATCTAATTCTTCAATCATCCTCAGTGTTAGTCTTTCTCAACTTTTGTTATTAATAAATTGTACCTAGTGTTCAAATTAAGTTTAATTTTTTTAACTTAGTTTTACTTTTAAAATGTTCTTCAATCAAATAATAATGGCATTCACTTTTTGTGTCGTATGTCCCCTTTATTTTGTATTCCATCTTGAGATCTAGGTTGAGCATACAACTTACTTCACATCCATGATAAATGTTATCACCATACACTCTATTACAATTATCCCATAACTGACAAACACCAATGCTTCCATTTGGGCTTCCCTTGTGGTTCAGCTGGTAAATAATCTGCCTGCAATGCGTGAGACCTGGGTTCAATCCCTAGGTTGGGAAGATCCCCTAGAGAAGGGAAAGGCTACCCACTCCAGTATTCTGGCCTGGAGGATTCCATGGACTGTATAGTTCATGGGTTTGCAGAATAAGACTTTCATTTTCACTCTTTCACTTTCTTTCAATGCTTCCATTTAATAGAATTAAAGGAAAACATAAAGAAGCACAAATCTCTCTTGGGTGTCTGTGGCTTTATAAGAAGGAATAAGATAGGATTATGTTTACTTCGAATAACCAGAAGGTTTAGGATTATTACTTATGCTGATGGGACAAAAACGTTTAGGTTTACAGCAAATAAAAAGTAATCCTATTGTCTCATTAAAATTAGTTTGGTACATTTCAAATTTTAAAAGAAAATCTTTCAAAATGTTTTACCTTGTATTTCTGAAACTTCAAACTCAAAATGTTTTAGAGAAAAGTTTAATTTTAGTTTTTCATCTTTGCAGATAAATTAGGACATTCTAATAGTATGATGTGTGTTGACTGTTTTCTGATGAGAAATTCAGTTAAAAGCATCATCAATTATATAATAGATGCAAGAGACCAGAGTAAGCATTATAGGATGTACAAATATGAGTAAGAATATTCTTTGCTTTCCAGAAATTTATAAATTCAGAAAATGTTATCATTTGTGTGAATTCTTGGCTTCTAAAGAAGACATATAAAAAAGAATTCATTACTTCTCTTTGATTCTAATCATTTTTTTTTAAATTCTGTTTTGTTGTTGTTGTTTTCATTTTGACTAGCTTGGAAGAAAGCACCGTCACCATCACTGCCATCCCTAACAGTATTACCCACATATCTTAAGATTTGTATTAATAAATACAAAAGATTCATCCAGTTCTAATCCAGTCTTCAGTGACCTAATTGTATTCCCAGTGCATAACATGGCTGTAAGCAAAAACCAAACATTATTTCTAAGAGTCAAGGTTATACTGTTAATCCCAGCTCACTCTTTTTTTGTGGCATAAACTAGGCATTATAACTGAGTTATAATCTTGCATGGGCTTCCCAGGTGATGCTGGTGGTAAAGAATCTGCCTGCAATGCAGGAAACCCAAGTTCCAACTCTGGGTAGGGAAGATCCCCTGGAGAAGGAAATGGCAAACCACTCCAGTATTCTGCCTGGAAAATTCCATGGACAGAGGAAGGCTACAGTCCATGGGGTCACAAAAGAGTCAGACACGACTGAGCACACACACAGGACAGGACATAATCCTGCATGTTTGACCCCAAATGGAATGCTGCTCTTGAGAAATGCTTTCCCTTAAAATCATTCTTCAGGAGACCCTGTATCCATATTTCTTAAAGTTTTGCAGAGTTCATTAGTATGTTAAAGGCTCCTGCAATAAAGAAATCTATTTATCTTTGCTTAACCTAACATGTGCTAAATTTTTTTTTTTTTTTTTTTTGACAGGAAAACGGCCCACTCCCACTCTGCCCATTTAAGAATAACTGTAAAAATCCCTCAAAGCTAGTAGTTTCAGGAAGGTATTTTGAGAAATGTTGACCCACAAAGGAAAGAAAGAATCCAGATGGACATCACATTCTCCTAAAGTTTGAAAACCTGAATTATTCTGCCCTAGTCAGAGGCTGTGACATCATAACTAAAACGGCACTTAAATTACAATGCCCCTGGATCTTCTACTTCCTGAAGGATATTTCCAAGATTTAAAATGGCCTGGTCATGCCATGGATCTAGCTGGGGAGCCCGCTGATGGTACCTTTCTTTCTCTAAGGTGCCCATGCTT
The DNA here is from genome assembly GCF_033118175.1 of Dama dama. Classification (NCBI taxonomy): domain Eukaryota; kingdom Metazoa; phylum Chordata; class Mammalia; order Artiodactyla; family Cervidae; genus Dama; species Dama dama. The sequence continues at coordinate 39,388,980 of NC_083702.1, forward strand.
GTTCGGGGCACTCACCTGAGGGAGACATACCCTGAAAGTAAACATGTTAGGTCATTTGATTGTACAGAAAGCTCTAAATCAGGCATGGTTTGCTTGTTCTTTTATCCTGACATATTCCATTATCAAAATAAAACATTGGTAAATTTCCCTTCAATGAGAAAACCAATTGACACAGGGTGTTAAGATAAATCACCATTCAATAATGCATTGTATTGTTGATGCTGCTCCCAGCACCAGTTGTCCAGTTGTATCTCACTATGTGCACTATTTGCTGAACCTGTGGTAGGCAAGGCGTGAGCTAGGAGGCAGGAAGAAAATGTGAGGAGCCACAGGAACTGCAGATGTGTTTATTCTCTCCTGGCTGGCCCAGCAGCCACAGTAGCAAACACAACATAACACAACATAACTGCACACAACCCTCCAGGGCTTTTTCCAGGTGACTCTCATATATACTTACAGAACAAAAGTAGCCCGTGGCCCAATGAGTACCTCGTGATGCGCATGCACAGTGATGTAAGTGACCTCAGCTCTTACATAATCATTATTTACAAAACTTGGGGCAAGAGCCAGGGGCTGTGGGGAGAGAGAGACTGACTATGCCATCTTGGCTAATTTGCTTTTTCCCTACATGCATGATTTGGAGCTACTGGGCAAAAGCTACCAGCATTAAATAAATTTTAGTTCACTTGGTATTAACATTACTATCAAGTCCATACATTAGAAAGTCCCCTTTCTTCAGATCCTGAGTTTCTGGCTTTTGCGGGGCTGCTGGCAACTTGCTCATACAGTGCTCTCTGTTTTCACAAGATGGCAGAAATTCCTTAGCTAAAAGATCTACATTAAGAAGAAAAAGTGGCGAAACTTTCTGCCAAAATGATTCTTTCTCTTGATTTCCTATTTTGTTTTGTTTTATTTCCCCCTTCTTCTGCCAGTAGGCTCTGCCTGGCATGATATACTTTTTAGCATTGAAATTCTGGCAAAACATTATTAAAAATATTTAAGCAATGCACAATTATGTGGAGAAAAAATAAAACCAAAAAAAAAAACCACAAAAAACCCAAAACTAGGCCAACATTCCCCAAGTTCAGAAGCAATTACAAAAGAGGACTGGTTGTATCTACATCAGTAAAGAAAGATTGTACCAATTAAGGAAGCAAGAGAATTACCTACTTCCTTAACTCAAAACTTTGAAAAAAGTCAAATCAGCACTCCTATGTGACTTAGCTGTTTTTGTTACATTTAGAGTAGACATATTCAGCATTTAATGGGTTCTCTCCATTTGTCTCACTCAAAGTAGGAGAAACAAGGCTTTTAATGTAGACAAGCCAAGACAGACAATGTCCAAGTAATAAAAGCAGGATTAGGGCTTGTCAAGTCTCTGGACAATTAAATGCCAAGCTTGCTCCCCTGCACTGCCCCATCTAAGAAGATCAATTTAATAAGGAGCAGAAGCAGTTTCTATTAAAAGGCCAAGGAAGACAAGTTGCATTAGTTTAAAAGGCCCACACAAAAGCTTAGGAAGCGGTTTTGAAAGAAGTGTGAGAGGCAGCTGGACAAAGAAAACACACTGAGCCTCAGAAGGCTCTGTTGCTTCTCTCCAGACATCTTTAATTGGCAGAGACAGTTCTTAGCCAACCACACTATGGGCAATAACTAGGGGACAGCAAATCCCTGGTGCCTTCTCTGAGAGGCCATAACTGCAACACAAAATGCCCTTGTGCTAAATCACACAACCCTTGCCCTAGAAAATTTCCTGGACAGCTTGTGTCTATGAATTACCTCGCCATGTCTTGGAATCCACAGCACAGCCAGGATTATCATTCAAAAGTTTCTCCTATCTATCTATCTATCTTATCTATATCAGTTTACCTTCCTAGTTAAACTAAGCTCTCTGACCACTGACAGATTTAAGAAATGTCCAGTGAGCATGGTGAGGCTATTCCCATGCTGATAGCTTCCTGGATGACAAGCAGTAATAGAAGCTTGCCTGGGACTTTTTTGCTCCCTCATCACAGAAGTAGCTTCTTAAGGGCTAATCTTTTCTTTAGGAGGGAAACAAATGTAAACTCCGACAGCAGAGAAGGTCTTTCATGTATGGCTTGCACAAAGACACTGTCTGCAGCTGCTGAATCATGAAATTTACAGGGTGGGGACTTCAGGATGACCACAGTGAAGGAAAGACTTTGTTTCAATAAATAGCCTCAAACTGTCAGATTGGGATTGTTAGTTTTCATAGCAGCATTATGACCCTAAGCACCCCAGGTGACACTAGTGGCAAAAAATCTGCCTGCCAATGCAGGAGATGTGTCTTCAATCCCTGGGTCAGGAAGGTCCCCTGGAGAAGGAAATGACAACGTATTCCAGTATTCTTGCCTGGGAAATCCCATGGACAGAGGAGCCTGGCAGGCTTCACTCCATGGGGTTGCAAAGAGTCAGACATGACTGAGGATACACAAACAAGTGATTCTGTTACCAAGCGTAGCCCTCCATATGGATAAAGTGCAGGTATTTTTCATTCCTGGTAACTGTAAAGGTCTGGAAGTAATGGCTGCTTACCAGGTATTCGATTAGGTGAAAATTCCCTTGGGGTTCATCTATTCACTTGAAAGCATTGTATTAGTTGTGAAACCAAGCTCAATTTCATTAAAAGAATTCTTAACTATCATGTCAGGAAAAGTATCACATTTTATTTTGATTTTATATTATATTTTCTTAAAACATATACACACACTTATTTATTTTATTTATTTACCATGGACTCAGGCAGAAACAAAACACACTTTGTGTTTCCCTTTTACACATGTGTTTGAGCTGGAATAGGACTTGAGTTCTCCAAGATGCATCAAGTAAGGGTATTTTCTTTTGGAAAGATGATTAATGCAAGAGATGTCTTTTTGAATAAATTGAAGCTCTTCTTGATTTTTATTTCTATAGGTGTGTCACACAAAAATTTCTGATGTTAATCATTCCCTGAAGAAAGCAAAAGTGTTAGTCGCTTAGTTGTGTCTGACTGTGACCCCGTTGACTGTAGCCCACCAGGCTCCTTAGTCCATGGAATTCACTGGAGTGGGTAGACACCTTCTCCAGGATCTTCCTGATCTGGGGGTCAATCTCAGTCTCCTGCATTGTAGGCAGATTCTTTACCATCTGAGCCACCAGGGAAGCTGCCCTCATACACAAAGCAGAGTCCTAGTGATATAACTTAACAAAAACTTCACCAAACTGCAGCAAATTGGTGATTTTCAGGCCCTCTTTTGAAGACAGTGTGAACAGTACTAAACAGACCTCACTGTATTTTCCTTCTTACAGTTTTATTCAATATTTATATTGTTTATGGGGACTCTCTTGCTATTATTTTTCCACTCTTTCTTGTGAATTGAATTTTTCAAATTCATTATATGTTGCAGTGTTTGATGTTTAAGTAGTCCGAGATGAAAAAAAGTTAATTTTCATTTAAAAGAATAAAAAAAAATAAAAGAATCAATAAAGAAATACAGTTTAATGTGCTGAAGAGGAAAGGGAAAAATTAGTTGTCATGGAAATAATCTCTAATCCACTGAGTTTTAACCCTTTTAATTAAAACATTAGAAAACCTAAATGTCTAATACCTACAACAACTATTTGATCATTTAAGAGGAGTCTTAATTTCTATCAAGTAGCATTTACATTGTTAGGCAAGGACATGTTTACTCCCTTCCACCCTAACTATTGAGTTTGTGATGTGTGAATAGGACAGTCTTTGGGAGGGAGCATGTGCCAGGAAAAACTCAAGGCAAGAATGACGACAAAATAATAGGTCCAAATAACCTAGGTTAGCAGAGCTGACACTTTACATTTGTACTCTATTTTATAGTTTACGAAGTGCTATTCATTCATTAGATTATATAATTTTCACATTTTTTAAGGCAAAATTTTATTGTCCCTACTTTATCCTTGGGGCTTCCCTGGTTGTAAAAAAGAATCTGCCTGCCAAATCTGGAGACATGAGTTTAATCCCTGGTTCCAGAAGATATCCTGGAGAAAGAAATGTCAATTCACTTCAGTATTCCTGCCTGGAGAACCCAATGACAGAGGAGCCTGGGGAGCTATAGTCCATGGGATCACAAAGAGTCGGATACAACTTTGCAGCTGAACAACAACTTTACCCTTGAGGAAGTCACTGATGGAAGAAATTAAGTAAACTATAGACTATTGACATATATACACTGGGACATATATTACCCACCCCCCCCCGCCATATATACACCACCATGTGTAAAATAGATGGGGGAAACTGCTGAACGGCACAGGGAACTCAGCTTGGTATTCTTTGATGACCCAGATGGGTGGCATGGGGGTCTGTGGGAGGTAGGCCCAAGAGAGAGGATGTATGTATACTTATAGCTCATTCACATTGTTGTACCACAGAAACTAACACAAAATTGTAAAACATTTATCCTGCAATTAAAAAGATAAAGTAAAATGAAAAACATATAAATAGATATTAATTCAATTATATTATTAAGAATTGATGTTCTTAAAAGAATATTCAAGGAGGCCAGTGTCTTCTGTCAATCTAAAAATTTTCAGAAAAAAGAAGAAATAATTCAGTTTCAGTGATAATAGCCCATTAAGGAAACAATAAACATGTAGCTACTAATTAGAACTTCTGTTGGTATAATTGCTTCATTTTGTTTCATTGGCCAATCTATTCGGCTTGTAAGGACAAGTTCTCAAACACAGAAGTCAAATAAACTTAATTTTCAGAAAACTGGGCTTCTGAGTTTTTTTTAAGTAGAAAGTTTCCTTTCTATTTTATAAAATGAACATTACATTTCTGAAAAGTATGACATTAAGAAAACCCTTTAAAATAGGTGACATTCAGAAAGTGTATTAAACTTAGCTTCCTAAGTATCACAGAAAGTATGAATTAGAATAAAACACATATTTCACTCTACTCTTCTTAATTTCAAACAAAGGTCCAAAGACTGAAGTCTGGAAAGCAATACAATTGGTCTATTGTTTGTTACTTTCAGCCGGGAGCTTAATGTCTGGAAAAGTGTTAGTAGCTTAATTGTGTCCAACTCTTTGTTACCCTAAGGACTATAGCCCTCCAGTCTCCTCTGTCCATGGAATTATTCTGGCAAGAATACTGGAGTGGGTTGCCATGTTCTCCTCCAGAGGATCTTCCCAACCTGGGGACCGAAACTGGGTCTCCCTTATTGCAGGTAGATTCTTTACCATCTGAGCCACCAGGGAAGTCATAAAAAGATAAAGTAAAATAAAAAGCATATAAATAATTATTGAAATTGTTAGTCACTCAGTCATGTCTGACTCTTTGTGACCCCATGGCTATAACCCACCAGGCTCCTCTGTCCATGGGATTCTCCAGGCAAGAATACTGGAGTAGGTTGCCGTGCCCTCCTCCAGGGTATATTCCTGACCCAGGGATTGAACTTGGTTCTCTGGCATTGTAGGCAGATTCTTTATCATCTGAGCCACCAAAGAATCCCAAATAATTATTATTTCAACTATATTATTAAGAATTGATGTCCTTAAAAGAAAGTTCAAGGAGGCCAGTATCTCCTGTCAATCTAAGAAATTTCAAAAAAAAAAGAAAAAGAAAACAATTCAGTTAAAATTTCAGGGATAATAGCTCATTAAGGAAATAGGAAACATGTAGTTACTAATTAGAACTTCCATTGGGATAATTGCTTCATTTTGTTTCATTGGCCAATCTATTGGCCAATCTATTCAGCTTTTAAAGTCAAGTTCTTAAACACAGAAGTCAAATAAACTCAATTTTCAGAAAACTGGGATACTGAGATTGTTTTTAAGTAAAATGTTTCTTTCCTATTACATGAAATGAACATTTCTGAAAAGTATGACATTATGGAAGCTGTTTATTTAAAAGCCATTTAAAATAGGTGATATTTAGAAAGTGTATAAAACTTAGCTTCATAAGTATTATAGAAAGTAAGAATTAAAATATAACACAATTCAACTCTACTATACTTAACCTCAAACAAAGGTCCAAATGCTGAAGTCTGGAAAGCAATACAATTGTATATAATTCAGACAACAGACAAAGAAAATTTAGTGGTGAAATTTATATGATTAAAAGTTCAACTTAATGTTTTATTTAGGTGATTTCCTTTAGGCGTTTTTATCCTCTGTTCAAAGTTCAAGGATTGTAGCCAATTTTTTTATTGTTTTCATAATTTTCTTATTGCAGAGTGTGCACTTCTTTGCGATTCTATTTCTGAATGTGTAGCCCATTATCATTTATTTTACTTCCATTCTAACACATAAATTTGTTTGAAATTAACTGTATGTGAGAAACCTGCATGCAGGACAAGAAGCAACAATTAAAATCTGACATGGAACAACTGACTGGTTCAAAATTGGAAAAAGAATACACCAAGGCTATATATTGTCACCCTGCTTATTTAACTTATATGCAGAGTACATCATGTGAAATGCTGGGCTGGATAACTCACAGGCTGAAATCAAGATTGCTGGGAGAAATATCAACAACCTCAGATATGGAAATGATACCACTCTAATGGCAGAAAGTGAAGAGGAACTAAAGAGTCTCTTGATGAAGGTTAAAGAGAAGAGTGAAAAAACTGGCTTAAAACTCAGCATTCAAAAAGCTAAGATCATGGAATCCAGTTCCAACACTTCATGGAAAATAGATGGGGAAAACTATAGAAACAGTGGCGGGTTTTATTTTGTTGGGCTCCAAAATCATTGTAGACAGTGATTGCAGCCGTGAATTTAAAAGACTTTTGCTCCTTGGAAAAAAACCTATAACAAAACTAGACAGCATTAAAAAGCAGAGACATCACTTTGCCAATATAAGTCTGTATAATCAAAGCTATGGTTTCTCCAGTAGTCACGTATGTATGTGAGAGTTGGACCATAAAGAAAGCTGAGCACAAAAGAATCAGTGTTTTCAAACTGTGGTGCTGGAGAAGACTGTTGAGGTCCCTTGAACATCAAGCATATCAAGCTAGTTGGTCCTAAAGGAAATCAATACTCAATATTTACTGGAAGGATTGATGCTGAAGCTGAAGCTCCAATACTTTGGCCACCTGATGTGAAAAGCCAACTCCTTGGAAAAGACCCGGATGCTGGGAAAGATTGAAGGTGGGAGGAGAAGGGGACAACAGAGGATGAGGTGGTTGGAGGGCATTATTGATTCAATGGACATGAGTTTGAGCAAGCTTTGGGAGATAGCGAAGGACAGAGAAGCCTGGCATGCTTCAGCCCATGGGGTGGCAAAGAGTCAGGCATGACTTAGTGACTGAACAACAACAACAAAGTTAAGATACTTATTTTTTGTTTCACTTTTTAAAAACAAAGGAAAAATATGACTGGAAATTTATAAACTTGACGTCCGCAGGACTAAAAAACTCAAGAAGAAATTCTCTCATTCATATTAGTCTCTGCCATTTGCTAGACACTTGCATATTTCCTTTTCCTTGAGAAACATTTGATCTATGACTTTGACCTGAACTTAAATTCTTGTCATAACATTTGAATTATCATATCTACTGATAAACCTAGCTAATCCTACTGGCTTCCTTCTTACACAATTTAGAATTCCTATGAACGATTCAAAAGTCACTCTCATGAACATTGGGGTGCACGTGTCTCTTTCAGATCTGGTTTCCTCAGTGTGTATGCCCAGAAGTGGGATTGCTGGGTCATATGGCAGTTCTATTTCCAGTTTTTTAAGAAATCTCCACACTGTTTTCCATAGTGGCTGTACTAGTTTGCATTCCCACCAACAGTGTAAGAGGGTTCCCTTTTCTCCACACCCTCTCCAGCATTTATTGCTTGTAGACTTTTGGATAGCAGCCATCCTGACTGGCGTGTAATGGTACCTCATTGTGGTTTTGATTTGCATTTCTCTAATAATGAGTGATGTTGAGCATCTTTTCATGTGTTTGTTAGCCATCTGTATGTCTTCTTTGGAGAAATGTCTGTTTAGTTCTTTGCCCCATTTTTTGATTGGGTCATTTATTTTTCTGGAATTGAGCTGAGCGCAGCACTGTTTATAATAGCCAGGACATGGAAGCAACCTAGATGCCCATCAGCAGATGAATGGATAAGGAAGCTGTGGTACATATACACCATGGAATACTATTCAGCCATTAAAAAGAATTCATTTGAACCAGTCCTAATGAGATGGATGAAGCTGGAGCCCCTTATACAGAGTGAAGTAAGCCAGAAAGATAAAGAACATTACAGCATACTATCACATATATATGGAATTTAGAAAGATGATAACAATAACCCTATATGCAAAACAGAAAAAGAGACACAGAAATACAGAACAGACTTTTGAACTCTGTGGGAGAAGGCGAGGGTGGGATATTTCAAAAGAACAGCATGTATACTATCTATGGTGAAACAGATCACCAGCCCAGGTGGGATGCATGAGACAAGTGCTCCAGCCTGGTGCACTGGGAGGACCCGGGGGAATCGGATGGAGAGGGAGGTGGGAGCGGGGATCGGGATTGGGAATACATGTAAATCCATGGCTGATTCATATCAATGTATGACAAAACCCACTGAAATGTTGTGAAGTGATTGGCCTCCAACTAATAAAAAAAAAAAAAAAAAAGTCACTCTCAGCTCTAATTGTACTTTTGGTCCATAATGGATAGACCTGAAAGAACTATAAGATGACTTAGGAAATGTGACATATTCTCAAATGAGGAGTCTGCTAAGTAGCCTGACCCCACAGAAATAGAGATGACTTCTAGGAATTACCTAGAAAGACTCTATCCTGTTTATTTTCCAAGATAATTTACAGTAAGACCACAATATTTCCTCAGGAAATGAGTCTTGATAGGTAATTGAGTTGGCTGAGAGCTGAGGGCATACTCCTGTGAATACCAATGCACAGAGATTTTATTGAATGAAATTTTTTCTAAATTACACAAATTCTCTGCTCTTTTAAGCAGATGATGGTGACTACCAATTTAACCTTTTCTTGGTGACTTGGGGTGAAGATAATAAACCTCCATCTTTGTGATAGGATGAAGGGAAACTGCTTTGGTGAAATGGTAAAATGAAAATTGGATTTGAATTCTGAAGCCCTAAGTAATCTTTCTGACTATAACACTTTAGGGTTGCATGATTTGGGCTTGTGTTTGCAATTTAGACTCCTTCTCTGAAAAACAGGGCCAATGACATCTCATTGGGCTGCTTTGTGAACAAATGACATGATTTATGTAAAACCACTCACTCTTTCACATTTACAGTATGTACATTAATGGTAGTTGTGTCTATTTTGAACCTGCCCCCTGCAGGGAGGACCCTTGGATGCAGGACTTCTGGACACTGATACTCAGCTAGCTCCACAGCCCTGAAGAGTGGGTACCAGGCTGATGTACATGGTTCTTTCAAGTAAGCAATGTAAAGAAGTGGGTTTTTAAAAAATATTCAATAAATTCTCATTTTTATTTTATTTTTAATCTTATAAATGATATCACAAGATATCTTTGAGCAGTAGGGTAATTTATACATGAGACTAAATATTTTTTGTGGATTTCAGTTCAGTTCAGTTCAGTCGCTCAGTCGTGTCCAACTCTTTGCGACCCCATGGACTGAAGCATGCCAGGCCTCCCTGTCTATCACCAACTCCCAGAGTTTACTCAAAACTCATGTCCATTGTATCAGTGATGCCATCCAACCATCTCATCCTCTGTTATCCCCTTCTCCTCCCACCTTCAATCTTTCCCAGTATCAAGGTTTTTTCCAAAGAGTTGGTTTTCTGCATCAGGTGGCCAAAGTATTGGAGTTTCAACTTCAGCATCAGTCCTTCCAATGAATATTCAGGACTGATTTCCTTTAGGATGGATTGGTTGGATCTCCTTGCAGTCCAAGGGACTCTCAAGAGTCTTCTCCAACACCACAGTTCAAAAGAATCAATTCTTCAGTGCTCAGCTTTCTTTATAGTCCAACTCTCACATCCATACATGACTACTGGAAAAACCATAGCTTTGACTAGACAGACCTTTGTTGGCAATGTCTCTGCTGTTTAATATACTGTCTAGGTTTTCATAACTTTCCTTCCAAGGAGCAAGCGTCTTTTAATTTCATGGCTGCAGTCACCGTCTGCAGTGATTTTGGAACCTCAAAAAGTAAAGTCTGTCACTGTTTCCAGTGTTTCCCCATCTATTTGTCATGAAGTGATGGGACTGGATGCCATGATCTTAGTTTTCTGAATGTTGAGTTTTAAGGATTTCATTACAACACAAATCATTCTGGTTCTTCAACATCCATTCATATGTTCCTTTGTTAACTCAATGTACATTTTTTAGTCTAGTGAAATTTCCATACAGCAGGGATGACACAATGGCTTCCTAGGTGGCTCAGTGGTAAAGGATCTTCATGCCAATGTAAGAGACACAGGAAACGCCGGTTCAGTCCCTGGGTCTGGAAAATCCCCTGGAGGAGGAAGTGGCAATCCACTCCAGTACTCTTGACTGGATAATTCCATGGACAGAGGACTGCCTGGTGGGCAGCAGTCCATGGGGTTGCAAAGAGTCTGACATGACGGAGCACACACAGAGTAATGAAACAATAGGATATTAGGAGGCACCATTCTCAGGACAAGTCTCTATGTACTAAGTGAATTGTAATCAAAACTCTTGGAGTCCTTTCTGCTGTTAGCAAATTAAAAATTGAAGCAGAATTCTTTTAGTGCAGGAGAACATTCCTTCCTTTAGTTTACTAAATAGTATATCAAGGACTTCAGACTCATCAAACACATTTTCTTTCAGTTTGTAGTTTCTACTCAAATTGATCAGTCATTTCCACAGTCCTTTGACTTTGTAAGTACAATTGTGTTTCCTTCAAGACGTGACACAACTTGTCACTATGTCCAAAACAGCAGGGAAGAAAGAAATCTTGTTTGATTTACACATTTTTATCCTGAAACCGATATTTTTGCAGAAGAAAATGGCCTTCAGGTTTAACTGAGAATCACAGCCCTTTCCTCAGGTAGGAATCCTCCACATAGCTGATAACCAAACAACTGGGAAGTACCACCCAGCCTCAGACTGTTGGGTGCAGTAAGGCCTTTGGGAACGGGATTGGAGAAAGTGTGTCTAGGTGAACAAACATTCAAGGAAATGTAGATAATTTTCTGGTGACAGCACTGAGATCTTCCAAACACCAGGCAGTAAAGAATTTTATTTTACACTCTTAGATGCAGGGTTTTTGATGACCAGCCCACATTAATAAATCAATAATTGAGTCATGCAAGTAATGTCTATTCACCTGGTGACATGATGAAGGAGAGATTTTTTAAAAGAGTTTTCACTACCGGTGAAATGTATCTATCATAGGTAAATTAGTACCAACTCTGAATTTTACTATTATTCAAACTCCTTGCATGCCTTACTTATTGATGTATTAATGTGGACTGGTCATCAAAAACCCTGCATCTAAGAGTGTAAAATAAAATTCTTTATTGCCTGGTGTTTGGAAGGTCTCAGTGTTAATATAATAAACATTCTCTAGTAGCTTGTGCACTTTTGCTCCCAATGTATTAAATTGCATGACTGCTCAGAGTCAGCTGAATTTATTCGTGAATTTATCCTGGTTGTACTTTTTGATCAAAATTTAATAAGCTAAATTATCCATAAGTTGATGAAATATACATATGAAAAGGACTATTGCTATTTTTACAAAAACTACATAAGTGGTATGGAAAGATAATATCATGATGAGGAAGTTGGTCAAATAATTGCTATTGAATAAGGTATGGGAGAGACAACTGTAAGAGCCTAGAAGAAAATGTGAAAACCTCCGATTCTCTAAACAGATTGATATGCATCTGTGTTTAAGTTTTCATTCTACTTCAAAGCTATCAAGACTGATAATCACTAGTTATCATTATCAGTGGTATATATTAATACAAGAAAGATGAAGTGTATTCTAAGCAATAGACTCTTATGAAAAGCCCTTGATCTGAGATTAAAATATTGATGGATGAATGCATATGTGCTCATTTGAAGTTAAAACAAAATGTGTAAGATTATGTACAATTTGTTTTATGATTCCACATTTTTAACTGACTTTTAAAATTAAGCAGTTGACTATGGGCCAAGTACCCTTCACTTAGTTCCTGCTGTACTTTATTCAGGCAGGCTCATTGAATTTCTTTTGTGGTTTTATTGGAGGACTGCTCTGTGTTGGAAGAGTGAGTTGATTTTAAATGGTCACTGAAAGAGAAAATATGTAAAACATTATTTCCATCCGCTGTAATGAAATGATAGAAACATTCCTCAGGATAACTGGAGTTTATTGTTACAAAATGGCTCCAATTGAGTCACTCCTCTTTGATTTCATACTCTCCGTGTAACTATCTTCAAATGTTAATTTCTTGGACTGCCAGAATATGGCAAAAGTGATGCTGCATAACTCAGCCTTAGCCTGAAGAAGCCTCAAATCTTTTGCTCTCTTGCTCTCATGAGATGCTATACTAGAACTGCCAAGCCAACTTCCTCATGGACTGCAAACCAAGTAAAGAAAGAGTTTGGAAGATAAAAGACCAGTTTGAAGGAACAGTGACCAAACTAGCACCTATTTGTTCCACTTATCACAGATGAAATGCCAAACATGTGTTAGTCCATCTTGGATGGACCCAGTAACAACACCAGTGGACTGCAAACACATGAGTTTGCCCAGCTAATACCACATGGAGCAGAAACAGGTCTGCCTGGCTGAGCCCAGTTTGTTTGCAGAAGTTTGAGCAAATAAATGATTTGTTGTTCTTTTAGGCCACTGATTTTGGGGGCTGGTTTGTTAGACAATAATAAGTAACTGTCACAAATATTGGAAACTGATGGCAGATTTTCCGGTGCTTCTCTGATGTCCAGAAATACATAATCACAAGGTTTAATGCACCAGCTACAGTAAAAATAGGAAAGCTGCCTCACTAATGAAGAAAGTTAGCACTCATGTTTGTTGAAGTTTTAAGAAAAGGGTTCTGACATTTTTCTTTGATTTAGGCTTAAAATTAAATCCATAACCTTAGCAGCAGCATTTTGCAACAGTGATTTTGCTTAAACTGCAGAAATAAAATGTGCTATGCTAAAAAGAGAGGGGGCAGTGGTAGTTCTACATTATTTTAGAACGAAAAAGATGAAGAAGCAGAATAGTCATGTAATTTATGAATGCCAATTTAATATTGTGCTAATTTGAAAAATATAAGTCAGACAAAACAGACTGGTTGTTAGAGAAATACAACCCTGATGACAAATGTAGCTATTGTTTTTGGAATCAGTGTGCTCACTGCAGCAGCAAAGGACCGTTGTTAGAAGTAATTTCCATATTACCACCTTATTCCTGTATTCTCCAATTATTTTCCTCCCTGCTGTGTATGAGTATGGAAAACACTAGAAACCTGCAATTAGAGTCGGAATGGGACAAATGGGAGAGGAGGAATCCCTCCTTCAGGAACTGCTACAAATCCCAGCAATATCAAAGTAAAAACAATCTTCTAATCATTTGTGTAAATAATCATTAAAATGATGAACCACCTGCATTTTCTCCTTTCTCTCCAGTGCACATTAAAAAATGACAATTTACTTCAAAAATGACCAACATCATTTGAATATATGCAACAGGGGGCTTTGTACCAAAATGTTAATATTTTCAAAGCAGAAAATATTTTCAGCCTGGTATGAGAAGATAAAATATTTCAAAAATTACTACGCAGTATTTTTTTTCATTTATTTTTTTCATTTCTCAAGAGTCATGTTTCTTCTAGAAGCACAGTTGATAAAACATGATTTATTTTTATAATTTCAGCAGAGAGAAGCTGAAAATACCTAGCCAGCTTCAATAATCCTGTAAAATTAACTGCCAGTGATTTTCTTTCATTTTATATCCTTATTCTTAGCCTTGCTTTAAGGGCTGCTTTATTTTTCTGTTTTAGTCTAACAGAAAAATAAACTTGTAGAATAAAAGGAAATGACTAAAACATTTCCTTCCACCCTATAGTTTTTATATAAATTTAGGATTTTTTCTTCATTCTAGAATACCACCTAAAATTATTAAATATTAATTGTTAAAATCAACATTACCTAATCTATGTCCTTTCACTTCAAAATGACATTTTCCAATAGCTAAAGTAATGACATTCATTATAGAATGCCTGGAAAATAAGAAAATCTTAAAAAGAAAATAAAAGCCCAAAATAATCTCATATGTGAGTTAATCATTGTAAATTTTGATAAACTGTCTCCCAGTGAGGGAATATGACTGTTTGTTCGATCTTAAGAATATCTTTTATTCCTCAATAAAACATCAAACTTTGGTCTGATTATCTCTTTGTGATTTATATTTCTTGTAGTCCTTGAGAAAAGTTTTAATGAATGCAGTTTTAAATTATTTGCCAGGCTGACTTAACAACATCTCACGTGGAATATGGTGGAAAGGATAACTCTTGATCCATTCATGTAATCATGGCACAATTGAGACAAAACATTTCCATCACCCCTGTTAAATCCCTTTGTGCCTTTTTGCAGCCAATCTCTTTTATTCATTCATGGCACCAGGCAACAATTGATCTGCCTTTTATTGCTGTAGCTTCGCCATTTCTAGAGTTTCACATAAATGAAATCAGAGAGTATATGATCTTTTGTGTCTGCCTTCTTTCACTTGACATCATAGTTTGACATTCATCCATATTGTTGCATGCAGCAGTACAAGGTTATTTTCATTAGTAAGTAATAGTCCATTATATGGTTATACAATGTTTTATTTATTTGCAAGTGGATGGACATTTAGGTTGTCTTCAGTTTAGGACCATTATGTTTAAAGCTACCATCAACATTTCTGTAAAAAGGTCTGTGTGGAGGTGTGTTTCATTCTCTTCAGTAAGTACTTAAGAGTGGAATTGTTGGGTGCAAATACTGGGTAAATATGTGTCTGACTGGATTAAAAAGCTGCCAAAGTGACCTCCAAAGTGATGCAGGCCACTTACATTCTCATCAGAAATATATTTGTTAGAATTTTTTCCTCAAAGTTTTGGCCATTCTGGTGAGTGTACAGTGCTATATCATTAGGGTTTTAATTTGAATTTGTTTTTTTCTGTTTAGTCACTAAGTTGTGTTCTAACCTTTTGTGACCCCCGTGGACTGCAGCCCACCAGGCTCCTCTGTCTATGGGATTTCCCAGGCAAGAATACTGGAGTATGTTGCCATTTCCTTCTCCAGGGGATCTTTCTGACCCAGGGATTGAAACCACATCTCCTGCATTGGCAGGCTGATTTTTAATACTGACCAGGGAAGCCCAATTCGAATTTACCTAACAACTAAAGGGGCTTCCTAGGTGGCACTAGCAGTAAAGAATCTGACTCTCAATGCAGGAGATGCAAAAGATATGGATTCTATCCCTGGGACAGGAAGATCCCCTGGAGGAAAGCCTGGCAACCCACTCCATTATTTTTTGCCTGGAGAATCACATGGACAGAGAAAGTTTGATGGGCTACAATCCATAGGGTTGCCAGGGGTCAGACACAACTGAGGCAACTGTACATGCATGCACACAACCAATAAAGATGTCGACAATTGTTCATGTGCTTGTTGGCCATTGATATCTCTTCTTTGGTTAATTTTTATATATGGTATGAAATAAAGGTTAATGTTCATTGTTTTCACACAAATACCCAATTTGTCAGTTCAGTTCATTTCAGTTACTCAGTCGTGTCTGACTCTTTGTGACCCCATAAATTGCAGCACGCCAGGCCTCCCTATCCATCACCAACTCCCGGAGTTTACTCAAACTCATGTCCATCGAGTCGGTGATGCCATCCAGCCACCTCATCCTCTGTCATCCCCTTTATCAGTATCATTTATCAAAAAGACAAACTTTTCCATGAGTCAGTTACCCTGGAGTGATTTATAAAAATCCATTGACTCTATATGTTTAGCTCTATCTCTGGATACTTTGTTCTGTTTCATTGATCTATATATCCATGATTAAATCAACACCACACTGTATTAATTAATGTGACTTCATTAGACGCCTTTAAACTTGATAGTGTAATTCTTCCAACTTTTTTTTTATTGCTTTTCAGAAAGATTTTGTCTATTCCAGTTTCTTTGCATTTCTGTATAGGTTTTACATTCACCTTGTAAATTTCTCCAGAAAGCCCTGCTGAGATTTTTATTGTGATTGCATTAAATTCATAAATCTATTTGAGATTTTATGACATCTTAATGAAATTGAGTCTTCTTCAATGAATATTCTATATTGTTCCATTTCTTTAAATTTACTTTAATTTTTTCTCTGCAATGTTTTAGAGTTCTCAGTGTACAAAGTTTTGCATATATTTTGTTAAAAATACCCTAATTATTTATTTTTGTCACTATTATAAATATTATTTTTTAATTGTAATTTCCAAGTATTGGTTGCTAATATATAGTAATATTGATTTTTGTATACTGATCTTGTGTCCCAGTATTTTGCTAAACTTACTTTTTAGTTCTTAGGATTTTGTACACAGACAATCACCTTTTTTGTCTTTGTAATAAAAATGCATGTCCTTGCTTTTTCTTGCCTTGTTGCACTGGCTACCAACTCCAGTAGAATGTCGAGTAACACTATAAAGAGCATACATCTTAACCTTCTTCTAACCTTATCAAGAAAATATGTGGTCTGTCACTCAAGTGTTTTTATTAAAAGACATATTCTTCATCAAGTTGCGAAAATTATCTTCTATTCCTTGTTTGTTGAGAATTTTTTCACAAATAAGTGTTGAATTTTGTAAAGTGCCTTTTCTGTATGTATTGAGATGACTATATGATATTTCTATCTCAATGTGTTGAACTATGATTTATTTATACATGGTAAACCAACTTTGCATACCTGCGATAAATTCCAGTTGCTCAAAGTGCATTAGTCTTTTTCTGTGTTATTGGATTTAATTTGTTTTTTTAAATTAATAAAAAGCCTTCATATTCATGAGGGATATTTACTGTAGTCCCATTTTCTTCAACAGTCTAGATCTACTTTTGTTGTCAGAGAAATGTTGGCCTTATAAAATAAGTTGGGAATTCTGTTGTCTTCTATTTTTCTGAAAGACTTTGTGAAGAAGTAGGATTATATCTTTTTATATATTTAATACAATTCATCAATAAAGTTATCTGGGCCTGGAGGTTTTCCTGGGAAGATCTTAAGCAATGAATTCAATTTTTATAAGAGATATAGAGCCATTTAAATTATCCATTTAATTTTGAAAGAATATTGATAGTCTATGTCTTTCAGGGAATTTGCTTATGTCATATAATTTGTAAATTTTTTTGTCATGAAATTGTTTATAATACTCCCTTAATAGCCTTTCAACATTGTAAGATCTAGAGGGATGCTCCCTCTTTTAATCTTGCTAATTTGTGTTTCCTCACATTTTTCCTTCATCAGTCTGGCTAGATGTGTATACATTTTAATGATCTTTTTAAAGAACTGCTTTTGGTTTCTCTGACACTCTCTCACCTTTTTTTTTTTTAATTCATTTTTTACTTCATTGATATTTCTTTTCATTTTTCTTAATCTTTTTCTACCTTTCCTGGGCTTAATGTTTTGCAGTTCATTACGGTGGAACTTCAGATAATTAATTTTAGACTTTTTTTCTTTTCTAACCTAAGTAGTTAACATTTTAACTGTTAACTCAAATCATGATATGCTTTTATGTTTCTTAATCATTTGTTTTGAAATATTTAAAAACTGACAAATAGATCATTTAGAAGTGAATCATTTAATTTTGAAATATTTGGGTAATTTTGTATGTCTTTCTGTTGTTGTTCAGTCCACTGTGTTCGACTCTTTGTGACCCCCTGGGCTGCAGTACACCAGGCTTCCCTGTCCTACACCGTCTCCTGGAGCTTGCCCAAACTCATGTCCTTTGAGTCAGTGATGCCATCTAACCACCTCATCCTCTGCCACCCCCCTTCTCCTCCTGCCTTCAGTCTTTCCCAGCATCAGGATCTTTCCAATGAACTGGCTTTTAGCATCAGCTGGCCAAAGTATTGGGGCTTCAGCTTCAACATCAGTCCTTCCAGTGAATATTCAGTATTTATTTCCTTTAGGATGGACTGGTTGGATCTCCTTGCAGTCCAGGGGACTCTCAAGTGTCCTCTCCAACACCACAGTTCAAAAGCATCATTCTTCAGTGTTCAGCCTTCTTTATGGTCCAATTCTCACATCTGTACATGACTACTAGATGCTATTGGTATCTAATATGATTCTGATGTGGTCAAAGAACATACTGTATATAATTTTAAGTATTTTAAATTTCTTGAGGATCATCTTATGACCCAGATTATGTACCTTATTAGAGAATTTCTATGTGCATTTGGAAAAATCTGTTTTCTGCTATTGCTGAGGTAAGTGTACTATTGATATAAATGTCTAAGTAAAATTGTTTGTGTTGTTCAAGTCTTTCCTATCAATAACTTATTTTTTGTCTTTGTAATCTATCAAATATTGATTGCTAGAAGGCAGCTGAAGTCTTCAGCTAAAGTTATGATTTGTCTAATTTCTTCTTTTAAGTTTCTTTATTAGGTGCAAAGTTATTTAGAATTTTTGTGTCTTCTGAATTGATCCAGTTATCATTTCTGAAGTTTCCTTCTTTATCACTAGAAACATTCCTTGTTCTAAACTCTTGTCTGATTTTAATAAAGTCAATCCAGTTTTATTTTGATTGTATATGTACAGTATATCTCCTTCCATTCTTTTTCTTTTAACTGATCTGTATCTTTATAGTCAAAGTAAGTTTCTAATACATATCATATAATTGGCCTTGATTTAACAAAAGCCCAGTCTTACAATATCTGCTGTTTAATATAAGTGTTTAGACTGTTTTCCTTTAGTGATATTATCATTTTTTTAGATTGAAACTTATTATCTTTCTGTACTTTCTATTTACCCCTTCCATTCTCTGTTCTTTGCATCCCACTCCCTTGTCCTGCTTTCTTTTGAAATAATTGAAGCTCTTTTGAATTCTACTTCATTTCCTCTTTTGGCTTAGTAGCTCTTTGTTTTTCAATTTTAAGGACTGCTCTAGTGTTTAGCATACAAACATGTATTAAATATAGATGATTTACTACATATTATTAAGTACAGAAGAGGATTTATCTTGCCTTGTCTTGCTCACATCTGCAAGATTCAAAGACTATGTTTTTCATCAAGTGTCTAACATGTTTAAGGGTAAATACATTTCTAATCTGAAATCTTTTTGAGATGATTATTGTGAAAAGTCAGTGTCGTGATATGAGTGGAGTGCTCACGAGCACTATATCAGCTGTGGACTAACACAGTATTTAAGTCTTTGTTTCCCCAATAAAGTCAGAGCTGGCTTGGTGTCTTGACTCCCAATGAAGACTATAAGAGGGATATAAGAACTATTTATTTTTATAAAGGTAAAATAATTTTTTTAAGTTTCATATTCCCATTATGGCAACAAAGTGTTGTCTCATTTTATTTTTGACCTAATATAACTAGCAAGATAAAATATTTCAACTGTTTTCAAATATCTCTACAGAAATCCTTATCAAACTGTGGAAGCCTAAACTACATCATATTTGTGTTAGTGATTTTGGGGAAAAAATGTCCAGAGAACTCACCAAAATATTTTGACAACCACTTTCTGTTTACTTCCATGTATTAAACTATTACTTCTTCATTTCTTAAGCTATAAGTACATAAACTTTTGTAAATAAATATAAAGAACTAAAATATAATACAAAGTTATTAAATACAACTGTATTGTTGTATTTAATACAACTTGAAACTTGAGCAACAGGCTTGGGGCCCTAGAACAATACCACTTGCAAGGGTAAGTTCACTGTCAAGAGAAACAAACAAAAACCATCCCCTATACTGATAGGAAGCAAATGAAATAAACAAAGTCTGAAAAGCATTAATCTTTAACATGTGCTTATTAGAGAATAGTGGAAGATTACTTCACTCTTTCAACCTTGGGCTTTTAGGAAATTATCATATAAGTAGTGTACCTGGGCATTGTGAGGCACAAATGACTTCTGAGCTGAAAATAATGAAAACAGAGTGAAATTAGGAATTTGTCATTTTACCTCTTTTTTAAATTCATGGCTTTGTGTCCTTATATTTGAAATGAGTCATTATCTCTAGCTAAGGTAAGACTTCCCAAAGGAGCGAACTACCTGAATTATTAAATATGCCCATACTCAAAAGTGTGAAAGCAAGAGTGCCCATCTGAACAAACATGCTGACTGCATACAAACAAAATGCTGCTAGTATGTAAAGACAAGGGTTTATATGTGCCAGAAACACCCTTGGAGCCTGTTCAGTACTCTGTTGTCTCATCCAAAGATCTCTGAGCATCTCCAGGAGCAGAATGGGGCCCAGTTACAGACCCAAGGGTATATCACACAACCAGCATGGAACTCAAAATTATCTGGCCAGCCTGGCTTTCTTAACTTAGAGTGTGGTGAGTGGAAAACATGATGACACTGGGTCTGCAGTGCTGCCGAGCTAGACCCTGCAGAGGTCAATGACAAGTACTCATCCTGCTAGGCAAACACTTTCTTCCTTTCATATCTATTCATTAAAAAAGGATAGCTTTTTAATCATGGAGATTTGAAGAATAGCCTCAGTTGATGAATGTGAGCACAATGAAAAAAAGGATTAAATGGTTTTTACAACATGAAAATAGCATAAAATCTGCAAACCAAAAATAAGCGGTTTGTCTTCCTTCTCTGCTTTCTTGACCTTCATTCTAGTTCCTTCAACATTAGGATCAAATCAATTAGCATATATGAAGTTTCAAGTTTCACTCTCTTCCTCTCCATATTTTCACTTCTATTTGTATAAATCTTAGGGGATCATGCTTGGAGAGAAAATATATTTAAGAGCAGAGGCTGTGCAAGGAATTTGTAAAGCAACCCAAGTACAGAATTATGGTAGGGGATAGAGTTGGGCTTAACTGATGAAATTATCATGTGCCTTGTGTGGACAATAGTGGGGAGAGGACAGTTTAAGTTACGGAGGAAGGAGGGCAAAAGGTAAAAAAATATCTGTGAGCCATCACAAAGCCATTAAAAGGGGGAAATTCCAAAGTTGAAATGGCTTGGTCAAATTAATTTCAAGCATTTGTGGGATCTGAGTAATAGGTATGAAAGTGAAAGTGAAAGTCCCTCTGTTGTTTCTGACTCTTTGCGACCCCAGGAACTATACAGTCCATGGAATTCTCCAGGCCAGAATATTGGAGTGGGTAGCCTTTCTCTTCTCCAGGGGCTCTTCCCAATCCAGGGACTGAACCCAGGTCTCCTGTATTGTGGGTGGATTCTTTACCAACTGAGCCACAATATTTTTTTCAGAGTCTGCTATGTGCCAAGCACTGTGCTAGGTGCT
The DNA here is from genome assembly GCF_033118175.1 of Dama dama. Classification (NCBI taxonomy): domain Eukaryota; kingdom Metazoa; phylum Chordata; class Mammalia; order Artiodactyla; family Cervidae; genus Dama; species Dama dama. The sequence continues at coordinate 39,410,382 of NC_083702.1, forward strand.
GGAGACAGTCTGGTTCCTGCCCTCAAGGACCTTACAGGAAGGATAACCAGAGCCTTGTGGGAGCAAAGAGAGGGACATCTAACTAGATGTGAGGACTAAGGAAGCCTTTCAGGAGGCAGGGACAAATGAGCTGAAATTTTAGGTAGAAATTGGCCTCTGGAGAAGGAGGAGAACCTAGGGAGGGCGGAGCATTCTCTGGACAGGAAATCCAGGGAGAAGAGAGTATTGGGGGTTTGAGAGACTGAGGAATTCAGGCTGGCTGGCTCTAAAGGACAATCGGGAAGTGCAGCGGTTCTGGAGGAGCCTTGTGGTCACATTTGAGACCTTGGGCTTTATTTTAAGAGCAATGGAGAGTCAGTGGAAGGTGATGAACAGATGAGTGAGACCAACTGTAAACATTTTAGAAAGACAGCTCTGAGTGCAGAGTGGAAATGGATCAGAAGGAGGCAAGATTAGAAGTTACATCAGGGTTTGTTTCTGTAATTTATGAAAGAGAGAGAAAGTCCAGAACTACAGCAGTGCTGCTGTAAAGAATTACTGCAACCTTAGTGACTTAAAACCACATGAATGTATGATCTTACATTTCTGGAGACCTGGAGCTCAAAATATGTCCCCTAGGGCTATAATCAAGCTATCAGCAGGGCTGTGTTCTTTTCTGGAGACTTGAGAGAAGAATCGGTTTCCTTGCCTTAGCTAGCATCTAGAGGTTGACACATTCCTTGTGGCATGGCCCCCTTCCTCCATCTTCAACGCCAGCAGTGGCTGGTCAACTCTTTCCCATTATGTCATCTCTCTGGTTCTGAATCTTCTCTCTCCCTCTTCCCACTTATGGGCTCTTGTGATTACACTGGGTTTGCCTGGATAGTGAAGTGTGAGTGCATGCTCAGTCGTGTCTGACTCTTTGTGACGCCTTGGACTGTAGCCCACCAGGCTCCTCTGTCCATGGGATTTTCTAGGCAAAGAATACTGGAGTGGGTTGCCATTTCCTCATACAGGGGATCTTCCCAACCCAAGGATTGAACCTGCGTCTACTGTGTCTTTTGCATTGCAGCAGGATTCTTTACCACTTGAGCCATTGAGGAAGTCTGGAAAATTCAGGTGAATCTATTTTTAAGGCCAGCTGATAAGCAACCTTAGTGCCATCTTCAGTGTTAATCTCCCTTTGCCATGAAACATAATACATTCAAATACTGGGGATCAAGATGTCAGCATCTTTGGGTGATGATTATCCTCTTCCCACAGGGAGTGTTGGGAGAGGGATTCAGGAGATATTCAGGAAGCTGAAGTAACACCACTTGGTGATAAATGATTCCTCAGAGATCAACATTTTATCCTCAGTCAACGGTTTGTTCCTCTCTTGTTTCCTTCATTCACTTATAGCCTCACATTATTTGGTGGAAAAAAATCAAGGTGGCTGACAGAATCATTAACAAAAGGGAAATATAGAAAAAGAGATGAGAGCAGAAGCAGCTCAAGGAAAAGTCTGAATTTACCTTTAGCAATAGTTCTGATATTCCCAACAAAGGAGTGGTTTCTATGCTTCACTTATAGCCATGATGATTTTACTCTGAGAAATTTTCAAGGAAACATTACCACTCACCTTTGATAATTCTTTGGAAATATCTCAATAAATTACCCATGAAACATTTAGTTTTAAACAATGTAACTTCCTGGTGATATTACCAAGATAAATTACCACAAAGCCTCGATTCTAAAACACACAATTTCCCCACACTATAATATTTCTGAGATCAAAATGAATGCAAACATTTAATGTAGTTACTATTTTTTCCTCTCAGAAACTATTTTCAACTGATGTTATCTTATAATTAAGGAAATATAGTAACCATGAAATGCCCTTCCAAAGTTGTCCTGCTATACTGGGTTATTAGTTATATAAGGTATTCTGCCACACAGAAGATAATTATTTTAAAGTAATTGAGCTAAATGTAGTTGTAATAGGCTGAATAATGGCCCCCAAATTTATCAGGTCCCCATCCCCCATCCTTGTAAACATTACTTCATGTGGCAAAATCTTTGCAGATGTAATTAAGTTAAAGGTCTTGAGGCAAGGAAGACTATCTTGAATAACTGGGGTGGGGTGGGGCAAGTAAGGTGGTTAAATGCAACCCAGGTAGTTGTATAAGAGGGAGATTTGATGTAACACAGAGGAGAAGGTGATGTGAGTACAGAGTAGAGGGAAATTTGAAGACGTAGACCTTGAAGACTGAAGTGATATAGTCACTAGCCAAGGAATGCCTGCAGTCACCAGAATTTGAAAGAGGCAAGAAGCAGATTTTTCTTTTGAGACTCCAGAGAGAGTGTAACCCTACTGATACTTTCATTCAGCCTAGTGATACTGATTTTGAATTTTCAGACTAAAGATCTGTGAGGACATAAATCTAACCCACCAAATTTGGGATTATTTGTTATGGCAGCCACAGGAAACTAATACAAGTTTCCTTGACAGTAATTATGCAGCAAGACCAGGTGTATGTTTAGAACAATCCTGTCTCTATCTTGCAACAATTAAATGAGTCCTTGGAGGCCTAGGAGAATGGTTACTGTTCAATCCTAATTAAGCTAACTGTACTTTAAAAAAATATATTTCAGGGATCACAGTAAATTTCATGTTTGTCTCTCTAGCAAAAACCCCACTGCCCCCTGAGGTATAATAAACATGTAGAAAGAAATCAAAGATGACACAAATAGATGAAGAAATATACCATGTTCATTGATTAGAGGAGTCAACATAGTGAAGATGAGTATACTACCCAAAGCAATCTATAGATTCAACACAATCCCTATCAAGCTACCAATGGTATTTTTCACAGAACTAGAACAAATAATTTCACAATTTGTATGGAAACCCAAAAAACCTTGAACAGCTAAAGCAATCTTGAGAAAGAAGAATGAAACTGGGGGGATCAACCTGCCTGACTTCAGCCTATACTACAAAGCTACAGTCATCAAGACAGTATGGTACTGGCACAAAGACAGAAATATAGATCAATGGAACAAAATAGAAAACCCAAAGATGAGTCCACACACCTATGGATACCTTATCTTTTACAAAGAAGGAAAAAATGTACAATGGAGGAAAGACAATCTCTTTAACAAGTGGTGCTGGGAAAACTGGCCAACCACCTGTAAAAGAATGAAACTAGAACACTTTCTAACACCATACACAAAAATAAACTCAAAATGGATTAAAGGTCTAAATGTAAAACCAGAAACTATAAAACTCCTAGAAGAAAACATAGACAGAACACTCACTGACATAAATCACAGCAAGATCCTCTATGACCCACCTCCCAGAGTAATGGAAATAAAAGCAAAAATAAACAAATGGGACCTAATTAAACTGAAAAGCCTTTGCACAATGAAGGAAACTACAAGTGAGGTGAAAAGACAGCCTTCAGAATGGGAGAAAATTATAGCAAGTGAAACAACTGACAAAGAATTAATCTCCAAAATATACAAGGAGCTCATGTAGCTCAATACCAAAAAAATAAATGACTGAATCAAAAAATGGTGCCAAAGAACTAAACAGACATTTCTCCAAAGAAGACACACAGATGGCTAATAAACACCTGAAAATATGCTAAACATCACTTATTTTCAGAGAAAGGCAAGTCAAAACCACAATGAGGTACCATCTCACCCTGGTCAGAATGGCTGACATCAAAAAGTATACAAACAATAAATGCTGGAGAGGGTGTGGAAAAAAGGGAACCCTTTTACGCTGTTGGTGGGAATGCAAACTAGTATAGCCGCTATGGAGAACAGTGTAGAGATTCCTTTAAAAACTGGAAATAGAACTGCCATATGACCCAACAATCCCACTGCTGGACATACATACCAAGGAAACCAGAATTGAAAGAGACACATGTACCCCAATGTTCATTGCAGCACTTTTACAATAGCTAAGATATGGAAGCAACCTAGATGTTCGTCAGCAGATGAATGGATAAGAAAGTTTTGGTATGAATCTTACTCAGCTATTAAAAAGAACACATTTGAGTCAATTCTAGTGAGGTGGATGAAACTGGAGCCTATTATACAGAGTGAAATAAGTCAGAAAGGAAAACACCAGTACAATATATTAATGCATATATATGGAATTTAGAAAGACCCTATGTGCAAGACAGCAAAAGACACAGATGTAAAGAACAGATTTTTGGACTCTGTGGGAGAAGCTGAGGGTGGGATGATTTGAGAGAATAGCACTGAAACATGTATATTACCATATCTGAAATAGATCACAGTCCAAGTTTGATGCATGAAACAGAGCACTCAAAGCCAGGGCACTGGGATGACCCAGAGGGATGAGAAAAGGAGGGAAGTGGGAGGGGGGTTCAGGATGGGGAACACATGTACACCCATGGCTGATTCATGTCGATGTATGGCAAAAATCACCACAATATTTTAAAGTAATTAGCTTCCAATTAAAATAAATTAATAAAAAATTTTTTTTAAATCGTGTAATCTAGATTAGAAAATGGACCCCCTCTCAAACTCAGGGTAAGCTCTTCTTTTTCTATCCAGGTTGAAAATCTGTTTCTTCAATCACAGTGATTATCCTAGTAAAGGCAGATTGTGTTAATAAGCAAATGACATTCTCTTTGCCAAAGAAGTTAGTATAGACCCAAATAAGACCAATGAATTCTGAGACATTTAGATAGTTTTCCATCCTGGGAGAGAAACTAGAGGCAGGTAACTTCCTACTAGATATGAACAAGGAAAAGGCTAACAACACAGTCAACAGAAAAGAGAGATGCAAAGATATGGTTTCACAAAGAAATTTTTGATGAAACAGATTCTTTATTGAGCAGCTATTATGTGCTACATGATGAATATAAGGTTGAGTGAAAATCACTCAGTCAAGTCTAACTCTTTGTGATCCCATGGACTATACAATCCATGGAATTCTCCAGGCCAGAATACTGGAGTGGGTAGCCGTTCCCTTCTCTAGGGGATCTTCGCAACCCAGGGATCAAACCCAGGTCTCCCATATTGCAGGCAGATTCTTTACCAGCTGAACCACCTAGGAAGCCAGGAGGTATTTGATGTACTTTATAGGACTAATTTATTTAATCCGCATAACAATCCAATGAGATATGTTGCAAGCCTTGAATCACGTTACTTAAAAAAATTCCTCCTATTATCTTAATCAGTTTGAGTTTTTTCCTTTGTCACACAATCACACACTTCTTGCTAATACAGCTAGATAGCTTCATCTGGGATGGCTATGTAAACACGGAAATCACACACTGTGGCATAAGTAGAAAACTCAACCTGATTTTCTGTAGCACAAGCCTGATCTGTCCCCAGCTCTGAATCAGTCCAACTTTCTGCTTTCTCCTCAGTGGTCAAACAGTATTGGTAGAAACTATATACTTGAAGAACATGACACTCAATAACCCCATGGTTTCACATTTCATTTTAGACATCAATGCTAGTCAGCTGGGCTCCCCAGGTGGCGCTAATGATAAAGACCCCCCCCTTCCCCCCCCCCCCCCCCCGGATGCAGGAGATATAAGAGATGTGGGTTCGATCCCTGGGTCGGAAAGATCTCCTGGAGGAGGGCGTGGCAACCCACTCCAGTATTCTTGCTTGGAGAATCCCATGGGCAGAGGAGCTTGTTGGGCTACAGTCTATAAGGTTGCAAGGAGGCAAGGAGTTGGACATGACTGAAGCAACTTATCACATGTGCATACACGATGGTCAGCTATTTCTGCACTTTCCAGTAGCTATATTTTGAATTCTCCAAATCAACTATCTAAATATGTATTGCTTTTCTCTTGGGCCTTAATTACCTCATTTTCTTGCTCTCAGCAAACCTTTTACCCTGTATTGAGATGTTGGACTTCACCTGTGAACACCCTCAACTCCTCCTCCTGTCTTCCTTGCTCACTTAGTCAGGGATTTCACCTGGATTCAGCTGTACCTCTAGATATATTTGTAAATAATTTATCCAATATGAGGTTAATATCCACAAAATTCAAAGAACTCATGCAACCTGATCAAATAAACAAATAACCCAATTAAGAAAGGGCCAAGGACCTAAATAAACATTTTTCTAAAGAAGGCATAGAGATGACCAACATGCACATAAAATAACATAACTAATCATCATGGAAATGCAAATTAAAATCACCTCACAACTCTCAGAATGGTTATTTTCAAGAAGTCAAAAATAACAAGTGTTGATAAGGATATGGGGAAAAGGGAACACTTGTGCACACTTGGTGGGAAAGTAAATTGGTGTAGCCACTATGGAAAACAAGATGGAGATTCCTCAAAAAATTAAGAATAGTAACATTGTGTGTGTGTGTGTGTGTGTGTGTGTGTGTGTGTGTTAGTTGCAGCAATTCCATTTGTGGTATTTATCCAAAGAAAATGTAAACAAAAGATACATAAAACCACAAGATCCGATTGTATAGCACAGGGAATTACAGTTACTATCCTATGATAAACCATAATGGAAAAGAATATGAAAAAGAATGTATATATGTGTGTGTGTGTGTGTGTGTGTATGTATCACTGAGTCACTTTGCTGTACAGAGGTAATTACCACAACATCATAAAATCAACTATACTTCAATAAAAAGAAAAAAGATACATGGATCCTTACGTGCATTGTAGTATTATTTACAATAGCCAGATATGGAAATAACCTGTTATCGTTGTTTGGTCACTAAGTCATGTCCAACTATTTGGTGGCCCCATAGACTGTAGCCCACCAAGCTCCTCTCTCCATGGAATTTCCAGGCAAGAATACTGGAATAGATTGCCATTTCCTTCTCCAGGGGATCTTCCTGACCCAGGGATCAAATCCACATCTTCTACATTGCAGGTGGATTCTTTACCACTGAGCTACCAGGAAAGTCCAGGAGTAACCTAAGGGCTCATCAATAGATTTACAGATAAAGAAGATGTGAAAAATATATAGAATATATATAATGGAATATAGCCAGCCACAGAAAAGAATGAAACTTTACAATTTATAATAACCTGAATGGACCTTTAGGATATTATGTTAAGTAGAATAAGTCAGACAAATACTGAATTATTTCACTTATATGTTGAATCTAAAAAACAGAATAAATAAATTAACCAAACAGAAACAGAGTCATGGATACAGAGAACAAACTGGTGACTGCCAGTGAGGAGGGAGTAGAGGGGAAGGAGAGAAATAGATGAGGGAGATTAAGTGGTGCAACCTTCCAGTTGCAAAATAAACTAGTCATGGATGTGTAAAATACATGGCCTGGGGATTATAGTCAATATAGTCAATATGTGATGTCTTTGTATGGTGACAGATGGTAAATAGATTTTCATGGTGATCATTTTGAAATGTGCAGAAATATGGAACCACTATGTTGTATAAGAGGAAGTAACAGAAACTATTATAGTGTTATAAGTCAATTATATTTCAAAAGCAAACAAAAAAGCAAACACATAGGAAGAGAATAGATTTGTCAAAGGGAAGGGGTGAGGTGAGAGGGAACTAGATGAAAGCAGTCAAAAGGTACAAACTCCCAGTTTTAAGATAGATAAATAAATACTAGGGATGTTATGTAATATGTTTAGCATGATAAATATAATTAAAACTGCTATATGTTATGTACGAAAATTATTAGCGTTTCTCCTTACAAGAAAAACATTTTATATTTCTTTAATTTTATACCCATATGAGATGATGTTCACCAACTTACTGCAGTAATCATTTCATGATGTACATAAGTTAAATCATTATATTGTACTTCAAACTTATATACTACTATATGTCAATTATCTCAATAAAACTGAAAGAAAAAGAGAAACTGCACAAGTCCTGCAGCAGTCCCATTGAATCCCTTTACATCATTAGTGAAATGACCTGGGGCACGAGTGTCAGACAGTCAGAGCTGTGAACGGGCTCCTCTCTGCCATGGACCATGAGTGCACTGGGCTGAGACACACAGGAAAAGGACATGGAGGCGACTAGTTTTGAACGGGATATAAAACACCTGAGTGGTGTAAGAGATGAAGTTTTCAGTATCACTAAATTTCTCAGTATATTAGAATCTGCCATCCACATAGACATAGAGATTTTCAACTTCAGTTCAGTTCAGTTCAGTTGCTCAGCCGTGTCCGACTCTTTGCGACCCCATGAATCGCAGCACGCCAAGCCTCCCTGTCCATCACAAACTCCCAGAGTTTACTCAAACTCATGTCCATCGAGTCGGTGATGCCATCCAGCCATCTCATCCTCTGTCGTCCCCTTCTCCTCCTGCCCCCAATCCCTCCCAGCATCAGGGTCTTTTCCAATGAGTCAACTCTTCACATGAGGTGGCCAAAGTATTGGAGTTTCAGCTTCAACATCAGTCCTTCCAATGAACACCCAGGACTGATCTCCTTCAGGATGGACTGGTTGGATCTCCTTGCAGTCCAAGGGACTCTGAAGAGTCTTCTCCAACAACACAGTTCAAAAGGAGCAATTTTTCGGCGCTCAGCTTTCTTTATGGTCTAACTCTCACATCCATACATGATGACTGGAAAAACCATAGCCTTGACCAGATGGACCTTTGTTGGAAAAGTAATGTCTCTGCTTTTTAATATGCTATCTAGGTTGGTCATAACTTTCCTTCCAAGGAGTAAGCGTCTTTTAATTTCATGGCTGTAGTCACCATCTGCAGTGATTTTGGAGCCCAAAAAAATAAAGTCTGACTTACCACCTCATATTTCCAAACTAGCAAATGTAAAAAATGGCTTTGTATGGGTGTTTGGACATAACTTTGCAAACCACAGCACAGATTGTGTTGTAGACTGTTGATAAGGTTTTACCTGAAAGGTAGCATATTATGATTTCCCATGTGCTAGGCACTGTGCCAAGCACCTTCATAAAGGTGGGTATGATCACCCCTTGAGTTGCAGGTGAGGAAAGGGAGATTTTTCTCAGAGTGGTTTAATGACTTACTCAATGAGATCACCAACCAGAAAATGAGAGATTAGGATCTGAACCTCATTTTGACTTCAAAGCCTTATCTACTATGTGTGTGTGTGCTTGTTGGTGTCTGACTCTTTTGAGACCCCATGGACTATAGTCAATCAGACTCCTTTGCCCATGGAATTTCCCAGGCAAGAATACTGGAGTGGCTAGCCATTTCCTTCTCCAGGGGATCTTCCCGACCCAGGGATTGAAGCTGCGTCTTCTGAGTCTTTTACATTGCAGGCAGATTCTTCACTGCTTGAGCCATTGGGGAAGCCTGTTAATGTGCTAAGTCCTTACTTACGTGTTAAGTCTGAGCTCTTGAAGACAACACAAGAGAGGTCTGCAGGTCATTTGGAGGTGTTTCAGCTTCAAGGACCCCGTTGGCCTTTTCCTGGGGACAAAGCCCTAGAATCTGTACTTCCTAGAATGCCCTCTTCCACATCTCCCATTGTCTTCAGGTCCCAGTGTCACCTCCATGAAGCTGGCCCCTTTGCTGCCACACATTCCTGTCCCCACCACAGTCAGTCCCTAGAGACTAGCCAAATCTCTGGTTGGTTACATCCATCCATAGGCAGGAAGCTTCCTGGGGCTACAAACTCTTATCTTCCTCACTCTTCTGTCTCTAGCACCTAGCAGAGTGCCTGGCACTTAGTAGGAGCTCAATGAATGGAGAGTTCTTTCTTACTATTTCTCAGGTATGAAGGATCTGTGGAACTGAGGATCAGAACTGGTAGGTCTTACTCTGTGGGATAGGTGAGGCTGCTGATGGGGGAAGATTCAGGACACAAATTGCTATAAATTGAGAATCCAGGAGGGACACCTGGTGGATTTGGGGCGGGGGCTGGGTCACTGCAGTGAATGGGGTGTTCTTCAGTCCCAGAGAATACCAGGCATCTCCTGTGAGAAGAAGGGCAACATGAGAATGCCCACTGGAAAAAAAGAAAAAAAGAAAAACCTGAGGACTGTGAGTTAAATTTCATTTGGGGCAAAATGAGGACTATAACCCTGAGGGAGAAAGCATTTCAGGTAGCTCTGAGACACTGCTTGGAAGAGGTAGGGGGAGCAGTCAGTATTATATATGATTTTGATGAAGGGGGTACATGTAGTCAAGCACAAATTTTGGCAGGAGCTTGCTGCTAGTCATAAGGAGCAGTGTCACCATTAATGATTTTATTGCTTTTCTAAATAAGGGGAGGTAAGAATTAGGTTCATAAAATCTTCTGCTGAAAATATCGAACTATCTAAAGACTTGTTCTGCCAGTGTTTTCCAGAGCACAGAGTGCCTCATTCCTAATCTCCACCCTGAACTCCTTTCAGCGGGTGTTGAAGGTCAGCAGCTGCAATAGTGTGTGATTTAATTTTGTACAGGCAGTTGGCAAGTGCCAATTTTTAGTTGGCAGGAAGGAGTAGAGCACAGAAAGAAAGGAAAAAATACTTTAAGTTCCATACATATGAACAAGATCTGTTCTGAGGGCATGTTCATAACTTCAATATGCCTGTACATCTAACAAATTCAGCCTCAGTACCCAACTAACACAATCGGCTATGGTACCATACTATAATAGGTTTATAATAACACCTTTTCACACAAATAATACATAAAAGACAAACGAACCCAGATCTCCTGAATTGCAGGACGATTCTCTACCAGCTGAGCCATAAGGGAAGCCCAAGCATACTGGAGTGGGTAGCCTATCCCTTCTCCAGGGGATCTTCCTGACCCAGGAATCAACCTGGGGTCTCCTGCATTGCAGGTGGATTCTTTACCAACTGAGCTATGAGGGAAGCCCCAAAAGACAAACACAAATGATAAAGAAAACATTTTTAATCTTACAGTTGAGTACCTTGAAATGTACAGTAGTACAGTACAAGATCTGGTATACAGAAGTTGGCACTGAGTGAACAGGTAAGAAGAGTTACTGACTGGAGGAGAGAGAGGAGGTGAGAGATGGTAGAGCTGAAGGATCATCAGCAATAGGGGATGGAGGGCAAGCTACAATTTCATTCACGCTTGACATTGATGGACTGAATGCACGTTTGCATCTTAGAAAGTTTGCAACTTGAAAGTTCACATGTTTGGGATTTACTGTACTAACAGTAAGGTTACCAGTTCTATTTGTCTTAAGCCAATCTTGGGGCCCTTTCATGGGTTTTAGAAAATGGTGAGATTTAAAAATATTTAAAATCTAAAAATTTTAAAATCTTTTGATCAGAGGTACTCATTTGGCTGAACTTTGTTGTTTGGGAGCTTTGCACATTTCAAATATTTTATTTAACTCAATAATTAATGAAGGTACTAGTAGAAGTTAAAACTATTTCAAAGGAGAATTCCATAAGCACACACAAACACACACACACATAAATCAGGGATGAAATATATTTGCTAATAGAGGCAAAAGTGGTTAGTACCATATAGGGCAGAGAAATAAAATATTTTGAGGGTATCGTTTCCATAGGGAAGAAGTCATAAGACAAAATCTTTTGCCATTTTTGATGACAAAGATGTTTAGATTACAAAGATGTTGAGTTTTCTGTAACTTCTCTCCATATAATATTGTGAAATGGTCTAAGCAATCCAAATGGTCAAAGTTGCCCACAGCTCTAGAGTCAGAAGATCCCTGGAGGGCCCACTGGACAAGATACCAGCACTCCACTGAAAGGGCAGTCATCAAACTTTATTTGCCCACTGATAAGTCTTAGATAATTTTCTTGGCAAATGAGGTAAAAATTAAAATGGCTTTGAGTAAGTAGTTGATTTAATAAGACTGTAGTTCTGAGGCTAGAGACAGTTATACTATGCAACATACCAAGTTCTTTAATATATTATCTATTTTTAATCTTTTGACCCTGTGAACTATGTACTATCACTCCCGAATTTCTGATCAAAAACTGAACACAGAGAGATGGAGTTATTTGTCTTGAGGACACACAGCTGGTACACAGCAGACTGAGGTAGTAAAGAGAGCAGCCAGGAGGGAAGATAAAATCTTTTATTTATATCAGGCATAGATTTGGTTGGAAAATGCCCTTCTCCCAAGCGTAAAGGGGTGAGGGTTAACATCTTTTTAGCTTTTAAATCAGATGTGGGTTCAAATCTTGGTGTCTTGTTTTACTAGGTTTGTCAATTTGGACCATTAATTGCCTTCATTGATTAAACGCTTTGTGTACATCATTGATCACAAGGCTGGCACACAGGCAGCACCCCTGTAAATGGTCTCTGTCATTAGCATTACCCACTTGATAATCCCTAAGTGCTGTGTTCCCGTCCTGGTGGTTCTTACCATTGGAGGCACATCACTCACAAGGCTGAGGAGACAGACCTTATATCTGTTTCTCCTGAAAATGCATCAGACAGTAGGATTTCTTTTGTGCAAAGATCATTTGAAAATGGCTGGGATCTGAAATTTTGTATGTTCTCCCACACAAAGGATTATGCCAGGGTATTCTGTAAGATTGCTTCTAGTACAGAGCCATCCTAGATGCAATGTTGGGATATCAGTGAGATATTTTGGGGTTACTGGTATCTTCTGTGGAGGACTTGAACCCCAACCCTTTATCCTTTAAATAAACTGCTGTCTGACAAAGATTCAGTCCCCATGGCAATGCTGCTGTTAGACTGTGGGTACTTTTGTTCAGGCAGCAGCCTGCCCCGGGACAGAACCACATTTAAGTTTCTTTTAAAAGCACCCACATTTAAGGAAGAAAGAAAAAATTAAGCAGAAGTTAAGAGGAAGCTGAAGTACTGAATGTCAGCATAACTGTTTACTGAATGACCTTGGTTAAGGCACAGTCTAAGGAAACCGGTGTTGAAATATGAGAACCATGCTCAGTAGGGACCTACAGGACCATAGTGACTGAACAGAACCCAGAGCAAAGGGCTGGGTGAGCCATCCTGAGTGATCTGCTCACTCCAACCACTATGACACTGCTTCCTACTGCCTTCTGTCCATCCCTGGAGTCTCAGCAGTCATTTACTGCCTCTTGGAAGAAACTAAATGGGCATCTGATAATGCAAGGATGAGGGATGGAGCTGGTTTCCACCCATCTCAGAGAAATAACTATATGCCACACGTGGTAGAAGATGACGGTGCTGATGCTGATGGTGGTGGCTGGTTTTTACTGAATTTTCACCGAGAGTCAGTCACTGACTCAGCATGTACTCATGTCCCACATTTGTAGGGTGCAGGGTGAGAGTACAAATGGCAGACATATGCTCTATGTTTGTATATTAAAAAAAAAAAAAAAAAAACTGTTAATCAAGCTAAACCCTTAAAATAAGACTGTTCTCCTATTTGTCAAGTAGGGGGACATAACATAACCCTCATAACAACCTGGGGGGCTATAAGGCTCAGACTCCCTGACATTCTGTGGATCACAGGGGCCCAGAAAAAGGCAGCCCCCATCTCACCTCTTTCTCCTCCACTCACTATGTGACACTTGAACACCCACATCATCAGGCCAAACCTCCCCCATCCACCATCCCCCACAACCTTGCTAACTGCCATGTTTTGGCTCCTCTCAGGAGGAGCTGTGCTGTCAACAGTAGGGGTGAGCCTTCAGGAGGATGAATGCAGAAGAGAAGGCAGCAAGGCCCTGCAAGGAGGTGTTGGACATTTGGGCAGGGATCTGGAGTTCCAGAAGGAGTAGCATGAACTGGAGACTGGCAGGGAGAGATCACTTCCTTGCCTCCTCTCCACTCTTCCCCGATTCCTCACATTGTAAGAAAGCTCAGCTACAGGAAGGCCAGAGTGGAGTCTCTGAATCTAAGGCCCAGGATGGGGACATTGTGCTTGGGTTTGAGGTACAATGGCTTTAAATGAATCCTGAGCTTCCCTTGTGACTCAGCTGGTAAAGAATCTGCCTGCAATGCAGGAGACCTGGGTTTGATCCCTGGGTTGGGAAGATCCCCTGGAGAAGGGAAATGCTACCCACTCTAGTATTCTGGCCTGGAGACTGTATAGTCCATGGGATCGCAAAGAGTCAGACACGACTGACCTACTTTCACTTCACTTCACTTCTAATTTAAAATATTTTCTACTCCTAACCTCCCATGAAGTTGTAACTATTATCTGCTTGCAGATGAGGAAACTTAGAGGGGTCTATAGTTTTTCCAGTAACTGTTGTTGTTGTTCAGTTTCTCAGTTGTGTCTGACTGTTTGCAGCCCCATGGACTGCAGCATGCCAGGCTTTCCTGACCTTCACCATCTCCTGGAGCTTGCTCAAACTCATGTCCATTGAGTCAGTGATGCCATCCAACCATCTTATTCTCTGTCATCCCCTTCTCCTCCTGCCTTCAATCTTTCCCAGCATCAGAGTCTTTTCTAATGAGTCAGCTCTTCACATCAGGTGTCCAAAGTATTGGAGTTTCAGCTTCAGCATCAGTCCTTTCAATGAATATTCAGGGCTGATTCCCTTTAGGATTGACAGGTTTGATCTCCTTGCAGTCCAAGGGACTCTCAAGAGTCTTCTCCAACACCAAAGTTCAAAAGCATCAATTCGTTGGCACTCAGCCTTCTTTATGGTCCAACTTTCACTCCATACATGACCACTGGAAAAGCCATGGCTTTCACTATATGGCCCTTTGATGGCAAAGTAATGTCTCTGCTTTCTAATATGCTGTCTAGGTTTGTCATAGCTTTTCTTCCAAGAAGCAAGCATCTTGTAATTTCATAGCTGCAGTCACCATGTGCAGTGATTTTGGAGCTCAAGAAAATCAAGTCTGTCTCTGTTTCCATTGTTTCCACATGTTTTTATCATGAAGTGATGGGACCAGATGCCATGATCTTAGTTTTATGAATGTTGAGTTTTAAGCCAGGCTTTTTTTTTTTTCCACCTTCATCAAGAGGCCCTTTAGTTCCTCTTCACTTTCTGCCATAAGGATGGTGTCATCTGCATATCTGAGGTTATTGATATTTCTCCTGGCGATCTTGATTCAAGTTGTGCTTCATCCAGCTCAGCCTTTCTCATGATGTACTCTGCATATAAGGTAGATAAGCAGGGTGACATTATACAGCCTTGACATACTCCTTTCTCAATTTTGAACCAGTCTGTTGTTCTATGTCCGTTTTTCTAACTGTTCCTTCTTGACCTGCATACAGGTTTCGCAGGAGGCAGATAAGGTGGTCCAGTATTCCCATTTCTTTCAGAATTTTCCACAGTATGTTGTGATCCACACAGTCAAGGCTTTAGTGTAGTCAATGAATCAGAATTAAATGCCCACTGATAGTAGGATGAAATCATGGCAGTCTCACTTCCAGAGCCTGCCCCAACACAATACATAACCTAGAGAAGTATGTAGAGAGTAAATCTGAGATAACTTTTTCAAAACCACTGAGATGAGATATGGGAGATATGGTTTAAAGAAACTGTAATTAAAATAAAATAAGCAGTACTCAGTTTTGAAAATATCTTTATGGGAGTCACATGGCTTAAAACCTAAGCATAAATAACAGAGATTAAGATGCTTCTCCAATAGGAAAGATATTTCAATGTCTGATTTAATCCAGACCTAATAAGCCCAAGGTATTGACAGAAGTACTCTCTCCATCTGTAGGAGCAGGGCCTCTTCTTGAAAATGGAAATTCAAGTGAATAAGAAACAGTGTGCTTTTCTAGCCCCTTGGGAGATGAAACCAGACTTCAGCTGGTTCTGATTGTGAGGAAAACTTTGGGCTCTGGCCAGAGATCTTTGTCCAAAGCACAAAAGAGCCCGTGAAAGCCACTGACACGAGAGAACCATAAATAAACTCTGGTTGCAAATGTTTGGTTTTGCTCCATATTAAGAATATGGATATAAAATGCATTGTCAAAGCATTTCAAGAAACACCACTGCAGTCTCAGGGAATGAAGCTTGTCTCTGGCACATGGAGGTGATCATTGCTTTGCAGGCTAATGGTGCCTCTAATGTTGAACATGATTGTGTCAACAGGCTGTTCAGAATTAAGCACTTAGAATAAATAAGAATACTGTGCTTCTCTGGCTTATACATTTACAGTACATATCAAAAAAGGGATTTATCATAACAAGCAAATTAGCAAAGTTTGACAGTTCAAGTTCTAGCTAAGTTTTAAAATCTGTCATCTTAGAAGTTTGTGAACACTTAGCTTCTGTATAAATCATACAAAGACACTTTCATTAATTATCTCCAGAAGCTTTTAAGCAATAAAAGAACAACGATTTCCATTCTAACTTACATAAACAACTTTCTAGTTTTGGGTCAGACATATTATGGTTTTCATGATTTTGCTGTGGCTTCACTTTTCGATTTAATTACCTGCTGCTAAAAGAGACTCTTTCTTCCACAGATTACTGAAATCCTACCCTTATGCATGTTAATAAGTTCACAATGTGCTGAGAGTACCTATAAATAACATTAATAACATGAGACAGATACAGTTTTACCATCTTATTGTTTAAAAAAAAAATCACAGGAACATTTCCTAGATTAAAGGACACTAAAGAGACTCTACAAATATGTGCAATACTTAATGTTATCCTGGACCCTGTACCAGAGGGACATTATTGGATCAACTGACAAAATTGGAGCACAGGTGTCTTGTTAAATTAGTGTGTGTGTGCGCACGCGTGCGTGCACAGAAAGTGAGAGAATACAAATAATAAAGAAAATAGAACAAATTGTTAAGCATTAGTTAGAGGTGAATCTGGATAAGACAATATGAGTTTCCTTTTATTATTCTCATTTTTGCAATGTTTTGGTAAGTTGGAGATTATTTTCTAATAGGCAGTTTTTTAAATGGCATGTTACAGAGAAAAAAAAAAAAAAAACCCTTAGAACATTTTCCCCCTGGAAAATTCTTTCATGCATTATTCACAAGCTTGGCTATGTACTATAAGTAAATATTTAATATTTACTTTCCTTGCCCTACTATAATCCTATTAGTTTCAGTTGAGTCTGGGGAAGCCTGGCCTAGTCACTATGGCAGCTAGTGACAGAGCCAGAGACATCAAGACACTTGGGCAGAAAGAGGCCAGAGCATGGCCTCCCCCATTCCTGGGGCTGTTCCTCCCAGCACAAAGACTTCCTATACTGACAGGTGCTAAGTGGCTGCTCTCAATCAGCACTGGAGTGACTGAGTAAATAAACAGTGCGAGGAGAAGGATGGGTCTTTTAACTAATTTCATATCAAATGTAAACAACTGACTTCCACTTCTGGGAAAATGGAATGCACATGCTTTTCCCTATTCTGCTTGTTAAGTACAACTAAAATTCCTAAGCTTTATAAATAAAACAAGTAAGACTCTGAAAGATGTTAAGAAGAAGGCAGACTGTCTAGGGACTTCAAGACCCAGGGAATGGCTGGTAATAATTTCCTGGGCTCTTTCCTTGCCTTTTGTATCCCACTTTAGAAATGGAGAAACCAGCAACTCAGAAATACTAACAGGACACAAAATGTCCACCAAAATCTACCCTCTCAGCCAAAGGATCAGGAAGGGGCACCCTGGCAAGACAGGACACTATGAGACAATAAGTACCCTACCTTGGCCAGAAATCCCAGGCAAAAATTATTTCTACCAATTTAAAAAGTGGAAATATAGGTGATGTACAATATTATGTTAGCTTTAGGTGTACTGTATAGTAATTTGATATTTGCATACATTATGAAATGATTACCACTCCAATCTAGTAAACATCTGTCCTACTTTTTCTTCTTTTTTTGTCTTATTTGGTCTCATGCTCATGAAAACTCTTTCATGGGCCTAACCAGTATTTAGGAACCACTGAGTAAGCCCAAGGCTCTTGTTTTACAGATGAGAAAATGAGTGACTTACCGAAGGTTGCTAACCAGTCAATGGCATGTTAAGGCATAACAATTTCAAAAGTTCAGTGTTCTTCTTACAACATTGCTAAGCAAAATTTCTCATCACGTTAAATGAACAACATTATTTAATCTGAATTAACCATCGCTCTTCTCTAGAATCACTGCAACTTTGAGAATCAGAAGTTCATATCCATAGATATTTCATTAGATGGGATCTCACATATTAGATATCAAAAATAGTGTGACTTTAATAGCAACATCCCTGGTTTTGAAATTCCAAGGAATAAATACCACAGAATCATTTTAGAAGAGATTCTTATTTGATAAAAGTTTTCTTTTTAAATTGAGTAACATGATTTGAAGATTTTACTCAAAGCTGAAAATAACAGAGGCCACTCTTTTCAAATTTTTTCATATCTTATATGAATGCAGGCTAGGAGACTGAGCAGTCAGACAGCATCTTTTTGTAAGTTTAGGGCTATTTTTAATTTTTCCTCTCTTTCCCTAACAACATTATTTAATTTCCACTACCATATTCTATGTTATTTCTGAGCAGTTCTATCTTGAGATATGAATTCAGCTTTTCTCCTTCCAGTCTATTTTTCCACATTCTTCTCATTCATGTTTTCCTAAAGTAGCTTAGGAATTTGCTCGTGAGCCATAAAATGAATAAATCACCCTTAATTTGTCATGTGAATAAATAGCTGATCACATTCTATGACTTTATTTTGAGAGTTCCCATCAGCTATTTCTGTTTCACTAATCCTAAGATATTTTAAACATTTGACCCATTCTAACATGAGTTTCTTAGAAGACAGAAAAGGAGCTTAAATATATTTTATTCTTAGGGAAAGAATAAGAGATCAAAAGTTTCAGAAAGAATAATACAAGTCACAAAGTCTCCTGCTTTTTCTTTCTCCCCCATCACAAATCATTTTCCTGGATCTGGAAACTCTATATGAGAAAGCTGAGATTGTTCACTTTCAAATCTTTGTTACACAAAACTAGACCACTAAGATTTTGATGGCAACATACTAGGAGGTATCAAGTTTTGATCACTTAACTGAATTTAAAAAACTGAAATATTTCTCTAAATTTTATTGTTTCTCACTGATGAAAGAAATCAAGAATGACACAAATAGTTGGAGAAACAGATCATGCTTGTGGATTGGAAGAATCAATAGAGTGAAAATGAGTATACTACGTAAAGCAGTCTATAGATTCAACACAATCCCTATCAAACTACCAAAAGTATTTTTCACAGAACTGGAACAAATAATTTCACAATTTGTATGGAAACACAAAAAAACCTTGAATAGTTAAAGCAATCTTGAGCAAGAAGAATGAAACTGGAGGAATCAACCTGCCTGACTTCAGACTATGTTACAAAGCTACAGTCGTCAAGACAGTATGATACTGGCACAAAGACAGACATATAAATCAATGGAACAAAATAGAAAGTCCAGAGATAAATCCACACACATATGGACACCTTACCTTTGACAAAGGAGGAAAAATATACAATGGAGAAAAGACATTCTCTTCAACAAGTGATGCTGGTAAAACTGGTCAACCAAGTGTAAAAGAATGAAACTAGAACACTTTCTAATACCATACACAAAAATAAACTCAAAATGGATTAAAGATCTAAATGTAAGGCCAGAAACTATAAGACTCTTAGGGGAAAACATAGGCAGAACACTCTTTAACATAAATCACAGTAAGATCTTCTATGACCCACCTCCCAGAGTAATGGAAACAAAGACAAAAATAAACAAATGTCACCTAATTAAACTTAAAATCTTTTGCACAATGAAGGAAATTATAAGCAAGGTAAAAAGACAGCCTTCAGAATGGGATAAAATAATAGCAAGTGAAACAACTGGCAAAGAATTAATCTCCAAAATATACAAGCAGTTCATGCAACTCAATACTAGAAAAGCAAACAACGCAATAAAAAATGGACAAAAGAACTAAAGAGACATTTCTCTAAAGAAGACATAAGACATACAGATAGCAAATAAACATATGAAAAGATGCTCAACACCACACATTACTAGAGAAATGCAAATAAAAACCATAATGAGGTGTCATCTCACATGGGTCAGAATGGCTGTGATCAAAAAGTCTACAAACAATAAATATTGGAAAGGGTATGGAGAAAAGGGAACACTCTTGCACTGTTGGTGGGAATGCAAACTAGTACAGCCACTATGGAGAACAGTGTGGAGATTCCCTAAAAAACTGGAAGCAGAACTGCCATATGACCCAGCAATCCCACTGCTGGGCATACACCCCAAGGAAACCAGAATTGAAAGAGACACATGTACCCCAATGTTCATTGCAGCACTGTTTACAGTAGCTAGGACACAGAAGCAACCTAGGTGTCCATCAACAGATGAATGATAAGGAAGTTGTGCTACACATATACTACTACTCAACTATAAAAAGGAACTCATTTGAGGCAGTTCTAATAAGGTGGATGAAACTGGAGCCTATTATACAGAGTAAAGTCAGTCAGAACGAGAAAGACAAATACTGTATATTAACGCATATGTATGGAATTTAGAATGATGGCAACGATGATCCTACATGCAGGGCAGCAGAGGAGACAAAGATGTAAAGCACAGCCTTTTGGACTCTGGGGGAGAAGATGAGGATGGGATGATGATTTGAGAGAACAGAACTGCAACAAGTATATTACTATATGTAAAATAGGTGACCAGTGCAAGTTTGATGCATGAAGCAGGGTGCCCAAAGCCAGTGCTCTGGGACAACCCAGAGGGACAGGGTGGAGAGGGAGGTGGGAGGTGGGGTTCAGGATGGGGGGACATATGTATACCTGTGGCTGATTCATGTTGACATATGGCAAAAACTATTACAATATTGTAAAGTAATTATTCTCCAATTAAAATAAATAAAATAATTTTTTAAAGTTTTATCATTTTTCACTATTAGACAGAAATGTACTGTAGAATGTAAGAAATCTGTCATTAAATACCAGTTAACACTCCAAACTCTGCTGTTTAAGAGCTGTGTGACTGGGCAAGTTACTTCACTATTCAAAACTATACTTTTCTCTTTTGTATTACCTATCTGATAGCCTGACAATGACAAAAGTAATGATAAATATCCAAAATCTATTAAATTGTATTCCAGATATTGTTGAATATTAATATTTTACATTCAGCACAATGAAGTTTGAAGCTATCACAACTAGTGTTTAAGTGGGAATTCAAATCTGAAATCTCTAATTCTAGAAGCCATGCTGAAAAAGATGACTTAAACTGAGTATTGTATGAGGCAATAAATATAAAATGCATGGCATATCTGACATATATAAGGACTCAGTAAAACTTTGTTACTTTTTGTTATATCAAAAGAATGTTTCAATTAATAAAAGGAAAATTAATATAATAACATTTTAAGGGATATTACAGCTTATATAGTGTTCTGCTTACACACTGACAATGACTAGATTCCTTAGAAACACAAGGAATGACATTTACTTTTGTTGCTCAGATTCTAACACTAAGCACCTACTTTAGGGTAGGTAGTCTATAAATATCAGTTGAAGTCAAAGCTGTCCAGAATGATCATGAATATTCACTGAAGTCACATTTAATCTATCACAATAGTCAATTGGCATTGATTATGGTCATTATCAATAATGGCAATTATCTAATCATTAATACCTGTATACTGTTAAAGACTTTAAACCTATCTTACCTTTAATTTTTAAAGAAGAGAAGTTTCATTAAAACTAAGCTCCTCAATTAAAAACAATTAAGGATTTTATGCAGATCAACATGTTTCTAGACAACTACTTTAATTACATTTCAGAAAACATAGATGTTTGGTCAAATACTTTGTGTTAAGCTGTTGCTGCTAGAACCTGTATGTACTCAAATCAATATTTCGAATTTCCTGGAAATCTTTTAATTATACAAAACATTAAAAACTAAAGTGGATGGGCCTGAATTTAATCTTGTATAAAAGTTTGTGAGGTTATTCTTAAAGCTGCTGTAATAAAAACCTGAGTTCCACATGGATCTAATTGTTCCATGCACAAAGGTTTTTCTCTCTGGACAAATAGATGTTGGTGATGGAGGGCAGGTCTCATTAAAAAAGAAACCAAATATAGTAATCACTTAGGCATGTAAAAAACATTCTGGGCCACCACAAAACCCACCCTGAAAAAGAGTTTGGCTGGAAAGAACAAGAAAACCAGGAATAACAAGTCAATTAAAATTTCTTTATGCTTCAGGGTAGCAGATTGTAATTTCTAAAAACGACCATGGCAATATTTCTTGTCCCACATGTTTCGTCTTGAATTTGAGCAGGGCTTTGTGGCAGCCAGGATGCATGGAATGTGGCAGAAATGATTCTGTATAATTTCTCAGGCTAGATCATAAAAGAGACATGCTTCTGCCTGACTCTCTGCCTCATAATGCTCACCTTGGAATCCAGCCACACTGTGTGAGGAAGCACAGGCCACAGAAAGGGGCCACCCGAGGGTGACACAAGCGACAGCTCCAGCTGAGGTCTCAGCTGACGGTCGATATCAGCTGCTGACACATGAGGAAGGAGCCTTTGGGTAATTCAAGCCCGGCCTTCCAGCTGCCTGGCTAACACCCAGTGGAGCAGAGACGAGCTCATCCCATGGAACTGCCCACCTCACAGATTTCTGAGCAAAGTAAATGTCTTTGTGAGCCACTGATTTTGTGGTCTGCTAGTCAGCAATAGATAACCAGAGCATCTAGTTTTTGAAAGACACAATCATGAAATACAAACGAATTTCCATTGAATTCTTTTTTTAAAATTTAACTTTTATTATTTTAACACCAAAAACATTTTGTTTTGGGGTATAGCTGATTAACAATGTTGTGATAGTATGAGGTGAACAGCGAAGGGACTTGGCCACACACCCTCATGTATCCATTCTCCCCTAAACCCCCGTCCCATCTAGGCTGGCATATAACATTGATCAGAGTTCCATTTGCTATACAATAGGTTTTTGTTGGCTATCCATTTTAAATATAGCAATGTGTACATGATCTTTCCAGGGTTCTTAACTATCATGTTCCCCTCCAGCAACCATGAGTTCATTTTCTAAGTCTGTGAGTCTCTTTCTGTTTTGTAAGTAAGTTCATTTGTATCATTTCTTTTTAGATTCCAGATATAAGGGATCTCATATGATATTTCTCCTCTGTCTGATGTCTCTCAGTATGACACTCTCTGGGTCCATCCATGTTACCATTTCATTGAATTCTCTTCTACTGTTTTTTAACGATCTCTCTCATTTTAAAATTCTCACTGAAGGAATGAAAAGATTAGATCAGTGTGCTGAATTTAACAGAGGAAAGTCCACACTGTGAGAACACGGCACACCACAACATTCACACGCTGTACCTCTGATGCAGTCAGAGACATAAGATATTTCTATGGCAGAAATATGGCAGAAACATATGATATTTTTATGGAAGAGTCAGGGCTGTGTCTGCACAAAACCCTAATCAGAGAGATGGCCTTCCACAGTCCTTGTTTCTTGCTTTCTGCCCCCTTTGAGCACCCCAGCCACCAGGCACTAGTCCTCCTCAGCAACAAAGCAGTTGGAAAAGCCAATCATATGAAGGTACAAGCAAAAATTTAGGTCCTTCTCAGCGACAAGATGAGTTATGGGGCTACGGGTGTGGGGATGGGGGGGTGGGGAGGACAAAGAGAAGCAAAATACAATATCGTATGTGAAACAGATCGCCAGTCCAGGTTCAATGCATGAGACAGGGTGCTGAGGGCTGGTGCACTGGGATGACCCTGAGGGATGGGATGGGGAGGGAGGTGGGAGGGAGGGTCAGGATGGAGAACACATGTACACCCATGGGTGATTCATCTGAATGTATGGCAAACCCACAATATTGTAAAGTAATTAGCCTCCAATTAAAATTAAAAAATAAATAAAATAATAATAAAAAAATAAAAGTTAAGTATAAAGAGAATTAATTAATGGCTGT
Source organism: Dama dama (assembly GCF_033118175.1). NCBI lineage: Eukaryota > Metazoa > Chordata > Mammalia > Artiodactyla > Cervidae > Dama > Dama dama. Next base: position 39,434,152 of record NC_083702.1, read on the forward strand.
TTCAGGTGCCCAGTGTTTAAGCTGGAGAGTTCACTTGGCACTTTTCAAATTCCACCAGGAACATTTAAGGCAGAAGCTCCAGAAAGTACAAAGACAGGGAGACTTAGAACGCAAAAGTGTTTTTAGAAGCCATTCTGTATTTCTTGAGTGTACTATGAGGAGGGAGGAATGGCAGGAAATCAGACTAGACATGTGGGCGGGCAACTGAAAGGGAGTGTCTCGCAGGCTCTGTGGTGCCGTCAGCCCCCTCCTTGGAGTCATTCATAAGCTACAGAGGAGTCCCATGAGCAGTGGAGGAAAATGTCCGGGTCAAGGGTCAGCAGACTGGGAATCAACTCCTGGTTCTTCCTGTTTCAGGTGCCTGTTGAGGCTCAGGGCTCAGTTAGGCTAGGTGATTGCAAAGATACTCCAGCTCTGAGAGTTCACCTTATCTGAGCTATAAGGTGTTACCCTCAGGTGTTACCCTGAGACAGGAGGGGTGAAGGAAGTGGAGACTGTACAGCATGACTGTGAGCTACAGGGCACCATGTCTACACTTGACAGGGCACCTTCCCGATTGGGGAGGAACAGATCTATGCTTTTCTTTATTTTTAAAATATTCAAGACCATGACAAAATACCCACATTCCATGTGGTTAATTTTGAAAACAATAATATTCACCAATGTTTCTTTAACTTCAAATTCTACTGTTCATAACACTATTTGCCCACCTCTCTCCCCAAGTTGGATTTAAAATATTTAAGATGATATTTCTTTAAATCGCACATGCATCTGCCAAGTAGAAAGTTGGGAAATTAAGCAAAAATATGTCACTGAGATAAGTCTGGATTTCTAAGGACAAGAAAGACTGGGAAAGGAGCCCAGTTTTGAAACTGGGGAATCAAACATTGGCTGAACTTTTTTGTAGCTTATTTGACAAAATTGTCTAAAAAATTATAGCTTATTTTAACCAAATAAATTGTGATGAAACTCAAACACAATGCAAAGGACCATAAATGAGGTATTTGTGACATTTTCCATAATAAACATAGTGCATTTGTTTCTAGGAAAAGAGACCAAAAGAAAGGTACATATTCCAACTACAAGGAATGGAAGGAACATGAGAATTAAGACAGCTAACGGCACTGCCACCAATGACACACAGTATTTCTGCCTTTGATTACCTATGTGGCTTTAGACTTTCTATCACATAGTGCATGTTAAAAAATACTATAATTATAGACCTAGTCTACCTCCTAGCAAACCTGTGAAAACAACTGGTGAGATATTAAGATTCCCTGTAGCAGGTATTACTCAGCTTGAATTTCATTTTCTGGCTGCAGTGGGTCATTCTGAGCTGTAAGGAGGTAAATACACTTTCTCAGCTCTCCTGTTAGAGTCTCTGGGGTGATGGAAAGTCAGCACAGAAAGCAGCTCAGCTGCCATTGCTGCAGCCATGCATCTGGCCAAGCAGCGAATAGAACAGCAGTGGCCTTGCTTGTGCTGTAAATGGTCACAGAGGAAACCCAGTCTGGGGCTGCATGCTCAGCTTCCGGAGCATGGGGCAAGGTGGAGGAAATACAGAGACACACACACAGGCAGTCAGACAGATTCATAGTCACACACATAGGTCCACAGATGTGCACAAAGACACACACACACATGTGGATACCCACACAGTCCTCCACACATACCCACAAACAAGACAGAGACAGAGTCATACACACCCACACTCTTGTATATGAAGACAAATACGCAGATACATGCCCAGTCCCCACACATGGACATAAAGATATACACACAGATGCACACACACACACATAGACAAGACAGACAGACAGACAGACACATGTGTACACAGACAGATGCACACAAATACACACACACTCCCCATATATACACACACACCCCATATACACACAATATCCTCTACATACACACACACACAGTATACACCTACACAAAGGTAAACACACACAAATACACATGTACACACATGATACTTTCTCTCCAGATGCTGCTGTGGAAGGCAGCGTAGGGGTGAGTGTACATGACAGGAAGTGGCCTCTTGCCCACCCAGTGCAGATGCCCTCCCTTGCAGGCTGTTGATTATTATCATTTCTAATATAACACGTTTTAACTCTAAACAGGATCCTCATGCATTTGGGGCATGGGGGTGCTTCTCACAGTTCCACATATAGCAGTTATATTTCGATACTAAAGATGAGTTTGGCAGCCCTAGGCCCTAGCTGTCTGCATCTAATTTATCAATCTTCCGGGAAGCTGATGACAGTCAATCTCCCCACTTCAGCCCCAGATTAAGACACTTGCCAAGCTGACAACTGGCAGGGCTGCATCTCTGCTTACTTAGACTCCCTGCTGCCTTTACATCAGAGCCTTTCACAGATTCAGAAAACTCATAATCTTTCCCACTGACAAATATTAGACTCAGCCATCCAGGAAAGGCGTGCCCAACAGGTGTGAGACAAACCAGGAAACAGCCAAATCTGCAATTAGAGGTCCCAGCATCCCTGTTTGGGGCTTCCTCTCCTTTCTACCTGTCCTCTGGGAATAAACATACTGTGTCTTTCCTCACGCCTTCTGTTATAATCCAGAGTGAAACATGGTAGACACAGATCTAAATTTACGGGTACTTTCTATCACTGTGTTTATGTTTTTATGCTTTGTAAGACAGTTGGCAATTTTGAGTAAATAAATCATGAGCATTTCTGGTCTCCCAGTCATCCTTTGGGATTCAGTTTCTCTTCCCCAAGAAACTTTCGCTGACTACACTATACACACCTCCCTACCTATGGTCGAGATTCGATGTCCATCTCCTGTATACTTTCTCCATCCTCTACAAACTTCTATCATTGCCCTTAACCCCCTGTTTTGTATCTGTGTGGCTGTTTTTCCCATTACACTTGAATTCCTTAGGGATATGCCCAATGTATTAAAATCTGTTATCTCAGGTTCAGGCACACACAAAATAGGTACTCAATAAAAAGTGTGATGTGTTAGGAAAAATTCACAATTAATGCTGCATGTTTATCACTGGGATTATTTTCAGCCATATGTGTGACTTTACAGGTCTTCCCATAAAGCTAATCTATCACTGATAACCCACAAATACCACAGTAGATGGGGCATGAAGCTGAGGTGGCAAGTTCTTAGGCCTTGAGTACACAGAAATGTCTCAGACAGTCTGAGAGATTTGATGCTTCTAGGAGAGTTTTTCATCAGGATAAAATGTCCACTGTCTGAAATTTTTAAATTACATTCATTACTCCTTGTTACTATTTGTTTTCTAATTTTCATGCTTGGAACAACCAACATATTTCAGAGATATTTACTGTTTTCATTATAAAAATAATTTTAAATTAGAAAATCTTAAGTCTTTTTCAACTGAAATCTGTATACCACATCTGATTGCACAGTCTTTCTTTGACACTCCTGAGAAATGTATTCTGATCCCAGTTACATGGGTGGGGGTGTTGAACTATTTTTAATTCTTGGGACTGTTAAAAGGATTCAATAAAGCAAAGAGTATAAACATTTTTTATAAATTTTTAAAAAATGGGCCATCAGATAGTAATTCAATAGTTAAATGCATTCATGTGTGAATCTTGAGCATGGCAATCCAAATTCATGCCAGGTACAAAAAAGAATGCTCAGTTCATCCACATAAGCACTGTGATGGAGATAAGTATTATTATTACCATTCAAAACTAATATATATCTTAGAGCTTTGGGTCCCTCACAGATAATTTTGATAACAAATGTCAAGCCAGCAAATGAGAAGACTGTGAAGGATCTGAAAACAGAAAAACTCAGGAACTGCTGTGTCCCTGTTAAAAATTTTCCACAGTCCAGTCCCCTTCCTGTCTTGAACACAGAAAATGAAACAGGGAGTTTTTAATGGAGCAAATCAGGGGGTCAGGTTTGTTTAAAACAGCACAGAATTTTGAATCCAAGAAACTCTTTATTCATGTTAATACTACCAGTAGTGAAGCTAATTAGGATTACATAAGCCTTTACAATCTACAGATTTTATAATTTACAACTATGAACTTTTCAAAGGCCAACTTCTTTTGCAAGAGGCACAACCCCATGCAGTAATGTTCAAGGAGCTGAATGCAGAGGAAAATTCTGAGTGTTCGTATACTATTTTACATTTTTGGTTTGGAGTTCTGACATAGATGTTTTACATTATGCTTTTGGTGTTGTTTTGTTTTTAATTGGTAGTCTTAAATCTCTCAAAAAGTAGGCCATGAGTTAAAAATTATTATCTCATAAAAATTATGATCAGTGCATTTTATTGTGTGTAAATTATACCTCAGTTAAAAGCAGAACTCTTTAATTTTACAAGAACAAAAATTTACTTTTTTGGGTTAAGTCAGGTAGAATACTGCAGCTCTAAGATTTTGTTTTTACTATAAACATGAAGGAACAACTTTATGAACAAAAATTTATACTATAAACATAAATGAACAGGCTCTTTTTGGAAATGTGGGATACATTCTGCTTATATGCTTTCAAATATTCAAAGAAAAACAAGTCAAACCCCTTTTAAAAAATCACTTCTTTGGAAGCAGCAAGATGGGAAAAACACAGGGGCTTATGTTGAACTCCAGTTATGGTGTGAAGCAAGCAATTGCTAGAAGGAAGAGAGTTTCAGGGAATTAGAAACAAATAAATCTTATTCCAATTGGAAAGAAACCATTATAGGGCTTTACAGACATCTGGTGGGTATCTGACAACACGAACTTTATCATCTATGGTTATGACCAGTTGTGGGAAAGGAAGTAGAAAACTTGTGTGTGTGTGTGTGTGTGTCTTAAGAGAAGAATGGAAAAAAGGTGATGGATGGAAAAAAATGGTTGGCCTTGATGATCTGTAAGATCCCTTTCACATTATCTGTTCTATATGTGCTGTGAGAGGTAGACTTGTCACAGGAAAAACAAACAAAAACTCAAGACACCTAATAAACTGCAAATGATTGGAGAAGAGAAGAAAAATTATCATCTCTCAAGTGTTTACCATATGCCAGATGAATCCTCATAATAATCTTACCAGGTAAGTACAATTATTTCTATAATAAAGATGAAGAGATTACAGCTCAAAGAGACCTAATAACTTAGGCATGAGGCAAGTTCACCCAAACAGTGAGAGGCAAGTCCAAGTTTCAATCAGATGTCTGGCTGACTCCAAAGCCTATACTCTTCCCACAGCTCATCTAGCATTGGGCCCCAAAGCTATTCCCAAATATGGGAAGAAATTCCAGCCTTTCCACTTCTTGACTGCCAGCCGATGAGATGCAGTGATCAGAGGCTGCCAGGTAAGACTGCAGTGATGTTTTAGGACTACATCCACTCTCTGGGTCTCTAACATGGAGAATCAACTGCTTCACTTTGACAACTGAGTGTAGACAAAGCTATACCTAGACAGATGCAACTCCATTATTTTGTATGGATCACCTGCTTATTCTAGCACTGGAATAATAGAGACCCATGTTATGCACTAGCCAAAATATGTTACCTTAGGAGTAAAAAATTACATACTAACATCCTTCTCTCATTTATACATTTATTTTATTGGAGTATAATTGCTTTACAATATTGCATTAATTTCTGATGTATAAGGAAGTGAATCAGCTGTGTGTGTGTGTGTGTATCCCCTCCCAGGCATTTCAACTTGAGCATTCAAATGCTTCTCCCTGCCCCCAGTTTATTTCAACTTACACATTCAAATGCTTTGTTGAAATTGCACTTATCAGTAAGAAAAGCCAGAGAAGGCTGGAGAACATTCACATTCCAGGGACCACAGAGGGCCCATGAACAAACCACACAGTTGGAAATCAGCCAGGTGGGTCAAAGTTCTCCTTACACTCTAAGTTCATACATATTCTATTCCTTGTCATCACAACCACAGTGTTTCTCTTTAATACAAAATTCTATACTCCAAAAACTTTTTATAACTACTAAGCAATGTAATCTTATCATGATCTCTCAAGCTTGTATTTGCTATAAGAAATTCTATTTTTCACTGAAGTAATAAAGTATTTGTAATAGAATTCTGACTTTGTTCAAAATTAAGTAGTATATAAACTCATAAGCCTTCTGTGAATTCCTCTATTATTATATAGAACATTTATTCATTCACTTAATAAATAATTTCCAACCATCTAGTCTGTGCAAGGCCCTATCCTGCCAGCAGGGAAGCAGCAATGAATAAAGACCATAGACTTCACATACTAGTGAAGAGCTAGACAGCAAAGAAATTAATACATGCATAGTAAAATGTCAGGTAGTTGTAAGCACTATGAAGAAATATCAATTGAAGTAAGAATTTGCAGGGTGATGGAGGATGTTATTTTATTTAATTAAAAAAAAATTTAACTTTTTAATTTGTATTGAGGTAGAGTTGATTAGAAAAAGCAAGAGAATTCCAGAAAAATACATGCATCCGCTTTCCTGATTTCACCAAAGCCTTTGACTGTGCAGATCACAACAAACTGAAAATTCTTCAAATGATGGGAATACCAGACCAACAGACCTGCCTCTTGAGAAACCTATATGCAGGTCAGGAAGCAACAGTTAGAACTGGAAATAAACAACAGACTGGTTCCAAATTGGGAAAGGACTATGTCAAGGCTGTATATTGTCACCCTACCTATTTAACTTATAGCAGAGTTCAGTTCAGTTCAGTTCAGTTGCTCAGCCATGTCCGACTCTTTGAGACTCCATGAATCGCAGTACGCCAGGCCTCCCTGTCCATCACCAACTCCCGGAGTTTACTCAAACTCATGTCCATCGAGTCAGTGATGCCATCCAGCCATCTCATCCTCTGTTGTCCCCTTCTCCTCCTACCCCCAATCCCTCCCAGCATCAGGGTTTTTCCAGTGAGTCAACTTTTCGCATGAGGCAGCCAAAGTATTGGAGTTTCAGCTTCAGCATCAGTCCTTCCAATGAACACCCAGGACTGGTTTCCTTTAGGATGGACTGGTTGGATCTCCTTGCAGTCCAAGGGACTCTCAAGAGTCTTCTCCAACACCACAGTTCAAAAGCATCAATTCTTTGGCACTCAGCTTTCTTCACAGTCCAACACACTTGCATATATAATGACTGGAAAAACCATAGCCTTGACCAGATGGATCTTTGTTGGCAAAGTAATGTCTCTGCTTTTTAATATGCTGTCTAGGTTGGTCATAACTTTCCTTCCAAGGAGTAAGTATCTTTTAATTTCATGGTTGCAGTCACCATCTGCAGTGATTTTGGAGCCCCAAAAAATAAAGTCTGACACTGTTTCCACTGTCTCCCCATCTATTTCCCAGGAGGTGATGGGACCAGATGCCATCATCTTAGTTTTCTGAATGTTGAGCTTTAAGCCAACTTTTTCGCTCTCCTCTTTCACTTTCATCAAGAGGCTTTTTAGTTACTCTTCACTTTCTGCCATAAGGGTGGTGTCATCTGCATATCTGAGGTTATTGATATTTCTCCTGGCAATCTTGATTCTAGCTTGTGTTTCTTCCAGCCCAGAGTTTCTCATGATGTACTCTGCATATAAGTTAAATAAGCAGGGTGACAATATACAGCCTTGATGTACTCCTTCTCCTATTTGGAACCAGTCTGTTGTTCCATGTCCAGTTCTAACTGTTGCTTCCTGACCTGCATACAGGTAAATAGCAGTGAGGGAGCACAGCTCCACCCATCAACAGAAAATTGGATTAAAGATTTACTGAGCTTGGCCCTGCCCATCAGAACTAGTCCCAGTTTCCCCCTCAGTCAGTCTATTGCTTTAGGAAGCTTCCATAAGCCTCTTATCCTTCTCCATCAGAGGGCAAACAGACTGAAAACCACAATCACAGAAAACTAACCAATCTGATCACATGGACCACAGCCTTATCTAACCCAATGAAACTATGAGCCATACCGTGTAGGGCCACCCAAGACACACGGGTCATGGTGGAGAGTTCTGACAAAATGTGGTCCACTGGAGAAGGGAATGGCAAAACACTTCAGCATTCCTGCTGTGAACAGTATGAACAGTATGAAAAGGCAAAAAGATAGGACACTGAAAGATGAACTCCCCAGGTTTGTAGGTGCCTGATATACTACTGGAGATCAGTGGAGAAATAACTCCACAAAGAATGAAGAGATGGAGCCAAAGCAAAAACAACATCCAGTTGTGGATGTGACTGGTGATGGAAGCAAGGTCTGATGCTGTAAAGAGCAATATTGTATAGGAACCTGGAATGTTAGGTCTCTGAATCAAGGCAAATTGGAAGTGATCAAACAGGAGATGGCAAGAGTGAACATAGACATTTTAGGAATCAGCGAACTTAAATGGACTGGAATGAGTGAATTTAACTCAGATGACCATTATATATTCTACTGTGGGCAAGAATCCCTTAGAAGAAATGGAGTAGCCATCATAGTGAACAAAAGAGCCTGAAATGCAGTACTAGGATGCAGTCTCAAAAACAATAGAATGATCTCTGTTCATTTCCAAGGCAAACCATTCAGTATGACAGTAATACAAGTCTATGCTTTGACCAGTAATGCTGAAGGAGCTGAAGTTGAACCGTTCTATGAAGACCTACAAGACCTTCTAGAATTAACACCTAAAAAAGATGTCTTTTTCATTATAGGGGACTGGAATGCAAAAGTAGGAAGTCAAGAAACACCTGGAGTAACAGGCAAATTTGGCCTTGCAGTAGAGAATGAAGCAGTGCAAAGGCTCATAGAGTTCTGCCAAGAGAATGCACTGGTCACAGCAGACACCCTCTTCCAACAACACAAGAGAAGACTCTACACATGGACATTACCAGATGGCCATCACCAAAATCAGATTGATTATATTCTGTGCAGCCAATGATGGAGAAGCTCTATATAGTCAGCAAAAACAAGACCAGGAGCTGACTGTGGCTCAGATCATGAACTCCTTATTGCCAAATTCAGACTTAGATTGAAGACAGTAGGGAAAACCACTAGACCATTCAAGTTTGACCTAAGTCAAATCCTTAACGATTATACAGTGGAAGTGAGAAATAGATTTAAGGGACTCGATCTGATAGACAGAGTGCCTGATGAACTATGGATGGAGGTTTGTGACATTGTACAGGAGACAGGGAACAAGACCATCCCCAAGAGAAAGAAATGCAAAAAAGCAAAATGGCTGTCTGAGGAGGCCTTACAAATAGCTGTGAAAAGAAGAGAAGCCAAAAGCAAAGGAGAAAAGATAATGGTGACCTCCTTCAAAGGGCCCCATGCTGGCACTGCTGCACTCAGTGCCTCCATCCCTGCAGCAGGCCACCGCCGACCCACGCCTACACTGGGGCCTCCTGGACACTCCCGGGCAAGTCTTGGTTAGTCTCTTGTGGAGTCACTGCTCCTTTCTCCTGGGTCCTGGGGTGCGAAAGGTCTTGTTTGTGCCCTCAAGTTTTTATCTGTTCCCACAAGGTTTTGTTTGTGACCAACCTAGACAGCATATTAAAAAGCAGAGACATTACTTTGCCTATAAAGGTCTGTATTGTCAAAGCTATGTTTTTTTTTTCAGTAGTAATGTATGGATATGAGTGTTGGACTTTAAAGAAGGCTGATTGCTGAAGAATTGATGCTTTCAATTGTGGTGCTTGGGAAGACTCTTGGGAGTCCCTTGGACAGCAAGGAGATCAAACCAGTCAATCCTAAAGGAAGTCAATCCTGAATATTCATTGAAAGGACTGATGCTGAAGCTGAAACTCCAATACTCTGACCATCTTAAACAAAGAGCTGACACACTGGAACAGACCCTGATGCTGGGAAAAAATGAGGGCTGGAGAAGAGTGTGACAGATGATGAGATGGATGGATGGTATCGCTGACTCAATGCACATGAGTTTGAGCAAACTCAGGCAGATAGTGAAGGATAGGGAAGCTTGGCATGCTGCAGTTTATGGAGTCACAAAGAGTCAGAAACGACTTAGTGACTGAACAACAACAAATCTCAAGAAAGAGAACCAATAGGATGTATATATTTACAGAAGGAGATTTAGTATAGAGAACTGGCTTATGCAGTTACTGAGATGGCCCAGTCCAAACCTGCAGTGTGGATTGGGAGGCTCAAGGCCCAGGAGAGCTGGTGGTGAAGATGAAGCCCAAAGGCAATTCTGCTGGAGAATCCTTGCTTGGGGAGGCCTGTCTTTTTGGTTTACTCAGGCCTTCAATGGATTGGATGAGATCCACCCACATTATGGAGGACAATCTGCTTTACTCAGAGATCATCAATTTAAATGTTAGTCTCATCCCAAAACCCTCTCCAAGTTAGCAATTAAAATTAATTATCATAAGCAGTATGGTTCCTAAGGCAACAAGAAGTCACTGGGGGAGAAGATGAAATCAGGCAGATGTAGGGAGAGAAAATCCATTCAGCTGCCAACTTTTACTGGGTGAGGATGGCTAGATTTTCATATTACTTTCAGAGTATCCAGTGCTGGGTATTCATTCTGGTAGGCAGAGCTGGAAAATCCAAGCAGTCCCTGAAGAGAGAGGTGTCTACATGCAGTATCAAAGCCAACTGAGGTGAACTGGTAGTCAAGCAGGACCCCCATTCAGGCCCACCAGACTTAGGAAAAAGCCATGGCATAAGCATCAGGCAGGGCACTATACAGGGTAATCCATGAGGACCAAGGAGAGAAAGCCTAAACAAAGCCCCATTCCTGTGTTCAGAGCCCATCAAGAGCTGAGAGGGAAGAGGAGGGTGTGCAACAATTCAAGGGCTTCCCAGAAGCCCAACCTTGCACCTCACTCACCATACCTTGGTCCTGGTTGGAGATGAGTATGGCTCAAGTAAGACCTGGGCGTGGACTCCTAGGTCCAGAACACTTAAGCTTAAATATAGAGTCATCGGTGAAGTTAGCTCTGATGACATGAAGAAAACAGAGGTAGAGAAAATGAGAAGAGAGCCAACACATGTTTATGTAAATCAAATGTTGGTGTTAATAGTTTTCTTTCTATGAAAAGATGTATACCTGGACAATTAGCTCTACCAGTGCTTAGCATTGCTTTAGGAAAAAATTTGTCAAACAAAATCTTCTGAGTCAACCTTACTCAAGGAATGACTTCTCTTTCATCTGTCACTAAATTTTGATACATAGAAAGGGGTAATTTTGTTCTATTATTTAAAATAAATAAAGGAAATTGGCAAAACCGCCACAGTTCCACTCACTTAAGGAAGATCCAAGATCCAAATAGTTTATAGCAACATTTCCTGAAGGCAGATAAGAATTCTCCACACTTTATCAAATAAAGTTGCAGTGAAATTCTTGGCTTACTTCAAGGCCACAATATATGAAAGGAGAGATAAATTTAGTAAACATCTATCTTAGCAGCTAAAAACTATGTGAGAGATTTATTTGTATAGTGGAGCTTTGAGAGGAACTATTATTAATAGTGTAGTTGATTCCTGTTATCAATCGATGTATTCATTCAAAAGTAAAATATCTTCTAAATCAAAATATAGTGTGTCTCTTTGGACAATATTCACTTTCTGACTTCCAAGTTTATGGTGATAAAGCATGATGGATTATTTAGCTTCTTAAAAGACTGGTTAAAACACTACTTTGAGAGAAAACTTACTTGATTAAATAGCTCCCTTTCTCTACTTTTAACTGAAAATGCCTACCTCCCACAAATTAAAAGAGAAATTCCAAAGAGCTAATAAAATATAGTAAAAGTCCTATGGCTTAAAATTGTTTAAATATCTGTATTTTTCTGAATTCAGATATCATGACACTTATTTGCATGGTATGGAGAATATATTCTTAAATCCAATCAAAAGGAGGTTGTATGACTCATATAATGCTTAGAATGACATTAAATAAGAATGAAAGCCCATAACATTAATTATTAACTAAGAGGTTTTTCTTCCCTGATAAGTTCTTTTGGGAATTTTAAGAGTGTCAGGGATTGAAAAGAGTGAAACTATTTTTCCTACAACTCTTGGCATTCAATCATTCCTATGGGAAGACATATTTATAGTGATGAAACTAAATCTGAAAGAAGACAAAGAATAGTGTTCAATGACCAAAGTCACTTACATAAAAAATGGACTACAGTTGACTGGAATGGAGAGGCAAACCCAATGGGTTGCCTTTTGATATTGCATTCTGAAGTCCTCCTGTTGTCAAAGATAGATAAGATAGACCAATTTGGCCATCTAAAAGCAACCATAGTCTTTATAAGAGCCCCCAGAGATAAAAGCTAGATGGGATGTAATCATGAAGCAAATATTAAATAAAATTCTACTGAAATACTAACTTTGATAATTGATATATAACACTGTATTGCTATAGTGTCCATACAGCAACTTGGCTAAGCTATGATGTCCAGTGTTTGCTTAAACACAAGTCTATATATTGCTGTGAAGTTAATTTTTTAAGTGTGATTAACATTTATAATAAGTAGACTGTAAATAAAGGCAATTACCCACCATAGTGAGGGTGGGCCTCATCTAGTCTGTTGAAGGCCTTAAGAGTAAAAGCCAAAATTTCCAAAGGAAATAACTCTGCCTCAAGACTGCAACATAGAAATTCTTCTTGTTTATTTTACAGGAGATTTCAAACTTTCTAGTCTCCATGATCACATAAGCCAATTACTTAAATCTTTTTCATATATATATATACACACATACATACATATATATATATACATTTATAAATCTTTCTTATATGTGTGTATAAATTTATAAATCTTTCTCATATATATATATGGCTTCCCTAGTGGCTCAGATGGTAAAGAATCTGCTTATAATGTGAGTGACCAAGGGTCGATTCCTAGGTCAGGAAGATCCCCTGAGAAGGGAATGAATACCCACTCCAGTATTCTTACCTGGAGAATCCCATGGACAGAGGAGTCTGGTGGACTATAATCCATGGGGTTTCAAAGAGTTGAACATGACTGAACAACTAACATTTTCATATATATATATATATATATATATATATATATATATATATATATATATATATATGTATGTATGTATACACACGCACATATATATAAGTATACACATATATGCATATATATATATATAGTCTCTAGAGTTAACATTAAAATTCACTTAATCTCATACATATTCAACACAATGTTAAAGTAAATTATCACCCAAACAATACATCACCTTGTTCTATGGGTCTTTTCCCTCATTGTCCCTTCTATTTAATGCTTCTACCTCATTTCAAATTGACACACAGGTAGATGCAGAGATAACTTCTCCCCAGAAGATATTTCTGTTATTTATATATAGCTTCTGAAAGATGCACTCAAAAACTTGAGAACTTATTAAGGTATTTATAAACATATGGCTAAGGTAACTGTAAGTATGTAAAGAATTATGATGCTTTCACTTTCCATGGGGATGCTGTCACTTAATATAATGATGAGTAGGATTTCTAGGTGAAATTCTGTCAAAATTATGCCATCTTATGAATGGCCTTGTACTTATATCTCATTTCATTAGGAGACTTCAGAGTTGCATTCATCATTAGAAAAAATATGCAAATTTTAATTATAGCCTCTGCCTCCACTGAAAACAAAAATAATATGTCCAGAAACCAAAATAAGAATTAAGATTCCATGAATCAACTTCTAATTCTGAAAACTATTTGATGTCACTTCTTTATGGCTCACTGAAAAATATTTAACACTATAAAACAAATCATTCCAAAGGAATAGATACTTAGATGATTTATTAAAAAGGATATTTTGATTCACTTTCAAAAATGGCTGAGAAATAAGACCCTGACTCACACCCTCCCAAAAGCATACCAAATTACAACTGTTTACAGAGCAATTATCAATGAGCAACCTGAAGATAGATAGAAATCATTTTCCATAACAAATGATATAAAAAAGAACCACAACAAGAAGGATAGGAGGGGCAGAGACTCAGTAGAGTCAAGATCTATAACCCAAAGTATGGAGTGGATAATCACAGTTAGCTGGCTGCCAGACACTGATTTGTGTGATTGCTGCTGGTTTCCAGTGTGGTTGGGTGTGTGATCTGGAGTTCCTGGGACTTGTGTTGACTTGCTAATAAGCAGATAATTTCCTGGCACTAATAGGCTAGAAGGATTACAAAATGGTACTAACCAGTTCTCCTCAAGGAGTGAGGCATCTCAGTCCTGCATTGGACTCCCCAGCTCAGGAGTCCTTCCAGGTAAACAAGTCCCTAGCATCTCTGACTTTGAAGGTCAACAGGGCTTGCAAATGGGAGACTCAGAAGGCTTTGGGAAATAAGAGACCACTCTTTTTTTTTTTTTTTTTTTCATTTATTTTTATTAGTTGGAGGCTAATTACTTTACAATACTGTAGTGGTTTTTGCCATACATTGGCATGAACCAGCCATGGATTTACATGTGTTCCCCATCCTGAACCCCCCTCCCACCTCCCTCCCCATTCCATCCCTCCAGGTCATCCCAGTGCACCAGCCCTGAGCACTTGTCTCATGCATCCAACCTGGACTGGCAATCTGTTTCACACTTGATAATATACATTTTCAATACTATTCTCTCAGATCATCCCACCCTCGCCTTCTCCCATAGAGTCCAAAAGTCTTTTCTATACATCTGTGTCTCTTTTTCTGTCTTGCATATAGGGTTATTGTTACCATCTTTCTAAATTCCATATATATGCATTAGTATACTGTATTGGTGTTTATCTTTCTGGCTTACTTCACTCTGTATAATGGGCTCCAGTTTCATCCATCTCATTAAAACTGATTCAAATGAATTCTTTTTAATGGCTGAGTAATATTCCATTGTGTATATGTACCACAGCTTTCTTATCCATTCATCTGCTGATGGGCATCTAGGTTGCTTCCATGTCCTGGCTAATATAACAGTGCTGCGATGAACAGAGACTTCACTCTTAAAGGACACAAACAAAATCCTCTACACTCTGAGACCCAGCTCAGAAGCAGTAATTTGTAGGAGTCTGCATATGGTCCATTTATTGATCTTGGAGAAAACTCTCAGAGAAGAAGGAGGCCAGAGCGATTCTATATGGAGACAGACAATATCAGCAGCTATTTGGGGGGCTTGTTCTAGCACAAGGACACTGATGTTGGCAAGTGTCATTTTGGAATCATTCCTCTAGAATGTTAACAGCTGGTTGGCACTAGCCCTGTGACCTTCAAAGGCTCAGCAGCCAATCGCATGGGGACCTAGTCCTACCCACCAGAGGGCCAGCACCCTTTCTGGGACTTTCAAGGCCCTAACCCTGTGCACCAGTAGGCCAGCAACAGCACTTGGACCTCCTGGCGCCATAGCCAGTAGGGCTGAGATTTGGCCCCACCCATCAGCAGTTGGCAACCTCCGTAGGAGGCAAGGCCAGGCAGCCAACCAGGCTGGGAACCATCCTCACTCAGACTTGTTCAGAGTTGTTGGCCTTGCTGACCTGGGCCCCAAAAGAAGGATCCAAGCATCCCACATAGGGGTCATTCTTTGATCATAAAGTTCTGGTGACCAGAGGGGTATATTCTGCTGGGGGCCTACAGAACATCTGCTACACAAGGCTACTTCTCCAATATTAGGAAATGTAATGACCTACCTAAAACATGCAAATGAACACAGAGATTTGGGCAAAATGAGAAGACAGAAAAGTAGTTCTATCATAAAAACCCTGATGCTGGTTAGTACCATTTTGTAATCCTCCTTCTAGCCTGTTAGTGCTAAGAGATTACCTGCTCATTAGCAAGTCAACACAAGTCCCAGGAACTCCAAACCACACACCCAGTCTCACTGGAACCCAGCAACAGCCACACAAATCAGTGTCTGGCAGCCAGCTAGGCTGGGAGTCATCACTGCCTATCAGTACACCTACAGTAGTTGGCCTGCCACAAAAGAAGGACCTATGCAGCCCAGAGTGGGGTCTGATGCTGGGCCCCATAGGTTGTCCCCTATATAAGACCACTCCTCCAAATCAGGAAATCTAACACACTTACATCATACATAGAAAAAAGAAAGAGAATTGGGTGAAATAAGGTAATAGAGGAATATATTCAGAAAAAGAGATAAGATAAAATCTCAGAAAAATAAATAAATAAAAATGGATATAGGGTTATCATTACCATCTTTTAAAAATTCCATATATGAGCATTAGTGTACTGTATTGGTCTTCATCTTTCTGGCTTACTTCACTCTGTATAATGGGCTCCAGTTTCATCCACCTCATTAGAACTGATTCAAATGAATTCTTTTTAATGGCTGAGTAATATTCCATGGTGTATATGTACCACAGCTTTCTTATCCATTCATCTCCTGATGGGCATCTAGGTTGCTTCCATGTCCTGGCTATTATAAACAGTGCTGCAATGAACATTGGGGTGCACGTGTCTCTTTCAGATCTGGTTTCCTTGGAGTGTATGCCCAGGAGTGGGATTGCAAGCAGAAAAACAGACACAGATGTACAGAACAGACTTTGGGACTCTGTAGGAGAAGGTGAGGGTGGGATGTTCTGAGAGAATAGCATTGAAACAAGTATACTATCAAGGGTGAAACAGATTACCAGCCCAGGTTGGATGCATGAGACAAGTGCTCAGGGCTGGTGCACTGGGAAGACCCAGAGGGATCGGATGTGGAGGGAGGTGGGAGGGGGGATCGGGATGGGGAACACAAGTAAATCCGTGGCTGATTCATGTCAATGTATGGCAAAAACCACTACAATATTGTAAAGTAATTAGCCTCCAACTAATAAAAATAATTGGAAAATTAAATAAATAAATAAAAGATGACAAAGTTTAAAAAAAAAATGGAATTACCTTGCTTAAAAAAAAAATGGATATAAACAAGTGAAGTGAAGTGAAAGTCGCTCAGTCATGTCTGACTCTTTGTGACCCCATGGACTATATAGCCCATGAAATTCTCCAGGTCAGAATACTAGAGTGGGTAGCTGTTCTCTTCTCCAGGGGATCTTCCCAACCCAGGGATCAAACCCAGGTCTCCCACATTGAAGACTGATTCTTTACCAGCTGAGCTACAAGGAAAGCCCAAGAATACTGGAGTGGGTAGCCTATCCCTTCTCCAGCAGATCTTCCTGACCCAGGAATTGAACCAGGGTCTCCTGCATTGCAGGCAGATTCTTTACCAACTGAGATATAAACAATCCACCCAATAAATAGTGCAAGACTATGCCTGTAAAGATTCTCAGTGAACTCAGGAGAAGAATGGATGAACACAATGAGAATTTTAACAAAGAGCTGGAGCATAAAGAAGAATCAAACAGAACTGAAAAGTAAAATAACAGAAATTTAGAAATACACTAGATGGAGTCAGCAGTAGATTAGATGATATACAGGAATAGGTCAGCAAACTAGAGGACAGAGTAGTGGAAATCACACAAGCTGAACAGGAAAAAAAAAAAAAAAATGAAGCTAGTTTAAGAAACCTCTGAGACAACATCAAGTATACTAATATTTGCATTATAGGGGTCCCAAAAGGAGAAGACAGAGAGAAAGGGGCCGAGAACATATTTGAAAGCATAGTACCTGAAAACTTTCTTAAGGGGGGAAAGAAGAAATATTCTGGTCAGGGATGTACAGTGAATTCAAACAAGATGAATCCAGAGAGATCCACACCAACACACGTTAAAATTAAGATAGCAAAAATTAAAGAGAAAATATTAAAAGCAGAAAGGGAAAAGTAACAAATTATACACAAAGGTACTCCTGCAAGTCTATCAGCTGAATTTTTGGCCAAAACTTTGCAGGTCAGAAGGGAGTGACGTCATATACTCAAAATGACAGGGGGAAGAAAAAGCTTATAATCTAGAATAATCTAAGCCAATCTAGCCAGCAGGGCTATCATTCAGATTTGGAGAAAAAAAAAAAAAGAAGAGTTTTACAGATAAGCAAATGCTTAAAGAGTTCAGTATCACTAAACTGGCTTTACAAGAAGTTAAAGGGACTTTATATATATTTGCAAAGGCAAATATATAATGAAGTTGGTAGATTAACCACTGATAAAGCTAGCTAGAAGATTAAAAGACAAAAGTAGTAAAATAATCGATATCCACACTAGGTAGTTAAGGGACACACATAATAAAAGGAATTAAAATATTATGTCAGAAACATAAAGTTGGGGGGGTAAAAAAAGAAGGGCTGTTAGAATGCATACAAACTTAAGAGATCAACTACTTAAATTAATTATGTATATACATAGATTGGTATACATGATTGCTAACCACAAACCAAAAATCTATAATAGATAAACACATGAAAAAAGAAAGGACTCCAAATGTAGTACTAAAAACAGTCATCAAATCAAAAGGAAAGAGAGCAAAAGAAGAAAGGAACAACAACAAACAAAAACTAGAAAATAATTAACAAGAAAAGCAGCAAGTACATACCCACCAATAATTACTTTAAGTATAAATGGACTAATGTTCCAAGGCATCTCTTCTAAAATTAAGAACAAGACAAATATGCCTTCTTTCACCACTTTTATTCCACATAGTACTGGAAGTCCTAGTCATAGGAACCAGACAAGATGAAGAAGTAAAAGGAATGCACATCAGAAAGGAAGAAATAAAACAGTCACTGTTTAGATGGTATATATACATATATATATATATATACATACATATATATATATATATATATATATATATATATATATATAAAGAACCCTCCTGCCAATGCAGAAGACATAAGATACAAGGGTTTGATCACTGGGTCAGGAAGATCTCCTGGAAGAGGGCATGGCAACCCACTCCAGTATTCTTGCCAGGAGGGAGAATCCCATGTACAGAGGAGCCTGGCAGGCTACTGTCCATAGGATTGCAAAAAAGTCAGACATGACTGGGGTGTGACTTAACATATATATATATTTACATACACATACACACACATATATGTGAGTGTGTGTGTATAATCCTAAAGCTGCCACCTGTTAGAACTAATAAATAAATTCAGTAAAGTTTCAAGATACAGAATTAGTATACAGAAATCTGTCTCACTTCTATATACTAACAACAAATTATCAGAAAGAGAAATTAAGAAAACAACCCCATATATGATTGCATCAAAAAGAGTAGTATCCTTATGAGTAAATCTAACCAATTGGTTAAAAGGCTTGTAGTCAGAGAACTATGAGACATGGATAAAAGAAATTGAAAATGAAACAAGCAAACAGAAAGATATACCATACTCATTGATTGAAATAATTAATATCATTAAATAACCATACTACCCAAGGCAATCTACAGATTCAATGCAATACGAATGACATTTTCACAGAACTAGAACAAATAATTCTAAAATTTGTAAAATAATACAAAAGACCCCAAATAGCTCAAAACAGTCCTGAGAAAGAAGAACAAAGCTGGAGATATCATGCTTCTTGATCTCAAACTACACTCTACTTCTGCTTCACTGACTTCATAAAAACCTTTGACAGTGTGGCTCACAAAAACTGTTGAAAATTATTGAAGAAATGTGAATACCAGACCACCTTATCAGCTTCCTGAGAAACCTATATACATGTCAAGAAGCAACAATTAGAACAGGACATGGAACAACGGACTGGTTCCAAATTGGGAAAAGAGTATGTTAAGGCTGTATATTGTCACCCTCCTTATTTAACTTACTTGCAGGGTATATCATGCAAAATGCTGGGGTGGATTAATCACAAGCTGTAATCAAGATTGCTGGGAGAAATATCAATATCTTAGATATGCAGATAATACCACCTTAAAGGCAGAAAGCAGAGGAGCTAAAGAACCTCTTGATGAGGGCAAAAGAGGAGAGTGAAAAAGTTGGCTTAAAACTCAACATTCAAAAAAACTAAGATCATGGCATCCAGTCCTATCACTTAATGGCAAATAGATAGGAAAAAAGTGGAAATAGTGGCAGATTTTTTTTCTTGGGCTCCAAAATTACTGCAGTTGGTGACAGCAGCCATGGAGTTACAAGACACTTGCTCCTTGGAAGAAAAGCTATGACCAACCTAGACAGCATATTAAAAAGCAGACACATCACTGCTGACAAAGGTCCATATAGTCAAAGCTACGGTTTATCCAGTAGTCATGTACAGATGTGAGAACTGGACCATAAAGAAGGTTGAGCACCTGAAGAATTGATGCTTTCAAACTGTGGTATCGGAGAAGACTCTTGAGAGTCCCTTGGACTAGAAGGAGACCAAACCAGTCAATCCCAAAGAAAATAAATCCTGAATATTCACTGGAAGGACTGATACTGAAGCTGAAACTCCAGTACTTTGGCCACCTGATGCAAAGAGCCAACTCATTGGAGATGACCCTGGTGCTGGGAAAGATGGAGGGCAGGAGGAGAAGAGGGCAGCAGAGAATGAGATGGTTAGATAGCATCACCAACTCAATGGACATGAGTCTCAGCAAACTCTGGGAGATAGTGAAGGACAGGGAAGCCTGATGTGCTGCACTTCATGGGCTCGCAAAATGTTGGACAAGATTTAGTAACTGAACAACAACAACAAAGCTGCAGGAATCAAAACAAGATGTCGTGTGTATGTCAGTCTCTCAGTCGTGTCTGACTCTTTGCGATCCCGTGAACTGTAGCCTGCCAGGCTTCTCTGTCCATGGAGTTCTCCAGGCAAGAATAATGGAGTGGATTGCCATTCCCTTCTCCAGAGGATATTCCCAACCCAGGGATTGAAGTCTGGTCTGCATCGCAGGCAGATTCTTTACTATTTGAGCTATAGGGAAGTTATAAACAAAATGTTACTTGTGTAAAAACAGACTTATAGATCAGCAGGAGAGAAGAGAGAGTACAAAAGTGAACCTATGCTTATATGGGCAATGAACTTGTATTGGAAAATGGATTGTTACATGCAAAAGAATCAAGCTGAAGTACTTTCTCACACCATATAGGAAAATAAACTCAAAATGGATGAAAGACTTAAGTGTAAGACCTGAAACCACAGAATGCCTAGAAGAAAACATAGACAGTATGCTCTTTGACATGCTCTTTGTAATATTTTTCTGGATATCTTCTCAGGCAAGAGAAACAAGAACAGAAACAAACAAGTGAAAGTACATCAAACTAAAAAGCATTTGCACAGTAAAGGAAGCTATCAACAAAATGAAAAAGCAGCCTATTGAATGGGGAAAGATATTTGCAAATAATATATCCCCAAAGGGATTAATATTCAAATTATATAAGAACTCATACAAATCAACACCAAAATCATGAAATGACCCAATTAAAAAATGAGCAGTGGACCTGAATATGTATTTATCCAAATGAGGAATACAGATAGTCAACAGTCACATAAACAGATACGCAAAATCACTGATCATAAGAAAAATGCAAATTAAAACTACATGGAGATTTCACCTCACACCTGTCAAAATGATTGTTGTGAAAATGACATCATATAAAAAGTGTTGGTGAGGATATGGAGAAAAGTGAACCCTTGTGCACTGTTGGTGGGACTGTAAATTAGTGCAGCCACTATTGGAAACAGTATAGAGGTGCATCTATTAAATTAAAAATAGAACTTGTATGTGATATAGCAATTGTACTTATGGGTACTTACAGAAAGAAAATGAAAAACACTAATTTGAAAAGATTAGTGTGTCTTTTGTTGGACACACTGCAGTTGTATCCACCAACTGCAGCATTATGTGCAAAGCAAATATATGGAAGCAACTTAATGTTCATCAATAGATAGATGAATGAATAAATAAGATGTTGTTTGTATATACACATACAATGGAATATTACTCAATTGTAAAGAAAAATAAAATCTTGCCATTTGTGGCAACATGGATGGATCTAGAGGATATTATGCTATGTGAAATAAATCAGACAGAGAAATACAAATACTGCACTTAAGTTGGAATGAAAAATTAGCAAACAATACAAAATGAAAATAGATCATAGATACAGAGAACAGAGGTGGTTGCCTGAAGCAAGGGATTAGAGGTTGGCTGAAATAGGTATAAGGGATTAAGACTACAAACTTCCAGTTAGACAATTAATAAGTCATGGAGATGTAATATAAACCATAAATTATATGGTCAATAATATTGCAATAGCTTTGCATGGGGATCGATGGTTATTAGACGTGATTATATCATCAAGTATGCAAATATCAGGTCAGCATTTAGTACACCTGATGCTGACATAATATTGTACATCACCTTTATTAAAATCTTAAAATGAGGGATATTTTTGTGGAGATATTTGCTGTTTTAAGAGGAGGAATGTGGCAGGCGAGAAATTTTTTTTTTAACATTTTACAAAAGTTCACTTAATTAACCACTTCAAATATACATCAATATATCTCCAAAAAAGTAACACAGAATAGCAATCCTTTTTGTAAAAGCCTCTTACATTGGTTGTATTATCAAATAAATTTTATAAATGCATTTTACTACACATACCCTTACTTTCCATTAGATACTCATGAAACATAAAGCAGAATAAAAGCCCATGAAGCCCAAAGAAAAGAAGTTTGTTTAACTATATTAAACCTAGTGTTTCTGAAATGTATTTGATAACAGAACCTTTATTTTGAGTAACTTCCCTAACAGACCATAAAACACTAAAACTTACTTTGAAAAATGTTGACATAAACTATTCCAGACAGAATGAGGTTAAATAGAAGTTTCCACAGTAGGAGATTCTATAACATCTCTCAAGAAGTTGTCTCAGTGTCTAGCAAACAAAAAACTGTTCTGTTTCTATGATAAATCCTTTATGCTGCATTTTAAACGTTTCTTGCTGCTGTGTATTTAGTGAAGAAAAACAGCTGGTCACCACTTTCTGTGTAAGAAATCGTAATCCATTTAGAGACCTTTCTTGGGACAGCCATCTAACCGTCTTTGCCAAAACAGAAGGAACAAGTACAATGATTAAATCTTTCTTAGATATACATCCTCTATAATTTTTATTTATTAACAATTTCTGTGTCTCTACTTGAAATCACCTACTTTTTCCATTATGTTTTTAAGTTATAAAAACCATTTTAGTTACCCTATCAAAATATGACCTGTTCTTTGTACCATGGTGCTTACAGATTACTGTGAAGTTGAATATCTTTTGTGGGAGTTGAGTTCAAAAGTCAGGAAGTGAAGCAAAATTATATAAAGTCAAAAAAGTGAAAGTGTTAGTCTCTCAGTCATGTCTGAATGTGACCACATGGACTGTAGCCCACCAGGCTCATTTGTCCATGTAATTCTTCAGACAAGAATACTGCAGTGAGTAACCATTCCCTTCTCCACAGGATCTTCCCAACCCAGGGATCAAACCTGAGTCTCCTGCATTGCAGGCAGATTCTTTACCATTTGAACCATCAGGGAAGCCTATATAAAGTCAAAATGACTCCTAAATCCTGTTCAAAATTCTTGATGGTGGATTAGGACAAGCCATCTCTAAAGATGCCTCAAAGAGATGGGTCACTGTCCAGATCTGGGTTAGATGACTGTACCAAATAAAGTAGTTGGCATCTTCTCAGAGGCCATGTAGCATGAAAAATGTACATCTTTAAACAATTGAATCTTGTTCACCGCAGCAGAGGCTCACACCATGCGGCATCACAGGAACTGAAACTGATTAAGAGGACAAAGCCATATCTCTCATATTCTGCTCTCCCCTGGGACTGTGCTTAACGCAGGCAATAGTGAGAGATCGACCCCACACTATTGAAGTTGTTGTTTTTATCTCTTTTTCTCCTTCTCTATTTATTTTTGCTTCTGATTTTAAAAAATTGATCTAGTGTACTTGATCATTCTATGAGGCCGCCAACACCCTGAAACCAAAACCAGACAAAGACAACTCAAAAAAGAAAACTACAGGCCAATATCACTGATGAACATAGATGAAAAAATCCTCAACAAAATTTAAGCAAACAGAATTCAACAACACATTAAAAAACTCATACACCATGATCAAGCTGGGTTTATTCCAGGGATGCAAGGATTCTTCAATATACACAAATCAATCAATGTGATACACAGTAATAACAAGTTGAAGGATAAAAGCCATATGACAATCTCAGTAGATGCAGAAAAAGCCTTTGACAAAATTCAACACCCATTTATGAATCAGTTCAATTCAGTCGCTCAGTTGTGTCCAACTCTTTGTGACCCCATGAACTGCAACATGCCAGACCTCCCTGTCCATCACCAACTTCCGAAGTTCACCCAAACCCATGTCCATTGAGTCAGTGATGCCATTCAACCATCTCATCCTCTGTTGTCCCCTTCTCCTCCTGCCCTCAATCTTTCCCAGCATCAGGGTCTTTTCAAATGAGCCAGCTTTTCACATCAGGTGACCAAAGTATTGGAGTTTCAGCTTCAACATCAGTCCTTCCAATGAACACCCGGGACTGATCTCCTTTAGGATGGACTGGTTGGATCTCCTTGAAGTCCAAGGGACTCTCAAGAGTCTTCTCCAACACCACAGTTCAGAAGCATCAATTCTTCTGTGCTCAGCTTTCTTTATAGTCCAACTCTCGCATTCATACATGACTACTGGAAAAACCATAGCCTTGACTAGACGGACATCTGATGGCAAGGTAATGTCTCTGCTTTTTAATATGCTATCTAGGTTATGATGAAAACGCTACAAAAAAATGAGCATAGAAGGAACCTACCTCAACATAGTAAAGGCCACATATGATAAACCCACAGCAAACATTATTCTCAATGGTGAAAAACTGAAAGCATTCCCCCTAAGATCAGGAACAAGACAAAATTATCCACTTTCACCATTATTATCCAACACAGTTTTGGAAGTCCTAGCTACAGTAATCAGAGAAGAAAAAGAAATAAAAGGAGTCCAGATGGGAAAAGAATAAGTAAAGCTCTCACTGTTTGCAGATAACATGATACTATACATAGAAAACCCTAAAGATTCTGTCAGAAATTTACTAGAGCTAATCAGTGAATTCCAAAAAGTCTCAGGAAACAAAATCAATACACAGAAATCACTTGCATTCCTATATACTACCAGTGAAAAATCAGAAGAGAAATTAAGGAATCAATCCCATTTACCATCACAGCAAAAAAAATAAAATAAAATAAAATATCTAGGAGTAAACTTACCTAAGGAGACAAAAGAACTGTCCACATAAAATTATAAGACACTGATGAAAGAAATCAAAGATGACATAAAGAGATGGAGAAATAGTGCATGTTCCTGGGTAGGAAGAATCAATAATGTGAAAATGACTACACTGCCAAATGCAATCTACAGATTCAATGAGACCCCTATCAAATTATTAATGGCATTTTTCACAGAACTAGAACAAAACATTTTTCTATTCATATGGAAACACAAAAGACCCTGAATAGCCAAAGCAGTCTTGAGAAAGAAGAATGGAGCTGGAGGAACTTACCTTCCTGACTTCAGATTATACTACAAACCTACAGTCATCAAGACAGTATGGTACTGGCACAAAAACAGAAATATAGATCAATGGAACAAGAGGGGAAACTCAGAAATAAACTTATGCCCCTATGGGTACCTTATTTTTGACAAAGGAGGCAAGAATACACAATGGGCAAAGACAGCCTCTTCAATAAGTGGTGCTGGGAGAACTGGACAGCTACATGTAAAAATGAAATTAGAACACTTCCTAACACCATACACAAAGATAAACTCAAAATGGATTAAAGACCTAAATGTAAGATCAGAAACTATAAAACTCTTAGAAGAAAACATAGGCAGAATACTCGATGACATAAATCAAAGCAAGATCCTCTATGACCCTCCTCCTAGAGTAATGGAAATCAAAACAAAAGTAAACAAGTGGGACCTGGTTAAATTTAAAAGCTTTTGCACAGCAAAGGAAACTGTAAGCAAGGTGAAAAGACAACCTGCAGGATAGGAGAAAATAATAGCAAATGAAACAACTGACAAAGGATTAATTTCCAAAATATACAAGCAGCTCATACAACTCAATATTAGAAAAACAAACAATCCAATCAAAAAGAGGGAAAAAGACCTAAACAGACATTTGTCCAAAGAAGACATACAGATGGTAAACAAACACATGAAAAGATGCTCAACATCACTCATTACTAGAGAAATGCAAATCAAAACTGCAATGAGTCTCGTCACACTGGTCAGAATGGCCATCATCAAAAAGTCTAGAAACAACAAATGATACAGAGGGTGTGGAGAAAAGGGAACACTCTTGTGCTGTTGGCGTGAGTACAAACTGTTACAGCTATTATGGAAATGGTATGGGGATCCTTAAAAAAAAAAAAAAAAAACTAGGAATAAAGCCACCATATCACCCAGCAATCCCACTCCTAGGCATACACCCTGAGGAAACCAAAATTGAAAAAGACACATGTACCCCAATGTTCACTACAGCACTGTTTACAAAAGCTAGAACATGGAAGCAACCTACATGTCCATCGACAGATAAATGGATAAAGAAGATGTGGCATATATGCACAATGGAATGTTACTCAGCCATAAAAAGGAACACATTTGAGTCAGTTCTAATGAGGTGGATGAATCTAGAGCCTATTATTCAGAGTGAGGTAAGTCAGAAAGAGAAAGGTAGATATCATATACTAATGTATATATATTGAATCTAGAAAGATGGTACCAAAGAATTTATTTGTAGAGCAGCAATGAGGAAACGGGCTTCCCTGGTGGCTCAGAGGTTAAAGCGTCTGCTTGCAATGCGGGAGACCTGGGTTCGATCCCTGGGTAGGGAAGATCCCCTGGAGAAGGAAATGGCAACCCACTCCAGTATTCTTGCCTGGAGAATCCCCTGGGCTGAGGAGCCTGGTGGGCTACAGTCCACAGGGTTGCAAAGAGTCAGACACGACTGAGCGACTTAACTTTCACTTTCTTTAACTTTCAATGAGGAAACAGACATAGAGGACAGACTTATGGATACAGGGAGAGGGTGAGATATATGGAGTAAGTAACATGGAAACTTACATTACCATATGTAAAATAGATAGCCAACGGGAATTTGCTGTGTGTCTCTGGAAATTCAAACAGGGGCTCTGTATCAACCTGGTGGGAGCGGATGGGGAGGGAGATGGGTGGGGGGTTCAGGAAGGAGGAGATATATATATATACCTATGGCTGACTCATGTTGAGGTTTGACAGAAAACAACAAAACTCTGTAAAGCAATTATCCTTGAATTAAAAAATAAATAAATTTTAAAAAGCAAAAAACAAAAAAATTTGATCATGTAGTTGAATTTGTATAAATGTACCTATGATGCAAATAGCTA
Organism: Dama dama; assembly: GCF_033118175.1. NCBI lineage: Eukaryota > Metazoa > Chordata > Mammalia > Artiodactyla > Cervidae > Dama > Dama dama. The sequence goes on from NC_083702.1 coordinate 39,461,357, forward strand.
TATGTCAAAATGTATTGATTATCATTGTAGTTAATTTTTTAAAAAACCTATTCAATATCTTTGAAATACAAGGGAAGAAGAATCATTATTCTTATTTAGCTTTATTTTCCTTCAGTAAATATTCAATTAAAAATTATTGTCTGTAAAAAGTGGGGGACTTGTTGGGCAAAAAGATGAACATGACCCAACCCTTGGTTTGGTACTTCATATTTGATGGACAACATTATAAAAGCCAAAATCCAAATAGGATTGCATTAAGTATCATAATAGTATAGAATTGGAAGAAATTCATTCTATCTAAATCTAATACTGCCCTTAGAAGTGACCTTTCAATCAGGCCTTATACAATGAGAAGGATTTTTCTAAATACAGAAAGAGGTAGGTGTGTGTGTGTGTGTGTGTGTGTGTGTGTGTGCACGCACGTGCATATATGTGTGTTCATGTCCAAATATCTAGGGAGGGGACAAATTTTATACCAATGGAGCAAGAGAAAAGACAAATAGACTTGAAGTGAAAAGTCTGTCAAAGGAAGAGCCCACAATCTATAACTTTGCTCCTTATGCTGTTGTAAGGGAACAACAAGAACTGAAACTGGAAGGGTGGCTGAGCTCAGGTTGTGAAAGACCTTGAAAACTTTGCTAAGGAATGTGGACTTAATAGAGAAAGAGACCATGGCAATTTCTTGGGATAAGTGTTGTATGTTTAGATCATATCCATAGTAGAATGAATGGAATATAAGTAGGGAAAGCCAAGTTCCTCAAGGCAGCTACTAGGTCTTATTCTAACTTTATTCACCACTGTCAGCAAAATATCTAAGATTTTGTCTTATATTTTACCTTTTTATTTTTCTGCAAAGACAGAGCCCTGCAAAAACTGTTCTGTTTATTTGACTACTTTGCCATTTTCACAGTAATTTTTCATTTCCACCAAGTGAGGATCCCTGTATGGTTTAGTACATACAGCAATATACACAGCTGCTAACTGCCACCAGTCACACAACTCAGATATCTGGCCTCGGTTCATGAGACACAGAAAGCACAAGAAACAGATGGATGATGAAGGGAAACAATCTCCTGAAAATGTTCCCTTCTCAGCAATGGTGTTCCAAGTAATACAAGGCTATTGATCATTCATTTTCCCAGCCAGTATACATCCAATATCAAATAAATGCCAGGTTCTATTCTAGATTCTCTGGGCTGCATCAGTGAGCAAAATGGGAAAAGTTAACATTCTAGTTGGGAAGGGAGACTGTCAAGGTAATAGACAACAGGTAAAAAATACAACTCAATATTTTGTAATAATATATAAGGAAAAGAATCTGAAGAATATAATGTATCACTGAATATACACACACACACATATATATGTCTTCCCTGGTAGCTCAGATGGTAAAGAATCTACCTGCAATGTGAGAAACCTGGGTTCGATCCCTAGGTAAGGAAGATCCCCTGGAGAAGAAAATGACTACCCACTCCAGTATTCTTTCCTGAAGAATTCCATGGATGAGGAACTTGGTGGGCTACAGTCTACGGGGTCACAAAGAGTTGGACGTGACTGAGCTACTAACACTTCACTTTCATATGGTGGTAGTGGTTTAAGTTGTGTCTGACTTTTGATAAGTTGTGTCCAACTCTTGCGACTCCATGAACTTTAGCCTGCCAGGCTCCTCAGTCCATGGGATTGTCCAGGTAAGAATACTGAAGTACGTTGCCATTTCCTCCTCCAGGGGATCTTCCCAACCCAAGGATCACTTTCATATATGTATGTATAAATGAATCATTGAGCTGTATGCCTGAAATTAACATGATGTCATATATTAACTATACTTCAATAAAAAAATGAATAAAAATCAAGCCAAAAAGAAAAGAATATATATATATATATCATATAATATGTAAATTATGTATTAGAATGTGATAAGTGCTATGAACAAAAATAGAAATTAAATAGATAACGAATATCTGGAAGGTAGCATGGGCATGGATGAGTTGCAATTAAATGTGATGGTCAACCTGCTCAACAGTATTATTTATAATGAAAATTAAAAGCACAATGAAATAACAATTCTTGCAAGCTAAATTGGCCAAATGAAAATAACTGATAAAAGCAAATATCAGTTAGGAAACTGGAACTCTTATACATTGCTGTGAAAATGTAAAAGGTCAACCATTTCATAAAACTGTCTCAGGCAATGATAGTAACTGGAGTTAGTGTTGCAGTGACAGAGGCTGAAAGGATATCATTATACCAAAGGACATATCATTGTTTTAGGCAAGTTAGGTCTTTTGTTGTACACACAACCCTACTCAAAGTTCTCCAGTTATAAGTACACCACACGAATGTTAATGCATAATGAAAATAATAATGTAATGAAAATAATATAATATAAATTATATATATTATATAATATAATTAATAAATAAAAATAATAATGTAAATGCATAATGAAAACAACCTCAAGACACCCTGTGAGAATACAATGAAAAATTAATACAAAATAAAATACTCATAAATAAAATTCAATGATATTTCTTTATGTTATGCAGAGAAACCACACTAGAAGACATAGGAAACAGAGAACTATAAGAAATAGATTTAAGGACGTTAATTCTGCCAATCAAAATTGGCTGCCAATCAAAACTGGCTATTTTCCTGATTTATGTCACTATTAATTACAAACCAACATATTTAGTCCAACTTCAATCTGTACAAGTCATAAAACAAACTGTAGTGTATTTTCAGACTATGGTCCTCTTGGGGTATAACATTAACTATTCGTGAAAGGAAGTGGAATAAACAGCCTTCATAGTTTTAATTCCCTTTATATCTACTATACACACATTCCAATGGGGTGATTATTCTAATCATAATGGTCAGCAACAAATTAGTCTAATTAAAAATGTATTGCTAACAAAGGATTCAATCCAAAACTAAATTCTTAAATTATTGTTTAGGAACATGTGCTAATTCAGTTCAGTTGCTCAGTCGTGTCCGACTCTTTGCGACCCCATGAATCGCAGCACGCCAGGCCTCTCTGTCCATCTCCCTGTCCAACTCCCGGAGTTTACTCAAACTCATGTCCATCGAGTTGGTGATGCCATCCAGCCATCTCATCCTCTGTTGTCCTCTTCTCCTCCTGCCCCCAATCCCTCCCAGTATCAGGGCCTTTTCCAATGAGTCAACTCTTCACATGAGGTGGCCAAAGTATTGGAGTTTCAGCTTCAGCATCAGTCCTTCCAATGAACACCCAGGATAGACTGGTTGGATCTCCTTGCAGTCCAAGGGACTCTCAAGAGTCTTCTCCAACACCACAGTTCAAAAGCATCAATTCTTCGGCACTCAGCTTTCTTCACAGTCCAACTCTCACATCTATACATGACCACTGGAAAACCATAGCCTTGGCTAGATGGACCTTTGTTGGCAAAGTAATGTCTCTGCTTTTTAATATGTTATCTAGGTTGGCCATAACTTTCCTTCCAAGGAGTAAGCATCTTTTAATTTCATGGATGCAGTCACCATCTGCCATGATTTTGAAGCCCCAAAAAATAAAGTCTGACACTGTTTCCAATGTTTCCCCAACTATTTCCCATGAAGTGATGGGACCAGATGCCATGATCTTAGTTTTCTGAATGTTAAGCTTTAAGCCAACTTTTTCACTCTCCTCTTTCACTTTCATCAAGAGGCTTTTTAGTTACTCTTCACTTTCTGCCATAAGGGTGGTGTCATCTGCATATCTGAGGTTACTGATATTTCTCCCAGCAATCTTGATTCCAGCTTGTGCTTCTTCCAGCCCAGCGTTTCTCGTGATGTACTCTGCATATAAGATAAATAAGCAGGGTGACAATATACAACATTGACGTACTCCTTCTCCTATTTGGAACCAGTCTGTTGTTCCATGTCCAGTTCTAGCTGTTGCTTCCTGACCTGCATATAGGTTTCTGAAGAGGCAGATCAGGTGGTCTGGTATTCCCATCTCTTTCAGAATTTTCCACAGTTTATTGTGATCCACACAGTCAAAGGCTTTGGCATAGTCAATACAGCAGAAATAGATGTTTTTCTGGAACTCTCTTGCTTTTTCGATGATCCAGCGGATGTTGGCAATTTGATCTCTGGTTCCTCTGCCTTTTCTAAAACCAGCTTGAACATCTGGAAGTTCACGGTTCACGTATTGCTGAAGCCTGGCTTGGAGAATCTTGAGCATTACTTTACTAGCGTGTGAGATGAGTGCAATTGTGCGGTAGTCTGAGCATTCTTTGGCATTGCCTTTCTTTGGGATTGGAATGAAAACGGACCTTTTCCAGTCCTGTGGCCACTGCTGAGTTTTCCAAATTTGCTGGCATATTGAGTGCTGCAGTCTCACAGCATCATCTTTTAGGATTTGAAATAGCTCAACTGGAATTCCATCACCTCCACTAGCTTTGTTCATAGAGATGCTTCCTAAGACTCACTTGACTTCACATTCCAGGATGTCTGGCTCTAGGTGAGTCATCACACCATCGTGATTATCTGGGTCATAACGATCTTTTCTGTACAGTTCTTCTGTGTATTCTTGCCACCTCTTCTTAATATCCTCTGCTTCTGTTAGGTCCAAACCATTTCTGTCCTTTATCGAACTCATCTTTGCATGAAATGTTCCCTTGTTTTATAAGTTAGCACATGTGCTAATATAAGTTCAAATTCAATCTTCGTGAATGCGAAATGGGAATAGTAGGAGGATATAATGGGAAGGCACAGAATGGGCCAAATTCTTTACACAAATTCTCATTGTGATTCCCTTTAAGGCGCATGGGCTTCCCTGGTGGCTCCGATGGAAAAGAGTCTGCCCGCAGTACAGGAGACCCTGATTCGATCCCTGGGTCAGGAAAATCCCCTGGAGAAGGCAATGGCAATCCATTTCAGTATTCTTGCATGGAAAATCCCATGGAGAGAGGAGCCTGGCAGGCTACAGTCCATGGGGTCGCAAAGAGTCAGACACACCTGAGCGACTTCACTTCACTTTAAGGGGCATAATCCTTAAAGATGCAAACTGTACTTTTTGATAAACAAGTTAAGCTTGAGGTCTTAAATTTCTGACTTTATAAAAAATAACATATATTTGAAACAATACTTATTTTCAATCTGTAGTTATTCTAGAGGAAAACTAACATAATTTAGTTCTTCTACCCCATTCTGGACAGTATCTTGTAAAATTCAAATATCTACTCATTGGATCTCCTACCCATGCTAACACTCCATCTAATAAGAGTGTTTTTCATAGGAAATTTAAAAAGAATGGGAGGCCTGATCCTATCTCAGTATACTTGAGGCACCTCTCTCACTTCATCTAGTGCCTCTTCACCCCTGACTCACTCTCCTGCAGCCCATTGCCACCCTGTTGCTCCTGAACATGTCAGCCCTGCTTCTCCCTCAGAGCACTGGCACCTAATTTCCCTCTGATGGAATGCTCTTCCCCCAAATATTCATCGGCTCATGCCCACACTTCCTTCGTGTGCCGCGTGTCATCTTACTTGCGAGTTCCTTCTTGACGTCTACACAGTATTTTTCACTCTTCATTCTGATATACATATACAGTGTTGTTTAGTGATTTCCCTTTACTATAATCTAAATCCTTGAGGTCAGAACTTCATTTTTTTCACTGCTTTAATCCTAGCAACTGGACCTAGCCTATACAAGGCACATAAAAAATATTACATGAGGGAAGAAAAAAGAAGAAAGACTAGAAACAGAGGCTGCCTTCTCTTTACTGGTAATGGTGGATTTAATGTGATTGAGAATCAAAGAAATACTCTGTCTGATCCTCTAGAATCAGTGTATGTGCTTTCTTACCCAATAAAAGGTATTCTTTCTAGTAATGGACTTCCCACCTTATTAAAATTTAAGAACATATTTAGAAATTATGAAATAAACTTAACCTGGTACTTACTGAATATGTGTCGATGTTACTGAAAACATTTCTAGGTCACCAGAGTTGTGCTTATTCTGCTGACAATTTTGCATATATCTATTTCATTGATCTATTTAACACAGAAGAATGTCTATAAAACCAAGATTTCTGTTTTCTTGTGAGTTCACTCCTACTGAATAATAAACAATGTCATAGTCCTTAAAATCATTGCCTTAGTAATTAATCATTGCACATGAAAAACAGGATTGTTGGGAACAACAACTGAGGCAGGAAATAACCTGCCTTAGGAGGTTACTAAGCAGCAGAGAATCTAGTTTTTAAGGCCTAATTCTCATCTCTCTTCCAGCTAATAAACAGACCAAAAAGGAGAGAGGCCAGACCACAAAAACACTAGCTGGAAGCCAAACCTCTGTCTCCAATCTCTAAAAGAACAAAATGTAGAGAGTATAACTTGCCTCCAAGGATTGCCTGAGGCATTGATGTTTGCAAAGACTTATCAGGATGAAAGTCACTGTAGAAGGGCTTACTGTCTCAATAACTGGAATGCTATTTTTTTTTTTTTTCATGTTGCATTAGAGAATCTTTTAAGAAGATTTCATCAAAAGAAAAGCCATAACAACTTTCCAATGGGAAAATTCCCACTCATTCATCATGTTAAGCAAGACACTCCAGGGAAGGCCAGGGCTTGCTTTATGAGAGTCTATTGCCATCATGAAGGCTCAAGATACACTTGAGCAAGACGACAGCCTGTGGGGACTTAGCATGCTTCTTAATTTGTTGGGAAAGAGTCAAGGAAACTACTAACTGCCATACCAAGCTTATGCCCCACCACATTTGCTCCTGCAGGTTAATCACAATATAGCAGATGTACTAAGCCTGAAGCGAAGGCCAGATGCTAGTAATTCACATCCATCCCCAAAATTTCATGATGCTATTGAGTTTTGGTTTCTGTAAAACAGTGTTTTCTGAAGTGTTCCTTCTACCTCCAGCATCAGCATGATGGAGGAATTCACTGGAAATGTGAATTCTCAGGCCTCATGCCAGAGTTATAGAATCCAAAATTTGGGAGTAAAGCTCAATAATCTGTGCTGTAACAGGTTCTCCAATTGATTCTGATGCCATGCTTCTATTTAGCTTACATTAAAAGAAAAGATCTGTGTGTCAATAATGGACAATTACTAGACAGAATAATTTGACATCCTATTAATTCATTAATGTATTTAGCCAATATATATCAAGTGCCCATCATGTGATAAGCCTTGTTCTGGAGGCTCAAGATATACCAGTTAACAAAACAGACACAAACTCTGACCTCATGGAGTTTACATTCTAGTTGAAGTAGGCAGAAAAATAAAATAAGCAAGTTCAATCTTGACACATCTGATATACAGTATTTCAGAAGATGATCTGTTGTGGAAGAAATAAAGCAATGAAAAGAAGATGGGGAATTGATGAGAAGCGTGAATAAGGTGGTCAGCGTGTGCATTATTGAGTAGGTAAAAGTTGAACTTTGGGTGATAAAACTAGTATGTCAGAGTTTGTTAGAGCTTTTTTACATCATCTTTATAAGGCCCATTTATAAATTGATTACAGAGGTATTGATGTCAGTGTTCCTTTTAAGTAAGCATATTTTAAGTACCTTTCAAAAAGTCCCAGAAATATACATTATGTTTTGTATTCAAGTTTGGTTCTAAATTTATCCCTGCTATTACTTGAAGAAAAGTGAAAGTAATCGTCCCTCCATCCTGTCCCACTCTTTAGGACCCCATGGAAGGTAGCCTGCCAGGCTCCTCTGTCCATGGTATTCTCCAGGCAAGAATGCTGGAGTGGGCTGCCATACACTTCTCCAGGGGATCTTCTCCACCCAAGGATGGAACCCACCCTCTTAGATCTCCTGCTTGGGCAGGTGAGTTTGCTACCACTAGCACCACTGGGGAAGCCCTTTTAGTATTTAAAACTAATCTGACCATTATATTAAGTCAACTGCCTAAAAATTAATCACAGAAAAATATAGTTTATATGTATTAATTTAAAAGTTTTGATCCAATTTTCCTAGAGTTGATAGAAACAGATGAAATAAGTCTATTGTTAACGTGACCTTTTAACCCCCTATTGCCTCTTTTGAAATGAGTCACCTGGAGGTGGCGGCAGGACTGTGGAGCAGCGGCAGGACTGGAGCCTCCCAAGCTGCCTGCAGTAGGGCTCACCTCTGCCTGAGAATCGGAGGCTCCAGGCACTGGACTCTGATCCTGGGCTCCTCGCTTGAGCAAGACAACTTCCAGCCACTTCAGTCCAAAGGCCAGGCTATTCCTTTTCTCTTAATGATTAGTAAAAAAATATTAGTAAGTATTAGTAAGTACACTGTGAGTGAGTATTAGTAAGAACACTACGTCCAAATCCACAGAGGCTGTAAGTTCGACTGAAGGGAAATACAAAGATGGAGCGAAGTGCCCCGCTTTCTTGACTCTACCAGTGGTGATCAAGCGGGGTACCACGTCCAACGGTGAACATGAAAATCAAGACCCCAAGCTCATGGCAAATGCTCCCACGGAAAACAGCATCATAGAAAAGAGCTCTCTTGCCGAGAGTCCTTGGATAGTACTGGCAGTCTAGACTCCCAGAGACTGGACATGGTTTACACCATAGAAGACATTCCTCCTTGGTACCTGTGCATATTTCTGGAATTGTAGACCTACCTGACAGGCTTCAGCAGCATGATCGCTATACCCTTTCTACCGGCCAAAGCCATGTGAGTGGGGTGTGACCAATGGGCTGCCAGCCAGTTCAGTGGGTCCATTTTCTTCTGCATCAGTATCACAAGTTTGCTGTAGACAACTTTTGGATGCAGGCAGGTGACTGCCTGGTGAAAGGTGCGCGGGGATAGAGCAGTACTACTGTGAAGAAAGCTGAGCACTGAAGAACTGATGCTTTTGAATTGTGGTGTTGGAGAAGACTCTTGAGAGTCCCTTGGACTGCAAGGAGATCCAACAAGTCCATCCTAAAGGAGATCAGTCCTGGGTGTTCATTGGAAGGACTGATGCTGAAGCTGAAACTCCAATACTTTGGCCACGTCATGTGAAGAGTTGACTCATTGGAAAAGACCCTGATGCTGGGAGGGATTGGGGGCAGGAGGAGAAGGGGATGACAGAGGATGAGATGGTTGGATGGCATCACCGACTCGATGGACACGAGTTTGAGTAAACTCTGGGAGTTGGTGATGGACAGGGAGGCCTGGCGTGCTGCGATTCATGGGGTCACAAAGAGTCAGACAGGACTGAGCAACTGAACTGAACTGAACTGAACAGGGAGTAAATGACAGAGCCTCTCATCAAATACCCAGAGAGATACTCTTCATTCTTTCTTTTCTCCTTTTCTTTAATTTTGTGCCTTTTTTTTTTTTTTTGGTAACTATTTGTTTTGACATAGCTCTAGTGTTTTAAAAAATATGTTATCATCCTCTCCCCATTTCCTCTACCACAAAGATACTTTATAGACACAATTTCTTAAAGTCCTATCTATTGAGGGGTAATTGACATACAGCTAAATTACCCCTTTTCACATGTATAGTTAGATGAGTTTTTATCCATGTGTAAAAACCACCACCACAACAAACAAGGCATTGCTACACCCCAAAGAATTCCCTAATGCTTATCTGTTAATGGCTAGATATTTAAGTAGTAAAATAAATTCTTGACCTGAAATAGCTGACACCTTACCTGAAATAGCTGATAGCTTAAAAAGGTGGTTATCAAAATTGTACCCAACCAGCCCCCCAAATCCCTGTGCTCTGTCTGGACAGACGCCTCCTGGGTGGAGCTGGGAGAGGAGCTGGTGGGCTGCTTCCTACTGAGGAGTGTACCTAATTGGAAGTGCTGACTGATATGGTTGGTATAATTTTGATATTTACTGGTAAGACTAGAATACCATGGCCTTGAAAATAAAGGTTACACTTGCCTTCAGTAAAAAAGTTTTCTTTGAATCAACTCAAGATGGATTAGAGATCCAAATGTAAGAAACATGAATTTATATAACCACTAGAATAAAACAAGGGTACATTCCTTCTTAAGTAGAAAGACTTTTTAACTGAGAGTCAAATTCCAGGAACAATAAAGTGGTGATCAATTTGATGCCATTAAATATCTTCAAAATTTTAAGCTTTGCATCTTAAAGATATTCATGAAAGGGACAAACTGAAGAAAGTATCACATACCATAGATAAGTTTTAATGTGACTAATATAGAAATTCTGAACTCTTAAAAATCAAAGTTAAAAATATCAAAAATTGTCTAGAAAAGGCAAAAGACATGAAAAGACAGTTCACAAAAATGTTATATGGCAATTCTTTGCTATATGAGAGGATCATCAGACTGACTTATAATAAGAGAAGTAGAAACTAAAGCTTTCTGAGATACCATTTCTCTCTTTTGGCAGACTGAGAAAAAATAACTTTGATAAGCCACTCTGACGATAAAGTTGTGAGGAAACAGGCACTGTTACATTCTGTTGTCAGGAGTGTGAATAGTTCAATCTCTGTGAAGAGGAATGTTGCAATATCTAGAGCACATGCGCATTTACCATTTGATCCAGCAAGCTTGCTTCTAGAAATTCTACCCTGAGGATATAATCCCACAATTGCAAAATAAATACAAAAATATTTTTACAACTGTGTAATTAGTAATGGCAAAATATTTAATACAACTTAAATGCCCATCTGTAGGAGACTGGCTACTATACTCTCACAATGAATTACTATGCAGCTCTAAGAAAGAATAAGAAATATCTTCATGAACTGGTATAAAGTTCCAGGATATTCTGAAAAAGTAAGTTGCAAACAGTGTGTGTATGTATGTTTGAAGAAATAAGGATAAGATAGAAATTAATTAAATGGTTAACAGTGATGGGCAAGTAGGATTTGGGGGTGTAGGGGATAGTAATGGGAGTGACACTTTCCTGATATATCTCTCTATGTCATTTGATTTTTAAACTGTGAAAAATGTTCAACATATTCAAAATGTAAAATCTAAAAGAATGAAGGAAAGCAAACCCTAAAATTGAATACAAGCAGAAACAAGTTAACCTAACTCTCTGTCAAATTGTTGACGACATGGAGGTAAGAATTAATTCACAGACTTTAGAACATAGCACTTTGTGTATTGTGAATAGGATATATTCTAAGGACAAAAAAAAAATTACAGAGAAAATTTAAACTTAGTATTCATTAGTAGTGACATTGGTGTAATTCTGGAACTGTACCATGTGATGCAGTTTGAGCAAAGGGATGAGTATGTTGATGTTGGAAATCAGGATTCTCAGTGAAGGAGAGATATGAATATGGAAAGAAAGAACATAATCCAATAGTAATGGACTGGACTGGGTTGTAACATTATGACTCCACGATTCAAAAAGGAGTTGTCAGTGAACAGAGGTTCACTAACTAAATGCCATCCCAGTAATGGTGAGTCTATCTAGTGCTCTGATCTTGGTTTCTAAATATCATTCTTCACTAAAATGAATCAGGGTTCCTTGGAGAAGTGGTTGACTCTAGGGCTGGGACTGAGAAAAGTAGAAGTCGAGTCTGGAACATCTTGTGTCAGAAAGTAAAAATAAGGAAGTAGTGGTGGAAAAAGCTGTGTCAAAAAGAATGGAAACCTCCTTGAACAGGCTGCTTTGGGACAATTTAATTATTAAAAGGAATAGCCATGGAAGTATATTATTAAGCTGAATTCAAAAATGAAATAAAATAAAATATGAGTCACCTATTGCTAAGAACTGAAACGAAATGAAATATTTTGTAGCTAGCAGAGTAGGTTCAGTTTAGACCCAGACTCCTGGGGAATGTGTTATTTGGATAGTTATGGACTGAATTGTGGCTGCTCATGTGTTGAAGCCCTAACCTACAGTATGAATTTATTTGAAGATGGGTCTTTCAGGAGGTAATTAAGGAGGTAATTAATTCAGGTCATGATGGTGGAGCCCTAATCCAATAGAACTGATGTCCTCATAAAAAAGGAAAGCAACACCAGAGACTTCTCTGCATGCTCACAGGAAAAACAGAAAGCAGTTGTTTGCAAGTGAAGAAGAGAAGTCACAGCAGAAACTAACCCTCCTAGCACCTTGATCTTGGACTTCCAGCCTCCAGAGCTATGAGAAAATAAACTTCTGTTGTTTAAGCCTCCCAGTCTGTGTCATTCTGTCATGGCAACCCGAGCAGACTAATAAATAAGCATAAGCATCTCCTTTTAAACATGGAGAATTATTTGAATTTTGAGAAACTCTGTGAAGACAGTTAAGCAACATAGGCCCCAAGGCCATTGAGACCTGAAGAAGTGACTGAATTCCACATGTCAGTTATGGTATCTGCAGAATACTAACCTCCTGTGAGTAGTACCACAGGATACTGGGAATAAAAAGTAACCACAGTGACCACAAGTAGAAGGCCTGGAGATAGGAGTAAAGTAAAAAATAATCGAAACACAACTCATGATTCCTTCCTTTGTATTAAATATAGTTTAATAAGGTAAAGTCCTGGAGAAGGAAATGGCAACCCCCTCCAGTATTCTTGCCTGGGAAATCTCATAGACAGAGGAGCCTGGCAGGCTGCAGCCCATGGGGTTGCTAAGAGTTGGACATGACTTTGTAACTAAACAATAAGAGATATTTCATGAACTTCTCTGATGATCCAGTGGTTAAGAATCTGCCTTGCATTGTAGGGGACCTGAGTTTGATCCCTGTTTAGGGAACTAAGATCTCACATGCTATGGAGCAGCTAAGCCCATGTGCCTTACCTACTGAGTCCACAAGAAACAACTATAGAGTCTAGGCACTACAACAAAAGATTCCTCATGATGCAACTAAGACCCAACACAACCAAATGAATAAACAAATAAAAGAGATTCAGCCAAGCAATCAAAGACCCTTCCAAGTACAGGTGAGCAAATGCTGATGTGGGTGGAGTGCAGACAGTTCTGTGTAAGATGAGAGTGAAGAATCAGGCAGGGGTAGATCATGCAATGATCAGATTATTAAAGAAATGCCAGAGGCGAAGCAAGATGTTAAATAAAAACATCCATATTGCGAGAATATCTACAGGAATAAATGACCAGTTTCTCCCGCTGCGCCCCCCCCCCCAATGTATTGTAATGGAAAAAACAAGAAAGAGGAACCGATACTGAAAAGGATTGAAGCGACATACTGACCAAATACAACATGTGAGCCCTTGTTTAGATCCTGATCTGAATAAATACACTCTTAAAAACTATATGAGACAAAACAGAGAATTAGAGTTGGATATTTCCTGAAGGAAATGACTCTGAATTTTTAAAAGGTATGGTAATAATATTAAAGGAATCCTAATTTAGACACCATGCTAAAATATTTAAATATGAAGTGACTTGAATGTCTAGAATTTGCTTCAGAATAATTGACTATAGGGGAAAGGAGAAAATATTAACTGGTCAGAGTACAGATGAAACAAAATAGCCATCGAATCGATGATTCTTGAAGCTGAGCACTGGTTACTTGGAGGTTTACTATTCTGTTATCTTTCCTTTTGTATATATTTGAAATCATCCATAATAAAAATTTCAAAAGGGAAAAAGAAAAAGAAAAGCATTATGGGAGAGCAGCAATAGAGCTGCAAGTGCACCCGGGAGAATCAGAACTATTTCTCTAAACTCGAGTCTCTTTTCAACCTGTGAATATTATGCTCAGAAAATTCAAGACACCGCCTACATTCAGAGCAGTTGAACTCAGATCAATTCTGCTTACAAACTTTTTTTCAATGTTCTTTGAAATATTGACACAGCATTAGGAAATTTTGCAAATTTAAGCAGAAAGAATCCATTTGGAATCTCTCCAAAAGTGAATGGCATTTTAGAAGATTTGCTTGAGCTAGCTGTAATCAGCAACTCAAGTATTTTTTTTTTAACTCATTGACTATGAATTACATTTCAAACTAATCATCTTGTTTATTTCCTCTAAAATTTCAGAAACTAAGTGATCAGCTTAAAATGTCTGCTCTGCCAGGTCTCTTTTCAGAAGCAAGTTTCTACCACAAATTCTGCTAGTGGAAGAAAAACCATTAAAATATCTTCCAATAAAATAGAAGATACAGCAAAAATAAGCCATGAATTAAGCTTAAACAATTTAGTCATGTGTTTCCATTTATTAATCAGGAAGGAGTAAAGGAATTCATAACAAGAACACGTGAATGGGAAAGGGGAGATGAGACTATGGGGCAATTGTCATCCATCAGTTGGCACATAATATTGTGTGGCCCTTTGAATTCAAATTGTCATTTTAATCAAGAAAATTTTAAAAATTCCAGAATGCATTAACTTAAAAAATGTAATCAGAGCTCTGTTCTTTTGCCTTTGAGAAACCCTTTTCAGGCAAGAAATTATAGGAGCCCAAAATACTTCCTCAGCATAGGAATATGCCTGTGATGTTAAAAAATGAAAAAACAAAAACATCAACATTTATCCTGTATCAGAATGTTACTGCTCAAAGCCAAAAGGTCCATCTGATTCTTTCACTTTAAAACTTCTTGCTTCTATAAAGACACAGAAGGTTGATCTTTTTCACAGAACTTGCTTTCTTGGGAAAAGACATCAGTCTCAATATCTAAAACTTTTAAGACAAGCGTATAGCCCATCACTCTGCCCCATCTCCTTGATTTCTACTTACCAGGTATTGGTAACCTGAGCTAGCCAAGACTGTCCTCTATTATTGCCCTCAATCCTCCTGAGTTAAGCACCAATGCTTCAAAGGGCTTCTAGGCCTTACCCCAGCTACAATAACTCTATGCGGGTATCACCTGCCCTCCACTTATTTACATTTCTCCCTTCCCATTTCCTTGTCAATTATCTTCTCCAGGACTAAAGAAAATTACTCAGCACTTCTGTCCTCAATGGAGGCACAACTCCGAATCTGCCCCCTTTATGCTCATACTTACACTCCGGTGATAATAGTCTCAAACACATACATATTCTCACTGGATAACTAAATGGTTGGATGTCACCAACATCAGGTGTCAACAAAGAAATGAGAAATCAATGAAAAAAGGGAGAATATGAGAAGATCTGTCAATTTTCTAGACAATTTAGTTGGAAGGGCGGGGCACAGCCAGCTCTAGCAAGAACCACTGATTAAAAAAGGCTTCCTGTTATGAACAAATATGATATTTTTCTGAGAATAGTAAAAATATTGTCAAATTGTAAACTATATACATGTGAAATTAAATAGGAGAGGTTGTCATTTATAAAAGCTACAAAGAGCCTTACAATCCAGATGGCACAATAAAACTCATTTTTGCACCTTTCTCTGGAGAAGATTTTGAAAAGAACAGGAGAGCTCTGACTATCATTGAGATAGAGAAATCAATCTGGCATGAAATTTATCAACAGAGCACAGAATAATGAGGTTCTTGATAGGGAGAGAGAACAATAACAGAGAAAAAGGGAAGAGGAGAAAAACTGCACCAAAAAACCAGGACAAAACAAATCAAACCAGGATTCTGTTATTAACATACAGAAAAGTAAAAGAGTTTATCAGAGATGGCTGTTTCTGGCTTAGGTGATTGGGAATGGGTAGTGTATTGCCAAAATAGAGTCTATGGGAAGGAAATTCAAGTTTATAGAATAGAGCATGGTGGAAGAGAAACGGTTCTCTCATTAGAAACCTGAGCTTGGAATTATAGGAATTATAGAATTATGGCAAGAAGCTCACTGCTAAAGGATGTTGTAGTGAGAATATTTGCTTCAGACAGTACAGTGTATCCGACTAGATGCACCCCAGATCCTGCCTAATTCTTACATGTCTAGCTCAGTAGTTGGTGTGTGTGGAGTTAGAGGAGAAGTTTTTTTTCTTGATTTTCTCAGAAGTTTGAGCCACTTCAAGAACCAGAAGATGTGGGTTCTGTTACTGACTAAATCTCTATCACCTCCAGGCTTTTAAATCTGTCAGATATAGATAACCAAATCACAATTCAGTTGGGCACAAGTTTCCCTTCTTGCAAACCATGAGATTTTATTTCCATCCTGTTCTCACTGGGAATGTCCCAGCTTGTGTCTTTATGCTGACTGGCCTCACATTTACCTGTCATCTATCCATTCCCCACTCACTGACACTATCTCACATCATGCAGTGACCAACGATAAATAATTACCCTTTTGCTCCATTCTTATTTTGGAAGAAAAAAATAAAAATAAAGGTGGTGCTTTATAGATTTGAGAGTTTTAATATATTATAATATATATATTTTTTTCTGTTGAAATTTTATATATCTGAGAGTTTTATATATTATAATAAGCTCAATCAACTGACATGGAAAGGTTAAACTGGGAAAACAGTGGTGCTCAGATTCCCTCCTAGGGACTTTGTAAGGGTCACATGGCAATGTTGCAGCAGCAATGTCACCTTGAGAGGGGGTAACAATCATAAATAAAGTTGAAGTAGAGTCATGGCAGATTCCAGTAACCACAAATCAGGCAAGATGAAGGGACAGACCATGGTACTTTGAAAGCTCTGGGAACAGGTTATGAATGTACAACAAAGGAGGCTCATTTAAGAAAAGTGGTATATAGCTAACATTGGACTGACTGAGGCAAACCGCAGGGTCACAGGCCAGGTGATTCCCAGCCAATTGATAAGATAGAGGAAGGTGCTCCTTAGTGACCTATCCCCCAGTAGGTCACAGAAGAGTCTCTGGAACTCATGGAGAGGAGGAGCAGGTCCAGACACAAGGTGTAGCTCTCCTGGAGTAGGGGGTGGGTGCGGGGTGGGCAGGCTTCCAAGGTCTTTACTCAACAGGAGCATATTGCTTCTGCATCTGGGTAGGGAAAGCAAGACTGTTCAGAAAGAGACATGATAAGACATTCTGACTGGCTTCCCACTCAGTTCAAGATCTTCTGGCTCGTGAAGGACAAAGGTCTATTCAAGCTAGTTCAAGTACAGATAAGGTTGCTTTGAGAACTGAGGAATCTCACAGAAGCCAAAGACTGAGAATAATAATAACTCCAGTTATCTTGGGAATCAGACTGGGCAGTCCCTGCAAAGACTAGGCAGCACTCTCCCTCCTTCATGCCACCCGCTTCCCTCTGGCTTTACTTCCTCCCTCTGCTTCCTCCCTCCGACAGCATATTAAAAAGCAGAGACATTACTTTAGCAACAAAGGTCCATCTAGTAAAGGCTATGGTTTTTCCAGTAGTCATGTATGGATGTGAGAGTTGGACTATAAAGAAAGCTGAGCACAGAAGAATTGATGCTTTTGAATTGTGGTGTTGGAGAAGACTCTTGAGAGTCCCTTGGACTGCAAGGAGATCCAACCAGTCCATCCTAAAGGAGATCAGTCCTGGGTGTTCATTGGAAGGACTGATGCTGAAGCTGAAACTCCAATACTTTGGCCACCTGATACGGAGAGCTGACTCATTTGAAGAGACCGTGATGCTGGGAGGGATTGGGGGCAGGAGGAGAAGTGGATGACAGAGGATGAGATGGTTGGATGGCATCACTGACACAATGGACATGGGTTTGGGTGGATTCCAGGAGTTGGGGATGGACAGGGAGGCCTGGCGTACTGCAGTTCATGGGGTCACAAACAGTCGGACACAAGTGAGCGACTGAACTGAACTGACCTGTTCATGGGCTTCCTCCTTTTCATAACTGAGGCTGGAGCAGGGTCCTCTGGGCTTCTACTGGCCTCTCCTCTTCTCCTCTTGTCTTTGCACACCTGTCACTACTCTTCTTCACAGCTCATTCCCAGGTTTCACATTCTTAAGAGCAGCACGCATTAGCTCAGTTCATCTGGAAACATATCTCACAGATTGCTAAGCATCACCTCCTCTTGATCTTTCAAGTTCCAGCATAGGTGTCACTTCCTCTGACCAACCTTCCCGGTCACAGCCCCCTCTTTAGCCATGCTGGTGTCCTCACTGTGAGTTCCTACAGGCTCGAGGCATACACACAGCCCCATAACTGCCTATTAATGTGCCTGTCTCCCCACTAAACCAGAAGCTCAGGGGGCAGGAACTATGTCTTGAGTATAGTTATCTCCCCAGCTCCCAGATCTTTGAATAACTAAATATAGACTCAATATGTTTTTATAAATTAACCTATATTAATGCAACACCTACAAGTACAGAAATACTTCTCCTATACTTTTTGTTCTTGCTGAGGCCACCTCGTAAATCTTGATATTTCTACAAAAGCAACTGCTATCTTTCCAGTTGTTTGGGCACCTGGCAGAGAGCACACATTGAAGACCTGCTTCTTTGTACAGCCCTTTAGTGCTCAGTGGCATTAGCCAGTGAGCAATGAGTGAGCATGCACTTTCCTTTACAGGCTACAGAAATATCAACATATAAATAAATTTATGCAAAGTTCTTTTTTATTTCTCACTGAACAAAAACATAGTCTAAATGAGAATTTCTCTTACCCTGGGTAAATCTAAAATGGACCTGAAATGCCATTAAGACTGACTTTTCCAACGTGACAGTAATACAGTTATCTTAGTAACAGAGACAGAGTCACAGGGATTTTTAAAAGGTGAAGTTCTGTGTCTAACACTGCTAACCATGAATTCTAAGTCACAGGCCTGAAAAACGTAAATGAACCCTTCTTTGAAATATCCACTTGTTTCATTTCATACCTATAGTCTAGTTCTGCTCTATAAAGCTTTTATTAAGTTTGTTTTAAACCAACATGCTTTCTTTCTCTCCTTTTATTCTCTCAGTTTCACTCAGGAAACAAGTACAGATTGTATAGTCTGCACCAGACACATGTTTCTAAGACTTCCAGACAAGAACCTTGCATATCTCATAGTGACACATTTGGAGCACATCAGCAATGCCATAAGCAGGGACAAGGCTGTCTGGTCTATGAAGAACCTTCACATAAGAATCACATGATGCCAACAAACCCCTTCAATCTTATGATGGAAGAGACAGCTCAAGAGGTTGTGTGATTCTCTTGAGGTCCCTCCAAGTGCACAGCGGAGTCCCACTGGGTTGGTTGGCTCCAAATCCAGTTCTGTGCTGCCTCACATGGTCTTTCATTCCCACTACTTTATTAATGTGGAGAATGGACAGGGAATATATTGTGTCAAATACTGCTTCTGCAGAAGCACCTGCCTGAGCCCCAGGCTGTCCAGCAGTGCAGCCAGGGTGAACTTGACCTTCCATGTGGCCTAAATCAGGGCTCACGTGAGCTTACAATGAGTGTATAATCTTTTTAAACATCATGGTCAATAGACGTTTACCCTGCTGAAAATTTGTGTTAGAGCATCACACAGCCAGAAACAAAATTGTAAATTAAAAACTCTACAGAGCATTCACTAGAGCCTGGCACTTTTGTCGTTATAAAAACTATTTTTGTCATTATGTTCCAATTTTTGAAGAAAAGAATTGTTCCCTTAACTTCCATTGGTTTCTCAGCAACTGAAAATTCAATGAAAATATTAGTATGTAGGATTATGTCATTTTTCTCTGAAAATTAAAAAGCCAATTGTTAGACTAAATCAGTACTTCCCAGCTGCTGGAAGGCACATTTTGTCACCCATAACAGCTCCCTCTCAGATACCATCCCCAGAGACCAGATAGGTTGCTCAGCCCTCCTATTCATTCTACTTCATACTACCTCCTCTCATCTCAATTCTAATTGAGATTTTTTTAAATTAAATACATCACCCAACCATTTTATCACTTGAGTTTTGAAAACCAAACTAGCAAACTAGATGATCTCTTCTAAACCCGTGAAACTATTATTCTATGAATAAAACACTAAATATTTGAATATTAAGCAGAAATCACGCCTCAGAGGATATTGTCACACCTATTGATTCCAAAAAGTGACCCTTCCCGGAAATCTCAAAAACACTTGAATGATTCGTTAAATAAACAGACTACCAGCCCCAATCTTATATGTGCAGAATCAGAATATCTGACAGGGAAGCCTAGAAATTTATATTTTTAACATACTTCCTCAGGTGATGCTGGTTTTCATCCTGGTTTGGGAAGTATTAACGAAATCAATGGTTCTCAAAGTGTGGTGCCTGGACTAGCAGCAGCGGCATCACCTGGGAACATTTTAGGAATGAAAATTCTCGGGTCCTGCCCCAGACCTACTGAATCAGACTCTCAGGGCAGGGCCACAGAATCTGTGTTTTTTTTAGACCTCCAAGTGGTTTTGGTGCAAGGTAAAGTTTGAGGACCACTGACTTAAGCAAAAGAGTAATTAAATTTCAATTAAAAGAAATATATACTAAATCCCCTTGGGTAAAGTCCCTGGGTTGGTTGCTGCAAGGAAAAAAGCAGCTCATTTTATACTTTTGAAGTATAGTTCTTCAAACATTGATTGAAATTTTTCTGTGCTAAACACTCAGTTAGAGGCTTCTTAGGATTTGAAACATAGTTTCTGGATTCAAGGAGCTTACAATCTACTAAGACAAACTTTTCCTGTAAAGGGCTAGAAAGTAAGGGTTCCTGGCTTATGAGCCACCTGGCCTCTGTGTAACTACTCAGTTCTGCCGTCATAAAGGCAGTCTGAGATAACATGTAAATGAATGAGCTTGGTTTCATTCCAATAAAACTGCTTTTATAGATACTAACATTTGGATTTCATGTAGTCAATTTCATATGTCATGAAATATCACTCATCTCAGAATTTTTTCCCAACAATTTAAAAATGCAAAAATGATTTTGGAAAGTCTTGCATAAACATGTAGGGGACAGAATTGTCCTTTGATGGTAGTTCCCTTTAAAGTAAAGTCAACAAGGCAATAACTAATGAAATCTGAGGGTTTGAGTCTCTGTAATGTCATCAATAGAAACTTAAAAGTCAGGAGAAAGTTTTTTTGGAAAGAAAAATGTTGGATTCTGTCTTAAATAGCCTCTTTGGTCACTTCCTATTCTGTTCTTTTCCTAAAGAGTAGCAATGTCTTTTCTTCCATTTCTCTACAGCAGAAACAGATCTGACCACTAACATATGTATATATATATATATATATATATATATATATATATATATATATACACACACAATATATACATATTGTCTTGTCTCCCATATCACACTTCATGAAAATAGCATGATGCTGACAGAAGGTCTTTCTGTTCTTTCCCTAATAGGTCCAATTTTACCCATTATGGAAGCTAAGACTTTCAGTACTATAAAAGCAGAACATCTTTATCAAACATACACTGCATTACTCCTTTCCTTCAAGTACTAGGAGGCAGAGATTGAGTACTACTTGGAAAACAGTTAGTCTGTGGAAAAGTGCCAACTGCATCGACTGCTGCAGGCTGTAATCCTTTGAAGATTCGTAGTTAACTCAGGCTCTTTATTTTTTTAATTGGGGTATAGTTGCTTTGCAATGCTGTGCTAGTCTCTGCTATAAAAGGAGGTGAATCAACCATATGTATACATATATCCCTCCCTCATAGACCTCCCCTTGCATCCCACCCATCTAGGTCATCACCGTACCCTGAGCTGATGGATGCTCTAAGGTCCATCCATATCTCAGATTTCCACAGTTAAGTTCTAAGTGTCCAGTTTCTAAAGATTAATAACCACAGCAATTACATGATACTACTTAAACAGGACATGTTACACAATGAATCTATGATGTCAGTTCCCAAATTCAAGTCCGTTGAGTATATTGTCAAAATCTCTAGGCATAGCACCCAGAGTTAGAGGCCCAGGCAACTTTGGAAACCACTCTCTAAACTGTGGTTTGTTAGAAAGTGAATCAGAGAGCCTGTGTGGCTCTGACCACAGCATGATTTTGGATGATCAGGCTCAGGAAGCGGCATTGTACCATGTTTCTGGGTCATGAAGGAAACATTTTCAAATGGAACTATAATTCTGAGTTATTCATCACAACAATAGCAGCAATGAAACCCAAAGTTCCCACCCAGAATAAACTGAACAAAGCATAAGCTGGCAGAGTATAGAACATCCAAACCAGAGGGAGACATGGGAATGAAGGGCGTACTGTGTCTGCTCCACTGGCTTTTTCACCTGCCGGCCCACCCACTTACCAAGTTCCTTCCAGCTCATAAAGTCAAACCAAGAACCCCAGAGTTTGTTCTTGACAATCGCCCAGCTCTCATCCTTATCTTCCACTTTTAGTCATCTTTATATGCCCTTTTCCAAATTTTTTACTTCAGGGTTACTGACTCTATGCTCACTCTCAACAGCTGGCTTTCACCTCCTTGCACTCTCAAGAGTCTGCAGATAAGCATCTGGACTTTCTGTTCCCTCAGTCTTCATGCATTGCTTTGCCTCCACTCACTTCCTTTGTTGTTGGTGAAAATTTCTCATCTAGCACTTGCTCCTATAGAAATTCCTTCCAAAAAAAAAAAAAAAAATTCCTTCTGGGGTAGGAAAGATATAGGTCTTTGGACATGTGAGAGTTAAACATTTTAATTAGGAAAAAATGACTTAATAGCTAATTGATGAAGAACTACATGCAAGATATAGAGAAATTTCATATTAATTTAACCATGCTATTAGACAAAAGCAGCCTCACTTCTTCAGACTTTCAAGATGGGAGAAATCTGTAGAACCCACTTGGTGAGTCTCACAGAAACAGCCTGACAAAAGCAGAGATCAAGACAGACTGGGTTAGCCAGAGGGGACCACCAAACCTTTAGAGAATTTATACCTTGTTTTGTATGAAATTAAGCTTAATTAGAAAGTCATGTTTCCCTTTCCATTGCATAAGTTTAGGAACTCTCAAACAAACCTACAAGTGCACAAACTTCTGTAGATACTATATGTTAAGACAGAAAACAGGACAAGGAATAGGACATTACATTTTAAATTATTATCAAAATTCTGATGCAGCATGAAACAGCAGGTAGGTGACATTCCTTCAGAAAATATCTCGACAAATCTCACCCCTGTCTTGGTGCTAGGTGTATCACAGGTGTCATCATTCCTTCACTGCATAAAACAGAGGATTTAGTCACTGCATAATCAGCTAAATCATCTCAATTAGCCAAAGCCAATAAGTATTCTAAGTTTTGGGTGCCTATAGTGCTACTGCTACTTCTAGGAATATAAGAAAAATTGGGCAATAGGTTTGTCATTAGCACACCCTCCCACTTAACTTATTGATACGTTTCTGTGAATGGGAGGGTATCTTCTCTTAAGACTTGCATTCCCTCAGGGCATATGCCTGCCCCAGACCTCTTATCACATCACCTATGCCTCGACCTGCTCTCCCAGAGAGGGCTAATGCTGCAAAATCACCAGCCAGAACACCCTGATACTCAGGGATCAGATCCTAGATGCACTTCAAAAAGAAAACAATCTGATTGAAATGATTCACAAGTGGTACAAATAACTAGTGTGTTTCAACAATTGGGAAGTGAAAGTTCGCTATGAGTTTTATGTCAGGAAAACCTTTCTCTGAAAGAGGTGAATACTCGAATTGGACCTTTATGAATGGGTGAAACTTATGGGCAGGAATCAGAATGGAATACCTATGGGTTAAATAAACAATGTGTGTCTGTCCCAAATTTCTGAGACAGACTGTGCCAGTAGTTAATCCAACATCACTCTACATGTTTGAGAACATTTATTGATATCTAAATATAAGGGAAGAAAAACATGCTTGAAAAGAGGCAATGCTAGCTCAGAAATTTGTCTAATGTTAGGTTGCATTCACCAAGTCTTGCTTCATAATGCTTTTCCTGGGTACACCAAAAGACTGCATTTCCCAGCATCCTTGCATTTAGTTGGAGCCATGTGACTAGTTTTGGCCAATAGATGTGAGCAGAATTGTTATGTGTCACTTCCTAGCTAAAATACCTAACAGCTGGTGGGGCTAACTGAATGCTTAATGATATTAGGAGATTATGTCATCTTTTAGGTGTGACAATGATATCCAGATGATGCTTTTAGAAAGAATCCGTCTTTTATTTTTAATTATTTAATTATTTTTGGCTATGCTGGGTCTTCGTTGTTGCTCACTGGCTTTCTGTAGTTGCGGTGAGTGAGGACTACTCTCTAGCTGCAGTGCATGGGCTCCTCATCATGGTGTCTTCTCTCATCACAGAGCACGGGCTCTAGGGTGCAGGGACTTCAGTAGTTGCAGGTCTTGGCCTCTAGGATGTGTCTCAGTTGTGGAGCACAGGCTTAGTTGCCTTGTGGCAACTTCCTGAACAAGGGATAGAATCCCGTGTCCTCTGCACTGACAGGTGGATTCTTGACAACTGGACCACCAGGAAAGTTCCTCCATACCTTTTAAAGGTAGATACAGAAGAACTTTCTGGGACCAGTTTAAAAACAGTCCAGTGAGAGTAAGAAGGGTAAGTGGGAGTACAAGTGAAGCAAAATTGGCCCTGGATTGATTACTATTGTATATAATTGAAATTTACTATCATAAAACATTTTTAAAAGATGAGCTGGTGTGAGACCCTCTTGCCTTCCCCTTCTGCAATACTGCCTAAATAGAAGGAAATATTTACCTTCCAATAACCATTAAACTACCTATTTCAGAGGCAAGGCTGTAGGACATCACAGCATGAAATTCCAGGTCACTGCTTAAAACAGAGTAGTCGTGATAACCCAAAGTGGATCTTGTGTGAACAGGAGCAAAATTTGTGTGTTATTCTCTGAGATTTGGTAGTTGCTTGATATGTCGGTATATCCTAACCTGAATAACACATAGACAGAGCCGATTTTGAAGATAGTTACCATTACCCTATATGGTCTGGAGATAGACAAAAAGATAATATATAAAATAACTGTCTGCATAAGAAACTAGCAGGAATTTGGGAAGGCACAGCACAGAGAAGGGGATTGATGGCAAGAGGGAAAAGCTGGGCAGCATATGGAAGTGAAGAGACTTACAGAAAAAAAAATATCAACCAAGAAATCATCCAGGGCAAGGGTGGGTAAAAACTTTAAAAAATGGAACTATCTAACAAATTAGATAATCTAAAGGAAACAAATAAATTCCTAAAAACATAAAACCAATCAGGACTATATAATGAAGAAACAGAAAATCTTGGCACATCTATAGAGTAAGGAGATTAAATCAGTAATCAAAAACCTCCCAGCAAAGAAAAACCCAGGGCTGAACGGCTTAATGGTGAATTTTATAAGAAACTTAAATAAGAATTAATACCAATCTTTCCCAAACTGTTACCAAAACTGTGAAGAGGAGAGAATATTCCTAAATTCATTTTACAAGACCTATGTTATCCTGATACCAAACCCAAATAAGAATATTACAGGAAAAGAAAACTACAGACCAATATCACTGATGAACATAGACGAAAACATCAACAAAGTAAACAATTCAACAGCACACCAAAAGGACCATACATCATGATCAAGAGGGATTTATGCCTGGGATGCAAGGATGATTCAACATACACAGATTAAATGAGTGATACACTGCATTAAAAGGATGAAGGATAACATTCAGATGAGCATCTCAGTCAATGCAGAAAAAAGCATTTGACAAAATTCAGTATCCTTTCACAGTAAAAAGTCTCAAAAAATTAGATATGGAAGGAATGTACCTCAACATAAAAAAGGTCACATGTGACAAATCCAGAGTTAATATCACCCAGCAATTCCACTTCTAGTTTTATATTTGAAGGAAAGGAAATTATTCTCTTCAAGAGAGATCTGCACTTCCATGTTCATGACAGCATTAACCACAACAGCCAAGACATGAAAACATCCTAAGTGCCTGTCAATGGATGAATGGATAAAGAAGATGTATAGTTATAGATATATACACAGTGGAACATTATTCAGCCATAGAGAAAAGAAAATCGTGTCCTGTGCAATGATGCAAATGAACCTAAAGGACACCTTGCTAAAAGAAATAAGCCAGACAGAGAAAGAAAATTTGTATGATCTACCTTACATGTAGAATCTTTAAAAATAGTCAAATTCATAAAAACAGAGTAGAATGGGGGCTACCAGGGGGCTGTGCAGTGGGTAAAATGGGGAGACATTGGTCAAAGTGTAAAATCTTTCAGTTATAAGATGAATAAGTTCTGGGAATCTCATGTACAGCATGGTGAATGTAGCGGTGCTAAGTCACTTCAGTCATGTCTGACTCTTTGCGACCCTATGATTGTAGTCCACCAGGCTCCCCAATCCATGGGATTCTCCAGGCAAGAATACTGGAGTGGGTTGCAATGCTCTCCTCTTGGGGATCTTCCCGACTCCGGGATTGAACCTGCATCTCCTGTCTCCTGTATTGGCAGGCAGGTTCTTTACCACTAGTGTCACATGGGAAGCCCTGAACATAGTTAATAATATTGTATTGTATACTTGAAATTGTCTAAGAAAGTAGAGCTTAAGTGTTTGCACTCCCCCCACAAAAGTTAACTATGTGAGGTGATGGTAAGGGCTATGTTAATTATGTTGACTGTTGTGACTATTTAACAATGTATAAGAATGTATATGCATCATCACATTGTATGCTTTAAATATATATAACTTTATTTGTATATTATAGCTTAATAAAGCTGGGGAAAAAACACTTACTGTAGGTCTATTCTCGGTTCAACACTATAATATCTATTGGAGATAAAAAGGAAGGCATGGTCCCAGCCTTAGAAGACCTCACATCAAAGCAGAAGAGAGTCACAGCCATTAAGAAACAATGAAACAATGATAAGTATAATAATATAGAAGTAAATGGCTGTTGGAGCATCAGATGTATCAAACACTGTGGATAAGAAAGTTCTGGCAAGAAGTCCTAGAAACAATACCTAAAGAAGCAGTATGAGCTAAGGTTGAAGAAAAGGGCATTCCAGAAAAAGGAAGAAGCCTGTGAAAAAGCTTTGAGCCAAATGAAATTTGGTATATTTGGGGTAATGAAAGTAATTTAGGATGGATAATGCCTAACATTAAAAGGAGAGATGTCAAGAGGTAAGGCCAAAAAATCAGCAAGGGCCAAATCAAAATCATATACCCTGCATAGGAGTATTAGTCTCCATTCTAAATGTTACTGGAAACCACTCACTATTTTAAGGTAATTAGGAAGATCAAGTACTAGCAGTGTGGAGAATGGATCTGAAGAGGTGCAAAACTGGGGGCAGGGAGACAAGGTAGGAGTCTATTTGCAGTAACCCAGGTAAGACGGTTGATTGGATGAGGGCCTTAACCAAGATGATGCCAGAGTGTTGGAGATAAGTGGTCAAATTGTGGAGAAACTAAAAGATCAGAACCACAGCCCTGGTGACTTCTTGACTATGAGAGGTGAAAGAGACAGCTGATAAAATGATTGCCAGGTGTTCTAGCCTGAACAAACCATTTTCGTGATCTGAACCTTAGAGGTTTCTATAGGGTGGGGTAAGTTGTTCAGAGACTATACCTCACTCCTCATAGGGCGATAAAAGCAGAGGCTGCCTTTCACTTTCCTTCCAATCAAAGTGCAATGACTCCTTTATCCTCTAACTTTTAATTACAGATTCCTACACAAATTGAAAGGAGACACATTTGCCATTCAATGTCACATTATTCAATTGATCAGCACACTCTATTCACTCCAGGCCAGAAAAGCTATTGATCAAACACACAGAAGTGCTGACAGCCTACAGTCGGCCTCTGGAGATAAAATAGAAATGTGAACGATGAAAGTATTCTTGTCACTAGCATATCTTGAATGGTGATCCCTAATTAGTAGTGGGTCTCTGTGTGATTTGACAGGCCAACTGATCAAAATTAAGAAGTAAGTTCCAAAAGGCATCCAAACTTTTTGATAACATAAATTTTTCTCAATCATGCTCTTTTCAGGTAAGCCTTATGCTGTTGATCTTCAGACTGTTTTACTTAGAAGCCATGTGATTAGTTACTAGCTCAGCATGATGTCCATGCATTAGAATGACCCTACTTGGAAAACATTACCTTTACTGGACTAAGAGAGACTCTTTTCTGCTTAGTAGTGAGTCCTAGCATTAATTTAAAATCAGGATGTTAGAGTAGAAAGATATCAAGCTTTATAGCCAGAATATATAAGTTCACAATCAGGCCAGGTTGAGTAACCAAGAGCAAGTCATTGAACCAAATTTACCAATGAGTGTATCACTCTTACTACTGGATCACCCTGCATCCCAGGGATAAATCCCACTTGATCATGGTGTATAATCCTTTCAATATACTGTTGAATTCAGTTTGCACACTGGTAAATTTGGGAAACCATTCACCCATATATCTTACCACCCAAGATTATAAAGTAGATGATAAATGGAAAGCACTCTATAGTTACATAATTTTTCATTGTTGACAAATTTTCATAAGTACTATTGTCATTATTATTATCTTGACCTTTTCAATGAAAGTAATATGGTGGAAGGGATTATTCTAGAATCTATCACATAAATGCATTTAAGATGACTATGAAGGAAAGATTGTGAGGGAGTACTCTCTGCCTTCTACATATCCCATATTTTCTTTCTCCTTAGTTCAGTTAAAGAAAAAGAAAAAAATTTTTCTGAGAAAAACTAACAAATGACAGAGTACTTTCTCCTAGCTAAATTCAGAAAAAGAGAAAATCCAAAGGAGAAGGAAACTCAGAGAGAAACTCATAAAAGTGTATTTGAACCAGGAAAATGTAATAGGGAGTGTCAACAAGTTACATACAGAACACAAATAAGATTTTAGAAAACCCAAGTTTAATAGTAGAGCAACTACTAAAAGGATGGGAAGTCAGAGAAAACATCCATCTTCTGAATCTGCTTCATATGGTTGTAGAGCAATTTACTCTCACTACTTTTTTTTTCTTTTTTTCCATTTATTTTTATTAGTTGGAGGCTAATTACTTTACAATATCACAGTGGTTTTTGCCATACATTGACATGAATCAGCCATGGATTTACTTGTGTTCCCCATCCCGATCCCCCCTCCCACCTCCCTCCCCATCCCATCCCTCTGGGTCTTCCCAGTGCACCAGCCCTGAGCACTTGTCTCGTGCATCCAACCTGGGCTGGTGATCTGTTTCACCCTTGATAATATACATGTTTCGATGCTATTCTCTCAAAACATCCCACCCTCGCCTTCTCCCACAGAGTCCAAAAGTCTGTTCTGTACATCTGTGTCTATCACTACTTTAAAAGAAGAGATAATTATTAACAAAACAAGGAGCAAGGATATTAAAATTTTTGTGAAATTTACAAATGCTAGAAAAGAAGTCAAGCATAAGAGGAGACCATTAGGAGGAGAACTGACATCCTGAATGAAAAAACTGTGGATAATAAAAACAGATTAATAGAACAGGTAAAAACACAGCACCATTACACCATTGTAAAGAAAGAGAAACCTAAAGAAAAAAGCATATTCAATTTGAAAATAATCTGTGTACTAAAGGATGTAAAAATGAAAGCAAAGTGGGAAGTCTTTCCCAAGAAATAAATTATTTGGACTGTCAATATATAGAATTCTAATACAGAATTATTAGAATCATTATTAATTTTAATAATATTAATATATTGTTACTATAGATTAATAATAGAATATTAATAGATATCAATATTATATCTATTGATCTTGAAGAAGTATGAAAAACCAACTGGGCATGATCTTCACTGAAATATACCTGGGTGCCTACTTGTCACATTTTTAAAGTTTGAATGAAACACATAAACAAAAGAATCTGAGGTTCTGAGAAGAAATTTTAGAATGTGTTTATGTCCGGATTCTTGAGAACTGAGGGCCAGGGCCTGGTGAATGTCCTGAGGTATTAATTTTGCCATGAGATTCACCAAAAAAAGAGTTGTGTTTTTTTTTTCTTTTCAGGTCTCCATATGGGAAGAAGCCACAACACAACACCTGAGCGGCTGAGATGGATGTTTTAGAGAAGAGTAAGCGGGAGCTCGAAGGAGTTCCAGCACTTCCTTACTGATGACAGAACATTTGATAGAAATCACTCTGGTGAGTTGAGACCAGTCTGGTGTAGCAGATTATACTTGTTCTGGTCCTCCTCTCTTTTGCCTACACGTTTTACTTTTCTAGAAACTGTAACCTCAAGAAAGACGGGTAGCATATATAACTATAAAATTAAGAATACTCTGATACTCAAACTTGAGGCACGAGGCTGGTTCCAAGAGAAATAAAAACAGAATCCAGTAAATACGATTTTTCTCCTTGATGACAAAAGACAACTTTTGGGGGTAACAGAAAACCTCAGAAAACTGGGGGGGAAAAAAAAGTGAAGTCTCACAGCTAGAAATATTCCAGTGATGAGAAATGCAGCCCTAAAAACAATGACAGACAACTATTAATGACTGACATATTGCAAGATTAATATAAGGGATGGTTAGAAATACCACACAAAATGGTTAATTCAACCACATGTTGAGAAGGATAAAATATAAAAAATGCTTAACAAAGTGTTCCAGATTATGTTAAATGGAAATGCCAGAAAAGAATTTAGATATCATATCCCACAAAGGGTAGTCAATACTAACTTACTTAATTGAAATATATATTAAAAGCAATGATAGCAATTGTGTCAAAATGTATTGTTGTTGAAAATATGTGATTTTTCAATGGGAAATAAAAAGTTTAAAATCAGCTTCAGAAACATCATAATAAAATAGAATTAAAAAGACACAGTGAGGAAAAACTTACAGGATAAAGGAATTAGAAGAAAGTTATCAATTAAAGTGTATAAAGCAAATGAACTAAACTCTAATATAAAGCACAGCTTACTGATTGGCATTAAAACAAAATCAAACAATCTAATGCCTATACTAGACACATAAAAATATATGTGGGCTAAAATCTACAGAATAATTTAAAGCACACAGTATCTGTGCAAATGAAAAAAGGAAAAATCTAGAGTTTTCTATTATGGCAAAAATCTAAGACAAATTAATAAGGTTATAATTATGTTAAATAAATTTTCATGAAGTCATATTAAATAGAGAATATCTAACAATATTACATGTGTCAGTTCCAAACAATATAATAACAATATATTCTGAAGAATTATTGATTAGAAATGAAAAATATAGTTGTACCTAGAAGCCTTATCAGTTTATAATATCAAGTTTAGTAAATATGAAATTAAAAATGAAGATCAATACAATTTTAAAATCTGTATCAAATAACAAGTGACATAAAACTAACCCTGTAATAGTAAAAATTTAATGACAAAACAGAAAAATAACTTTTTACATTGAGTCCATACAGATTATTTTCTAGACTTGTTTAGAAAAGAAAAATACAGTAAATATCAGAAAGAGAGAATATATATATATATATATATCTCCTATATTACCTTGTCATATGATAAATAACAAAAGCAGACTCTAAAATTGCTCAACTATGTAAGCATTTAAAAATTATACCCTAATGTCTATGCCATGGAAAAAATCCAGACTATAATAAAGTGTCATTTAAAGGATATATATATGTATAAATAAAATTTACATACAGAATAAGAAACCTACTACTAGATATATATTGATATTATATAATATAATATTATCATAGGATAGTAAATGCTGCTGCTGCTGCTAAGTCACTTCAGTCGTGTCGGACTCTGCGCGACCCCATAGCCGGCAGCCCACCAGGCTCCCCCGTCCCTGGGATTCTCCAGGCAAGAACACTGCAGTGGGTTTCCATTTCCTTCTCCAATGCATGAAAGTGAAAAGTGAAAGTGAAGTCGCCCAGTCGTGTCTGACTCCTAGCCACCCATGGACTGCAGCCTACCAGGCTTCTCCATCCATGGGATTTTCCAGGCAAGAGTACTGGAGTGGGTTGCCATTGCCTTCTTCATAGTAAATGCAAAAAAGATGTAAATAGAATCTAAGGCTTATTGTTTTATTTTTTTCCTAGTGGGATGCTTAAATTTATTGAAAATCTCAGAGTATAGTCCTGTGGAAGTAAGATCCAAAAGAGGCAAATCTCTTTGCTCTGTGTGTGTGTGTGTTTCATAAGATTTATCAAGACTTTGGAGACAAAAAATACTATAAATGTAGTTATAAGAAGAAGCAATAGGTCTCATATATGAAATATTTAATCTAGACCAGTCACAGTACTGAACACTTTTCATTTTTATCCCATTATCATCCAACTCTCCATCACCTATACCGCTTGTTACTCTCAGCTTCTACCAAATAACATGTGATAGAAACTGGCCTATCAAAGAGAGGAAGGGTAGAAGGCTGACATAACACTGCCAGGGGGCATTTGTTAAATGATAAATTTGAATGACAAACAGAAAACTTAAGTCATTCTAAAGCAGCTAAAACAAACACCAAGAGAAACTGGTTGTAAGATAAAAGGGAAAGAATCTGAAGTGTGGCGTTTTATTAAACGTGACATCATGTTATTTATATTAGACACCATACTTTTATAAGCAATTTCAGTGGTACAGAAATTAAGACTTTGATATTCATTAATATTTCACTTTCTCAAATGAATTTTAACTATGCTTTAGTCTCACTTCAAATAACTGTCTCTAGCTCTCCACATGTTCTTCAAAACTGATTTTAGAAGTTTCAAAAGAATGTGAAAGAAAGAGTCTAAACACATTTTTCATTGTTTTTGTTACAATCAACATTGATAGCATGTTGGCAATTAATAATCTACTCCACAGAAAAAACTCTTGAGTTCCAATTTTCAGAAGATTAACCTGAAAATGAGGATAAAGGTAAAGAAACAAAAAGTACCACAAAATAAACTTGTTTTGCATTATTTATACAACTTCCCACATAAATACCATATGCTAGGTATACTATACATTTGAATATTTAAATAGTCCTTTAACCAAACCAATAATGACATCAACGTCTATGAAAGCCTTGTCATTGAATCAGAAATTTCCCCCTTGTCCTAATATATCTATAACTCTTGCAGACAAATATTGACATAACCAAATGTATCTTACAAAATAACTGTTCATTTTTATTTGCCACTCTAACCTTTCCTCACCTTGAATAGGATGTGATTTTTCTTTCTTCAAAGTACAAAACCAAAAGATAACATAGGAAGATTATTAAAAATTATCTGATGAATACCAAGGTAAATTTCCAAAAATGTGACTTCTACTGACTTTGCAAAAATGTAAGTCAGGAAGACTGGATTCTCTGGAAAGGGTAGAACGGACCCTTACATTACCTACAGGCAGAAATAAAATATCCTGAGCACAATCACGGCAGAGAACAAAAAAAGTAGTGAGTAAATAACCACCAGTGGACATTTCAATACACTTTACAAACACTTCTTATGGTGAGCATTTCTATCCCAATGATGAACAGAGTAAGAAAAGTGGAAGTAGCTATGCCAAAAGGAATCAGTAATGAGGTGATGGAGCAGAGGCAAGGCTGAGTCACAGGAACAGCTGCTGGTCACTCTGCCCCTGCTGTCAGTGTGCTCAATGCTTCACGTTTGGTTTTTATCCTCATAGCACTCTAGAAGCTAAGTACCATTGTTTCTATCTCCCTCTTACAAACAGATCAAGGCATAGAGAAGTTAGGTGGTGTGTCCAGGGGCACAGAGCTAGTAAACTGCAGGGGCTAGTCTTTAAAACTCAAAGACAAAGCTCTCAACCATTCTGCTCACACAGCTCCTCTGAAAGTAATTTTAATGTGATTCATAATATTGATTGTTTTTGTTTTTGCATGAAAACAGTTGGAAGAACTCCAAATCTTGAATGTCCTGAGACAAAACACTAGCAAAGCTTTATTTCAACAGATGTCAAGGAAAGATTTTTCTTTTCATTTTTAACCTCATTGACTAATGGGGCCCTGTGGCCACTTTGGGCAAGAAAACTACAGAGACTGATGTGACAGTGATGCCAGGATGAATTCTGTTCATAGTGTCTGGACATTCTTCTCATTTCAGTCAGGACCAATTACACTGCCATTGTTGAAGTCACTGGGCCGTGTTTGGTGGAATAAAAGTAAAAAATTATATTTTGAAGTAGTCATGACTAGATATTTAAAAATGAATATCATAGACCTATTTGAATAAGTGGCCCAAATCCAAAACTTGGATTAATATGTGGCATCAATCCAATTATCTCATCAGTGTAACAGTGGGTATGCATAAATTTAACATCATCTCAATTTCACACTTATGCAAAGTCCTCTTTTAGGGTGGATCGAGATAATTGACAAATTTTCAGATTAAATTTAAATTCTTAAAGACATTTTAGAGGCAATACCAACTACAAAACTGGTAGGAAAAGTATCTTCAAAGAACATGATTTCACTGAAAACACTGTGAAAAAATATGATAATAGAAGCAAAAACATGAATGAAAATCAAGTAGAAAAGGGGCTTTTGAGACATAAGCTATTCAATGAACAGATGGATTGAAATTTGACAGTTTTCATCATCATAACACACACATTCCCACTTCACACACAAGCAAACACAATAAAGATTTTTAGTGCAGGCAGTGGCATCCTAATTCTATCTGCAAGAGTATTCTCTAGACACATGTTTCTGCTTCTTTTAAAAAATAAGCCAGAAAGAAAAACACCAATACAGTATAGTAACGCATATATATGGAATTTAGAAAGATGGTAACGATAACCCTATATGAGAGACAGAAAAAGAGACACAGATGTATAGAACAGTCTTTTGGTCTCTGTGGGAGAAGGCAAGGGGGGGTGATCTGAGAGAATTGCCTTGAAACACGTATATTATCATATGTGAAACAGATCACCAGTCCAGGTTCAATGCATGAGACAGGTGTTCAGGGCTGGTGTACTGGGATGACCCAGAGGGATGGGATGGGGAGGGAGGTGGGAGGGAGGTTCAAGATGGGGAACACATGTACACCTGTGGCTGATTCATATCAATGTATGGCAAAAACCACTGCAATATTGTAAAGTAATTAGCCTCCAACTAAAATAAATAAATTAAAAATAAATAAATAAATTCAATGTCTCTCAAAAAGAATAATAATAATCTTCATTTTATTCCATTTTTAGGATAATCCTCTTATCTCACAAATGTATTTTAATGTTGGGTAAATAATTAATTATGTGAGTGGCTGCAATTACATGTAACCAGAAGGACACTTTTATGTATAACTTTTAATAGGAAATTTATGATAAAGAGCAGCATCTCATGAGGCTGGTCTCCTGAACTGGTCAATTAAGATACTCTAACAGCAGAAGAGAGTGACTGGGTCTGTAGGACTATTTATTGATTTAACAACTTGAAGTGGATGTGGAAGTATCCTTTGCTATTAGATCATGTTACTAGATCACGTTATTGGACTCCAGTGTAGAGTTTATTAAATACCCTGGGTCATGTCTCTGAATCAATTAAATTAAAAACAGCCTCTATCAGTCCAAAAACATATATGTATTTACATAGCTTATGACCAAAACAGTCTTTTTAAGAACAGTCTCATGCTGCTTTTGGGCTTCCCAGGTGGCACTAGTGGTAAATAACTCACCTGCCAATGTAAGAGAAGATGTAAGGAGATGTAAGATGTAAGGAGATCACCTGCAGGAGATGAAAGAGACAGGGGTTCAATTCCTGGATTGGGAAGATCCCTTAGGAGGAGGAGGGTATAGCAACCCCTAGGAAGAAGAGGGTTTCACAACCCATTCCAATTGTCATAGTATGACAATTTCATTCCAGTATTTTTGCCTGGAGAATCCCATGGACAGAGGAGCCTGGTTGGCTACAGAACATAGGGTCACAAAGAGTTGGACATGACTGAAGTGACTTAGCATGCATGCTGCTTTTAGCCATATACCTGAAACAGGAAAGAAAAAATTTCCCCCAAACAATGCTAAGAGTCTACCACATATATGTTCTTCTTTCAAAAGAAATATACCTTGGTCTTGAAAACTGTTTCATTCAATCTGCATTAATTGCAGTTAATGAAAAAGACTATCGCAGGAGGTCACTGGAAGATGTAACTGATGGTTGACCCATGAACTAGACCTTGGC
Organism: Dama dama; assembly: GCF_033118175.1. Taxonomy (NCBI): domain Eukaryota; kingdom Metazoa; phylum Chordata; class Mammalia; order Artiodactyla; family Cervidae; genus Dama; species Dama dama. Next base: position 39,497,156 of record NC_083702.1, read on the forward strand.
AGTCATAGGCTTTTCCCCTCGCTGTCCCCCCAACCCCTGTGCTTGGAATAAACACTCTGCCCAGGGTTCCCACAGTGGGAGATGTTCCAAGGACACAGCCCTAAGAGTGTAAAGTGTTGTTGAGGCCATATGGACTGAACCCAGTTCAGGTATCTCTATTTATTTTTTTAAGTTTCTGGCAGGTGGAGACAGAGATCTATTCATCTTGCAGCCACCTAAGACAAGTCTTGAACCTGAGTTCCCTTACTTATTAAACTCAATGCCTTCCCATCTAGAGTGATCCATATCTTTCTTCACTTGCCTTTGTGCTCAATTTTCAAACCAACAATGACCAAAGGTAAGAGCATGGCCTCTGAAGCCAGATCGCCTGAGTTTCAGCCACCCAGGAGACCTGAGCAAGTTTCATAATTTCTTTACACCTCCATGTTTTTCTCAACTATGAAATGACATCTGCTGGATAATTCTGTTCAGAAGAGTAAATGAGTTATTTTATATTACTGAATAGCTTCCAAATAATCTATTTTTATACCAGGGATTCTAACCTCTGGGATCTACTGCCTGATATCTCAGGTGGAGCTGATGCAATAATAAATAGAAATAAATTGCACAATAAGTATAATGCCCTTGAATCATCCCAAAACCATCCCCCGTCCTGGGTCCATGGAAAAATGGTCTTCCACGAAACCAGTCCTTGGTGCCAAAAAGATCGGGGGTTCACTATCTTATACTAAAAAAGGAAGAAGTACCATGGTCAGGTGAGGTTATGTGATTTCTACAAAATCACAAAGTTAATAAGCATCAAAGGTGGGTTCAGTGGCCACCTGCTTTACATCATGTGTCATTTTCTCTGTGATCTTCAGGCCACAACTTTTAAATTATGTGATAATTTACTTTCTTTTCAATGTCAACTTTTTCATAAATTCTTCGATGATATGCAGAGAATTCTCCTCCTTGGTTACCAGAATATGATCTTCCAGAATGGGCAGACAGAGGGTAAAGCCCCCAAGTCTATAATAGTGCACTGGCTCAGTCCATGTCTATATATTAGCTTGCCAACTGACCAAGGGCAAGTAAAGGGGAGAGGCAGGAGGCTGCAAACCTCACAACTTTAGAATATGTGACTGTTTACTTTCTATTCAATATCAAATTTTGCATAGGTTCTTCGGTTATATCCAGAGGTAATTTCCATGTACAAACGGCATGCAAATTAGCTACATATTAAAGGGTAGATGGCCACCTGATGCAAAGAGACAACTTACTGGAAAAGACCCTGGTGCTGGGAAAGACTGAGGGCAGGAGGAGAAGGGGGCAAAAGAAGATGAGATGGTTGGATGGCTTCATTGACCCAATGGACATAAGTTTGAGCAAACTCCAAGAGGTGGTGAAGGACAAGGAAGCCTGGTGTGCTGCAGTCCATGGGGTTGCAAAGAATCGGAAATGACTCAGCAACTCAACTGAACTGAAAGGGTAGAGAGGAGACAAAAAGAATTGTATCTAATCCTAAAATCTTGTAACCATTTCCCTCACCCTTACAGCCCACCTACATTTGCTTTTCCCCTATCCTTTTATTGTTTTTCAATAATATTTTTCCTCAGAGGATATTTCTCTGCTTCCCTCAAAATTTTGAACTTGAATGAGATCCTCTGGGAAAATCCTCTTGTAAGGCCTAATGAATTAACAACTCCAAAAGAAACTTGTTTTGATACTTAGAAAATATCCATGGCCTCATATATTTTCTAATAGGTAAATGTGCCTAACTGGCACAGAGAGCAAATGACCAACTCAGATCATGTCTTTTTTCCCCATTTTTCTCCCTATCTCTCCTAACATCAGGTCCTCTGTTACTATAGCAACAATTCTGACAGAAGTGGTATGTACTGAGAAAACTGTCCAAGTGTTTAGGGAATGGAGAAAATGAGAAAAGAATCTGGAATACACCAAACTGAGTCTCTTTCAGCAAGATCTGGACTGGATTCATCCATAAGCACCATATTTACTTTTTATCTTCCTCTCTTCTCTGTTCCCAGGTGGCGCTACTGGTAAAAAAAACCTGCCTGCCAATGCAGGAGACATAAGAGACACAGGTTCGATCCCTAGGTCGGGAAGATCCCCTGGAGAAGGAAATAGCAACCCACTCCAGTATTCTTGCCTGGAGAATTCCATGGACAGAGGAACCTGATGGGCTACAGTCCATGGGGTTGCAAAGAGTCGGATACGACCGAATGACTTAACACTTCTCTGTTAGTTCCTAATCGTGAGCTTGGCAAGCCCTGAGATACTCTTAGCACTCAGGAAACAGGCACAGTTCCTGCGAAAAGAAGGGGTAAGGGAGTCCACAGCCCTTGAAGTGATTAGTAACGTTTTGCATATATGTGCACACACACATTTTCCTGAGATAAAAGTCTAACTTTGATTTTCAGTCTAAACAGGATCTGTCCTATATTGCTAAAATTCTCCTAAGCATACTCTCCCTCTCAGTCCAGACTCCCTTATGGGTTTTGTTTTTGGCTCAACACCACAAAGACTAAACTCTGGATATTCCTGAAATTTCTTTAGGAGTTAAAATAAACACTAGGAAGAGAGAGAATGACAGTGTGGGATAAGGTGCCTGAAAGGGTGGAGCTGAATGGATAAGAGCCCCTGAAGGCTCATTTCCTCAACTTCTGCTAATTTTAACATAACGGATGAAATCAGAAGTGGTTTCTTTTCTCCTAAAACAACAAACTCCAGGTTTGGTGATTTCTTTTAAAATGTGATATTGAAGTAAATTTCTTGTATTCTGCTTCCCAGAAAGTACATTGGGTATATTATTTTAAGGAATTTTATGTATGAGGCTCTCCCTTATTTGACAATTCTTCCTCCATGAAAAATTCCATTCCCTCAAGAAGTGAATCTAAGGGGACCAAATAATTTCTCAATTAAAAGTTAGCTTCTCATAGAAATGAAGGAGTAGAGTGATTAATTGTTAAATAAACAACTTCTGTTTCAAGGTTTCTATTCTCTTTTTCAACCCATAATAAAACAGAAAATAAGTCAAAAATGATCTGGCTTCCCCCCTCTAGTTGGAGGCTGAAATTCATAAATTAATACAGAGAACACTCCAGGAGTTGAGTTACTTAATCTCTTCACTCTGCCCCTCACCGCTATAAAAACTGGCCTTTGGGGTTTTCCTCATCAATCCATTATATACGATTTGCAGAACTGGAACTTAACAACAACAAAATCAAAGCGATGATGGAAAACAATTTCTATGTGCCAGACACTGTTGTAATTCAAATATATTTCTCATACAATATAATTCCAGGGGGCAAATCATTATAATATCCATTTTATAGATGAGAAGAACAAAGTACTAGAAACAATACTCAATCATTATATCAGGTGTTTTCAGCTACTTAAATAAATCATGAGATAAAGAACCTGATTGTGATGTGTAAACATAAGACACTATTCAAATGCCATTAGTTACTTTTCAATATCTGCCAACTGCTCCAAGATTTGCTGCTGAAAAGACAGCCAGCATTCCAACAATAAAAGCACTTCAAACTTCCTGAGCATTCACATTCCAAGCCTCAGAGCCCTAAACTGCTTCTTCTTAGTTTACCCTCCACAGTTAACCAACCCTTCCAGCTTGTTGATTCTACCTTCACAAACGCTCTTCAGTCTATGCTTCCTTTTCTACTTTCCATGGAAGTTCCTTATTTCAGGCCCCTGTTATCTCCCCCCTTAACACCTGCAGTAGTCCTCACAGCAATCACAGGTAGCTTCTTGGGCAAAACATTTATCTAGGTCAAATGATTTGAGACCCAGTTCTAGATCTACCATGTACTGATTCTGTGGTCTGGAACAGGATGTTTAACCTCTCTGAAGCTAAGTTTCTTTAGGCATAAAATGAGATTATATAATATTTGCCTGACCTACCTCATAGACTATAAAATTTTTTTTTTTTTTAATGTTTAAGAAGGCTCTTTGAAAACTTTGAAACTCATCCCAAATATGTAACTCTCACTAAGGACTAAATATATTGTCATTCAAAGCCTCCAAAATCTAACCATGAGCTATACATCCAAATGGCAGACACACCCAAATCTCCTCTACCAATGTTGTCTAGGTTCTTCTTCTGTGTATTTTGCAGTTTCTGAATACACAGTTTCCTGTGCCCTGAATTCCTTTCCCTTCCATGGCTCCTGAGACCTGCTCAATATTTAGGACCAAAATAAAATCTCACTGTTGACTAAAATGATGCACAACTTGAGAGCTGCAAGTTAATTTTTTGGGGGGACAAAACAAGGGCTGCAGCTCAGGAGACAGCACCTCACATAGCTCTGAGACACTGATCCAAAGAGGCAGTGGGGAAAGAGCAATATATAAGATTTTGGTGAAGGGGAGTTCAATGTAATCAAGTGCTTACTTTACAAAAGTTTTTCAGCTAGTCATGAGGAGCTGATGTAACCATGAAGGGAATTCAGTGATTTTCTAGATATGAAGAGATGCAAGGATTGGGATCATGATACCAGTTCCTGAAAATATCTAACTATCTGACGACCTGTTCCACCAGTTTCCCTGGAACACAGGAAAATGCCTCGCTCTCCACCCTGAATTCCCCTCAGGAGGTGTTGAAAGTTGGCAGCTGCAGCAGCACAGGTTTCAATCTCTGCAGAGGCAGACGGCAAACGCCCTTGTTGTTTTTCAGTCACTGGCAAATGCTCTTGACAAGCGCCAGTTTGTAGTTGACATCACCTTCTCTAAGAAGGTGTCTACAAAGCCCCAGTAGGACTTGATCTCTTCCTTCTCTGGAGTTTTACCACATAGTTACCATTTTGTGAACTCTTACTAAATGTCTGATATTGTGCCAATGCGTATAACTACTTATGCCTATAATCTTCTGTGTGTAAAATTATATAATCCTTTTATGCCTGTGATCCTCACACTGACCCTTAGAGGTCAACATTATTATCTCCACTTATTGATAAGGAAACTGGGTCTTTAGAGTAGACAATATCTTGGCCAAGGTTACACAAAATATATAGCGCAGAGTTTGGTTTGGCTAGGTCTGTCTTTAACAGCTTCTGCCCTTAACTTTTGTGTACAGACATCCTCGGTGTCTATAACAGCCCTTACCATAATCAGCCTGGTAGTAATAAAAAATGTGTCTATCCATCTCTCTCACAAGTTTGTGAGTAACTGGATAATCAAGTAATTTTCTTTCTTAACTATTTGCACTCCCAAATGATGGCTATATACCTTAAATATAACAAGACGGTCAATGAATATTTACCAAGCCGACATGAATTTACATGACCTTTATTGCTCTTCCAATTAAAATTTTCTCTCACCACCCTTGCTAACTCTCTCTCTCTCTCTCTGTCTTGCTCTCCCTTTATGTTTTCTTCCTATCTAGAGCTAATTAAGTTTGGTATATGGACAGCAGAATCAAGAAGAACCACTTGGAAAGTATCACTTCCTCATCTTAATTCTGGTGTTTGAAATGAAAATATCCTATTAGAGTCTCAAGCCCTTCACAGAATATATAAACACTTAATAACTTTTTGCCTAAATAGTGCCCACAGTAACCAAAATAATCACATTGCAAAGAATTGTAACTGCATTACACCCATAAATTGCAATATAGCTTTATATAAAATTTCTTCTAAAATATGAATCATAGTAAGATTATTTTCTTTGTTCTTTTACACAATAAAGAATATGAAGAGACTCAGAGCTTTAAGAAGCAATTTGAATTCAAAGTTTTTAGAATAAAAGTTCAAAAATGTGATTTCCTTTTCAACAGTAGGAAAAAAGATTTCAACGTAGCAAAGACACAGCACACATTGAGAAAGATTACAGTTTAACAAAAACAACAAAGAGAATTTGTGTCTATGGATTCTCCCTGGAATGCACTCCCTTGAAGAAATGAAGTGCTTCATGTAAACCTTAATAACCAGTAGCATCTACAGAGAGGCAGAACGACCTTTGATGTCTCCTTTGATATTCAAAGGCAGATTCTGAAGGTAAGAAGCTGTTCAACCAGTCAAAGAATGCACTCATAAATGTCTCCACTGCACCAAAGCTCAAATTAACCTTCAATATACTGTTCCACGGCTACAGTAATGTTTCTTCCTGAACTGTGAAATTCTTAGCCTAGCAAGTTACTTACAAAGAAAGGATTATGTACAAGAAAATATTTCCCTTTATTCTACTAGGAAATAGTAGGATAGGAGATGTGAGAATCAAGTAGAATATAATTTCAGTTCTCTAACCCAATTTGAAAATCAATCAAGAGATGACAAAATTCTAGTATAATTAGAAGGGACCATATGAGCTCTTGTAGTTTTACAGGTAAGAAAAATGAAAAATGACTTGCATGAAACTTTCATCATTTATTGTCAAAGTGTCAAAGGTCAACTGGGGTTCAGGTTTTTTATGTTTATTTCAGCTTTTTTCCTCAATATACTGTATGATCAATTTAGTCAGAGATGCCAGAATAATAATATCTATCCTCTATAAATTAATAGCTTTAGAGAATTCCTGGGATGCCCAGTGGTTAGGACTCCAAGCTTCCACAGCAGGGAGCTTAGGTTCCACCCCCGGTCTCATGGCATGGCCAAAAATTTAGTTAATAGATTTAATCAGTTTGGTGCTGCTGACCACTTCTGTCAGAGAAGTTTCAATTTAGTAACAAAGTCTGATATTTACTGCGTTTAATATTTATTGGTCCCTGTGTGAAGCAAATATGCTTCACAGAGTCATAACAGAGTCATAACTCTGTTTTACAGAGTTATGAGGTTCAGAGTTTTGAGTTATAGAGTTAAAAGACTCTTATCAGGACTCTGGAAAGTGATGGAGGTAGGACACAAAGCCATCAACTAATCTATACCCTCTGCAAATAAAACAAAGTTTTGCTTATCTAGCATGTTTTTATTCACTGGTATTTCTGAGTGTCTATAATACAATGATTATTATTTATTTGTTTTCCTAAAAGAAGTATGATGTATGTACAGTGTTATATATGTTACAGGTCTACAATATGATGATTCACAATTTTTAAAACGTTATAGTGATGAAATATTGGCATTGTACAACATATCTTTATCCCTTATTTCATGCTTACTGGTTTGTACCTCTTAATTCCCTATCTCTATATTGCCCCTCCTTCCTTTCCTCTCCCCAATAGTGACCACTAATTTGCTCTTTATATCTGAGTCTATCTCTTTTTTGTTATATTCATAATTTGTTTTATTTTTTAAATTCTACATATAAATGATATCATACAGTATTTGTCTTTCTCTGTCTGACTTATTTCACTTAGTATAATGCCCTCCAGATCCATTCATGTTGATGAAAATCAGCAGTATCATTCATGTATCTTTGATGCCTCCTAAAATGAGAATCGTCCCTGACACATAGCTAGTACAGAATAAAAGTTTGTCACAAAAAGAATGAACTTAGGCAGTGTGCAGCCCTGAAGGGCCTTCTACAAACTATTTTAAAATATAAATATGCTTATCGGATGTGTGTGCATGTGTGCCCAGTCTCTCAGTCATGTTCAATTTTTTGCAACTCTATGGACATCAGGTTTCCCAGGCAAGAATACAGGAGTGAGTTGCCATTTCTTCCTCCAGGGGATCTTCCTGACCCAGGGACTGAGCCTGTATCTCCTACATTGCCTACATTGGCAGGAAGATTCTTTACCACTTGGGAAGCCTCACATGTTGGATACTGAAAGGTAAAACAGAATCCAAAGAGGCTGATTCAGAACCCCTAAGTGAAAACAGCTGAACACAGAGAGTATACACAGAGGAGAAGACAAACCCTAGGCCAGTTGGCTGCATTATAATTTCTGTGAGGAATCAGCCACCCAGTCCCAAAGACTCAAATCTACAACCCAGGCTGCAGCTCGCACAAGAAGGATGATGAAGAATTCATGAGATGACTGCAGGTGACTTAGAGAGAAGAGCATATACAAAAGCTTAGGCTTGAAAGAAAGCAGGGAACAAGGGAATAACTCAAGGAGATCGAATATAGTGGGAGTATCAACCTCTGGCTAAATGTGAGAAGTGAGGCCAGGGAAAGAAAAAGAGAAAGGTTAGAAGAAACTGGACCTTTGAGGCCTATTGAGGAGTCTGACCGTTATTCTGAAGGCAGTGAGGAGCCAGGAAAGGGCTTTAAGCACATAAATGACACAATCAGATTTCAAGCAATATAGCATCGGCAGCATACAACATTGGTGCACTGCCACTCCGGGTCCATGGCAGAAAGAATCACCGTGGTATAGGACAAAGTATGGCAAAGCAAGGCCCAAGGACCAGAGACATCAGGGATGAGAGCCAGAAACAAAGTAGACAGCAGCGCTTTGGGGGAACATCAAGGGCTCTTTTAGAAATATTGAGAATGTTGTAATGGTAGGAAGCAAAGACTCCCTTGGGCTTCCTATGTGGCTCCGTGGTAAAGAATCCACCTACCAATGTGGGAGATGTAGTTTCGATCCCTGCGTTGGGGAGATGCTGGAATAGGAAATGGCAATCCGCTCCAGTATTCTTGCCTGGAGAATTACACAGACAGAGGAGCCTAGCAGGCTACAGACCATGGGGTTGCAAAGAGTCAGGCACCTCTGAAGTGAGTGAGCATGCAAAATTCTCCCTTAATTGTGGAAAAGAATGAAATGGGAAAATTATATAATTGTATAATTATTTGTATATAACATTTATATATAATTGTATATATCAATATGATTTAGATGCTAAGTATTTTCTCAAAATAATGTTCTGCTAATGGGTTAGTAACCTGTTATGTATAAAAATTCTCTATTATTGTAACATTTAATTTGCTAGAATATTTAAACATACATAAATAGACCCATTATGTATTTGTATATCATTTCATAGCTTGTGTAGGGCTTTTCTATCCAACTTATTTTATCCTTGAAGGATCTTTGTGATGTTGGCAGGACAGCAAGCATTGTTCCCATATCACAGGTGAGGATCACAGAGCTAAAATGGCCAGAGGCAGTGAATAGTGAACAAGAATTTGAGTCTTCTGTTCATGTTTCTCTTAGCTATATGACCATAAAGATATGGAATAGAGCATGCTTTTTCTTTGATCTCCATCTGTCTAACCTTGTTACACAGCATGGACTCAAGAAATCCATGCAAATAAAATCACTGCTTCTTGCAGCACATTCTCACACAGGTGTGTAAGGAAACAGTGCTAAGAAGATTAAAAATAGTAAAAACCATTGTAATGATAGTTTTTGAATCCTTAGTTAGGATACAGTGCTATTAAGCTAATGAAACAGATTATTTGACATTGGGATGTTGTTGCAAATCTGGGTATATACCACCTTATAATAATAATTATTATAATAATATTTATCAAATTTGTAATAACATTTATCAAATGATTACATTGTACAAGGGACTTTTCTAAGCGCTTTATTTGAATTCATATGTCAATCCTCAGTATAAATCAATGACATGGACAGTATTACTACCTTTACAGAGGTGATAGTAAGGTTCTGAGTGGTAACTTGCTCAATGTCTGTCAGCTAGTAGATGAGTAGGTACAACACTTATGGCAGAAAGTGAAGAAGAACTAAAGAGCCTCTTGATGAAAGTAAAAGAAGAGAGTGAAAAAGTTGGCTTAAAACTCAACATTTAGAAAACTAAGATCATGGCATTTGGTACCATCACTTCATGGCAAATAGATGGGGAAACAGTGGAAACAGTGAGAGACTTTATTTTGGGGGGCTCCAAAATCACTGCAGATGGTGACTTCAGCCATGAAATTAAAAGACACCTGCACCTTGGAAGAAAAGTTCTGACCAACCTAGACAGCATCCTAAAAAGCAGAGACATTACTTTGTCAACAAAGGTCCATCTAGTCAAAGCTATGGTTTTTCCAGTAGTCATGTATGGATGTGCGAGTTGGACTATAAAGAATGCTGAGTGCCGAAGAACTGATGCTTTTGAACTGCGATGTTGGAGAAGACTCTTGAGAGTCCCTTGGACTGAAAGAAGATCCAACCAGTCCATCCTAAAGGAGATCAGTCCTGAATATTCACTGGGACGACTGATGCTGAAACTAAAACTCCAGTACTTTGGCCACCTGATGTGAAGAATTGACTCATTGGGAAAGACCCTGATGCTGGGAAAGATTGAGGATGGGAGGGGAAAGGGACGACGGAGGACAAGGTGGTTGGATGGCATCACCGACTCAATGGACATGAGTTTGAGTAAACTCCCGGAGTTGGTGATGGACAGGGAAGCCTGGCGTGCTGCAGTCCATGGGGTCTCAAAGAGTCGAACATGACTGAGTGACTGAACTGAACTGAACTGAAAGTCATATTTAAACCTGGGCCATGTTGAACCAGAACTTGTGCCCTTGACCACCGATACACTGCTACCTCTCAATTATCAACAACAAATTTCTCTTTCTTCAACCTTCCCAGGAGGGTACTTGAACTTCAAATACTATTCTAAGAAACATAGATCAATGATAATATTTTAGAAAGAATTATAACTCAGGATAACAGGATATCACTGCTCAAGCTGAGAAACAAAGGAACAGCTATTACTTTATCACTGTGAAAATGATGAACAATTCAAACATGAATATCCTGTAAACACTACTGTCTTCCCAGCCTTGTGGTGGACCTGGAGGTAATACAAAAGATAAAAAACACATCAATGAATTTCTTCCACAGGAACATCCAGGAAAGCCTGAAAGAGATATACACATTGAGTATTTGGAAAGCAATAGCTAAAAATTACTGAATGCACACTGGCACACTGGTGCCAGTCACTGTTCTAAACACATGTGTATAATTTTCTTAAACCTGACAAAAATCTGAGGAAGCAGGTGCTATTGTAAACCTCATTTTAGAGGAAATAAAATTGAGACACAGATGCATGAATTCACTTGCCCAGGGTCACCTGTTCAGTAATTAGCAGAACAGAGAGCAGAACCTGTGTGGGTCTAGTTTCCTGAAACCACACTCTCTTTCTTTGTCCTAATTTTGCACTTGCAATTGTGTGAATCATTTAGTCTGGGGCTGTATGTACACTCCTCCTGCCTCCCAGCCCCTACATCTCAGATTTGAAGCAGGGGAAGAAGAAGCCCTAAACTCAAAGCAATTTCATCTCAATGCAACCTTAAAGAGAGGAACATGAACCAGAGGTATTTAATGGTGTTCTGATGTCCAGTCTATCACTGTTCTCTCTACTTATGTTTGTTAGCCAAAATTTTTACCTAGAAGAATAAGCAGAAGGGCACGGAAGGGTTCACTTCCCCTATGACTCTACCTCTGGATATCTTAAAGGAACAAGCCAAACATTCATCAGCAGGCAAGCAAATAGATAAATTGTAGGGTATTTCCAAACTTGGCAATAAAAGAAAAGAACTACTGATCCCACAACATGGGTGAATCTCCAAGTAACTGCTGTTGTTTAGTTGCCTTTTTGTGTCTGACTCTTTGTCATCCCATGGACTTCAGCACACCAGGCCTCCCTGTCCCTCACCATCTCCCAAAGTTTGCCCAAGTTCATGTAAACTGCATCACTGATGCCATCAAGCCATCTCATCCTCTGATGCTCTCTTCTCCTTCTGCCCTCAATCTTTCCCAGCACCAGGGACTTTTCCAATGTGTTGGCTGTTTGCATTAGGTGACCAAATATTAGAGCTTCAGCTTCAGCATCAGCATCAGTCATTCCAACAAGTAGTAACTATACTGAACATAAAAAGCCAGATGCTGAGGCATATATGCTATATGACCCCACCTATTTGAAATACTTGACAAATCATTTGTAGTGACAAAGAGCAGGCCAGTGGTTACCATGGCTGCAAGGCGGTGGAGACTAGCCAGGAAGGAATACAATAGACTTTGCAGGGTGATGGAAGTGTAAGGAATAAGTATAAGGAATACTTTGGGGATTGGTGGAAATGCTCTACTTACTAATTTTGGTAGTGGTCACATAGTATATAAATTTGTTCATTGAAATATGCACTTAGGATGGATGCATTTTTATGTGCAGTAGTGGTAAAGAACCCACCTGCCAATGCAGGAGACATAAGAGAGGCAGGTTCAATCCCTGGGCCAGGAAGATCCCCTGGAGGAGGACATGGCAACCCATTCCAGTATTCTTGCCTGGAGAATCCCATGGACAGAGCAGCCTTGTGGGCTACAGTCCAGAGGGTCACAAAGAGTCGGACATGATGGAAGTGACTGAGCAAACAAGCATTCTAGGTTGGACCTTGGATCAGAGAGAGGGCATTAGTGGAAACACTGCCAAGTTTTGATAAGACCTGTAGATTAGTTAATAGCATTATATCAGTGCTAGTTTCTTAGTTGGTATGATTTTTTTTTCCCAATTTTTTTCTGGCTAAAATAATTTCAAACTGAAGAGTTAAAAAAAAATTAAAACCCATCTGTTTCTTGAGCTGAGTTCATGCAGGGGCCATGGAAGATGTTTTGCAGCCTCAGCTTCCCACAGACCACAGCTTGTCCTCAAATAGATCACCTCATAGCTGGGTCAAAGTCCTTCAGCAGAGGCAGCCCCTATAAAACACAGTGCAATTTAAAGGGTATAAATAATGCTGATACAAGAAGAAATAAATCTTTTTTCAGCCCAAACAAAACTCATCCGAAGAACAGGTCACATTCCCCATCTTGCTCTCAATGTAGCTTTATGTTTAAGGTTTATATTTAAGGTATGATGATTTGATCATTGTTGCAGATGGGGCTAGAAAGTCAGGAATAAGTCATTCTCTACACAATCTTGCCAGCACCTTTAAAGTTAATTTTTCCTCAAAAAAAACAAAAAAAAAAACAACACCTAAAACATTAGGCAATGAAAGCCAGTGACTCCTGAGACGGAAGCAATCATCCCAAATTACTGGCCTGGAAAATGCATCCAGACCACCGTGGAGAGTAAGAAAGGTCTCCTGAGCTGGACTTGAACTGGGCGTCCCAGCAGTTGACAGTGGCCAGAGATCAGAGGGCACGTGCAGAAGACAGCTACCTGGACAAAGTGCTTTGTAGGTCTTCACTTGAACCTCAGAGTATTTTTACCTTGAGAATAAAGACTTGTGTTATGTTAAAAACAGCCTGTAGATTTTTTTGTAAGGCTTCACTTTCTAATGTATATTCAATTTGATTTTTTCTTTTATTTTGAATTTTCACTCACGTGGAAAGCTAACTCCTTAGAGGAATGCCATAAATAACCTTTTGAAGTAGAAACGAGAACCACATTGAGCCCAGCACTGAGTATTCAAGACATACATACAAACATTATTCATGTCAGGATATAAAACTTTGGCTACCATGTCTATCAGTATTGCAGAAATAATGTATACAGCTTAATCATGGCTCATATACATGTAAACCATACATTTCTTTAGGTTATGCAGTTTTTGAAACCTAATTCCTCCATAGACCCATAAGTCTGTATTTGGTGGAAAGGAAGTATATATCGGAAAGCTGTTAAAAATCTAGAAATTCTGGTCTATTTTATTATGCAATATGTTTGCATATTTGCTTTTCACATTTCTGATCAAATTAACCAAAGTATATTTCCAATGCGAAAATCAGGAATCAGTAGAAAACACCCCAGTTTGTCCAGCTGTAGTGGTCCATACTGTGCTGAATCCTGAGAATGAGCAATCCTGTTTGCAGAGCCCCACCCCCCACCCTGGTCCTCCAGGCAGTCTGGGTGTGGGAGTGAATAGCCATTACATGGCCACAAAGTCAAAGGGCACACACTAAAATGCAAATGCAGATAAAAATAAAACAAAAACAAGATTTATCCCCCAAACCTTTGTGTCTTTATCAAAAGTAGTTTTTTGAGTTTTTAAGTCAGACATAGTCTCTGGTTTCCTGTATGATTCAGACTGCAAATAACAGTAGTGATTAGTGATCTTCCCTCTAAGCAGGCAGGAGCTATTATCCCATCCTCTGCTGGAAAACAGATGGTCACACGGCCCAAAGTCACACAGCAATTGAACAGAAGACCTGAAATGTCACTCTGGCCTAGTTGACCCCAGGAACCTAAGCCTTTATCCATGGCTGTGATCTGTCTCTTTTTAGCCCTGAATTAATAACATCATATTGGTCCAAGCTACTCTCTGACTGGGCGTCCTAATGATGGTGGTGTTCTGATTCTTAAAATACTTTAATCAGGACTCTTTTTTTGCAAACTTTTTCGTTTCAGTGCTCTGTGAATCTGGGTAAGTTCCTAGGCCTTCTGGGCCTGTTTCCACAGTGATCTCTACTGCTTCCTCTCATTCTAAACTCTCAAAAAGCCTATTAATTTTCTCCTTACTGGAAGGAAAAGCACAATGAAACACACTTTTGTTCCAAAAGATAAAATTTTATTTGACTTTCAACATTCTCCTTGTTAATTCAGCATTTATATTGAGGTCAGACCATCACAATGCAGTTGTGTGAGGGTGCCTTGCTGAGGGGACAAATGAGGCAGAACCTGCCTCTATCCTGGAGAAGGGAAGCCCATATACTAAACGTACAAAAGGTGTCCTCCACACAGCAATCATGGGTTCTGTGGCCACACTTCATTCTAAAGCATATATGGGTGTCCTGACCTCACTATTATTTAACACTTAGGGACTAGGCAGCTTCATATTACTAACAACTTCACGGGGGCTTGTTTGTTTGTGTGTGTGTTGGGTCTCTTTAGTTGTGTCTGACTCTTTGAAACCCCGTGGACTGTTGCCCACCAGGCTCCCCGGTCCATGGGATTCTCCAGGCAAGAATGGAGTGGGTTGCCATTTCCTCTTCCAGGAGATCCTGCTGACCCAGGGATCGAACCTGCGTCTCCTGCACTGCAGGCTGATTCTTTACCACTGAGCCATTGGGGAAGCTTCCATTGTGTTTACAGCCAATTTCATTTTCTCACTGATATGCTATCACACTGTTGCTGTATTTCCAATCACCAAACCATGTGTAAAGTAATGTCCAAATAAAGAAGATCATTTAATTTTTCTAGCTATGTAGGAGCAATGAGTGTCTTATCTGTGTTTCCATTCCAACCCAGGGCTTTACACAGTAAGCATTTAACTCATTCATCTGAACTTATGAAAGAAAAATTTCATTCATATCCTGTCTTTCAAAAATATTAATAATATCATGATCATGTTTAAAATAGTCATATTTTAAAAGATACACTTTTTGGCCTAAATCTGAGCCCATGGCCAAATGAAATTTCCTCTGAAAAATTTCTACCATGAAGTTGTAGCTTCTAAAAGGTTACTAGTGAAACTAAATTGCCATCCTCCAATAGCAGGTACAACACAAGCAATAAAGACTAACCAAAAGTGCAAATAAAAAATCAACAATACTTCCTTCATTTTTCCTTGAACATGTTTTTGGATCTGCAATTCACCCACTGTCTATTAAAAAATGTATCAAAAGCAAGTGTTTCCCTGGTGAAAAGTAAATACTAACTGGTTTCAGCTCATTCATTCTGCAAATAGAGCTAGAATTTTCTCATCCATGAACATGAAAGTGAAGTCGCTCAGTCGTGTCCAACTCTTTGCGACCCCATGAACTATAGCGAACTAGGCTCCTCTGTCTATGGGATTTTCTAAGCAAGAATACTGGATTGGGTTGCCATTTCCTTCTCCAGTGGATCTTCCCAACCCAGAGATTGAACCCAGGTTGCTCGCATTGTAAGCAGACGCTTTACTGCTTGAGCCACCAGGGAAGTCTGGTACTCATCCATACTTTATTGCTATCAGACAAACTCAGCACACTGAAACTAGCCAATATAACACACTTTACATTTTCATCTTAAAAAAAATAACAAGAAGAAATGAAAGAAACAAGAGTTTTATAACTTCTAAGGCTATTTGGAATGAATTATTATGTACAATCCAATGGTTTTAAGAGTTCACTTATCTCCAACTAATAAAAATAAATGGAAAAAAAAAAGTTCACTTAATGAACCAAAAAGCTGCTTAGTTATTTACAGTGGAGGTTCACATTTTAAGAACTGAACTCAAATATAATATACATCATGGACTAAAAGAATTCAGGGAAACCTGGTGTGCTGCAGTTCAAGGGGTCACAAAGAGTCAGACATGACTTAGTTAGTGAACAACTGAACAACTAAAGGATTCTCCCATTCGTTTTAAATACATCATATCTTGCTATATTGGACACTGTGCTTGGTACCTGTAATATTAATCCTATTTTAAAAGACAAAACCAAGCCATAGCATTTGTGTATACCATCTTTTTACTTATGAGTCAACTTTATTTGGTCTAATTTACATGAAATAAAATGCACAAGTTTTATACATACATTTAGATACTTTTGGTCAGATATATACTTTTCCATCTCCCTTAGAAGTGTCCCTTTGAATTCATTCCTATCTTCCCCTGCATGAGGAACAGCTTTATGCAAACAGAATTTTCGGTCTGGCTTTTTTCACTCAGCATTATATTTTTAGTATGAATTCATATCAATGTATGTATCAGCATTTCATAGATTTTTATTGCTAAGTAGCATTCTATTGCATGAATATACCAGAATTTGTTCATATATTCCCTTGTTGATGGACATTTTGGGTTGTCTCCATTTTGGATATTATGAACAAACCTTTCATAAATATACATTAACGTGTCTTTTTGTGGACAAGTCTTATGCTAAGTGTATATTTAACTTCATTGAAAACTACCAATTATTTTTTAAATATTTGTACTAGTTTACACTTTACTAAGAATGTCTGAGAGGTCCAATTGCCTCACCTCTTCACACTTAATATTGTGAGTCTTTAATTCTGACCATTCTAGCAGGCAAATCATGCTCTTGTGTTTTAATTTGTATTTTCTTGATGAATCATGATGTCGAACATCATTTATATGTTCATTGGTCATTTTTAGGTCTAGTTTTCTGAAATGCCTGTTCAAATCTTATGCCCATTTTTGCAAGTTGGTTGTGGGGCTTCTTACTATCATGCTGTAAACTGTCTTCATCTATTTTGAATATAAGTCCTACATATCTACTCTACGGTATTTTCCTCCAGTCTGCTGCTGCTGCTGCTAAGTCGCTTCAGTCGTGTCTGACTCTTAGTGGCCACATGGACTGCAGCCTACCAGGTTTCTCCGTCCATGGGATTTTCCAGGTGAGAGTACTGGAGTGGGGTGCCATTGCCGTCTTCTTTCCTCCAGTCTAAGGCTTGCCTTTTCATCTTTATTTTCTTTATAATGCTTTACACTTTGATGAAAGATAATTTATCAGTTTCTTTTTCTTTTATGTTTAGGGCTTTTAACTCTCTTATCTAAGAAATCTTTGCCTACTTCAATGTCACAAAAACACCATTTTTGGTCTCTTCTAAAAGTTTTATAGATTTTGCTTTTACATTTATGTCTATCATCCATTTAGAATTAATTTCTGAATATGATATAAGGTGAGGGAGGGCTTCCCCAGTGGCTCAAAGGTAAAGATTGCATGGGTCGAGAAGATCCTCTGGAAGAGGCCATGGCAACCTGCTCCAGTATTCTTGCCTGGAGAATCCCACGGACAGGGGAGACTGGCAGGCTACAGTCCATAGGGTCGCAAAGAGTCATACACCACTGAAGTGACTTCGCATACATGCAGGCATGGCATAAGGGAATAACTGAGGTTGAAGTTTTCTCCCTATAAGGCTATCCATTTCCTAGCACTATGTGCTGACATAATAATCCTTTCCCCGTAATACACTTTGGTATTCCAAATGACAAATCATGTGTGGGTCTGCTTCAGGACTCTACTCTGCTGTGTTGGTCCGTATGTCATAGGCCAAATCGGTAAGTTTTCAAATCACATGTAAGATCTCCAATATTTTCTTCTCATTAAAATTGCTTTAACCATTCAAAGTCCTTTGAATTTCCAAAATTTGCATTGTAAAATTCGAAAAAAAAAATTTTGTCAACAAGTCTGGTGGGATTTTAATTAGAATGACATTGAATCTTTAGATCAATGTGAAGTGAATTGACATTTTAACCACATTTGATGTTTTGAATCATGAACATGGTATATGTCTACATTTATTTTTTCTTCACTGATTTCTCTCAGCAATGTTTTGTAAATTTCAGTGTGTAGCTTTGGCATATATTTTGATAAAAATTATCCCTAAGTATGTCATGTTTGGGGCTACAGTAAATGATATTATCTTAATTTCATTTTGTAGTTGTTTATTGCTAGTATATGGAAATACTTCACTCATTTTCTATCCTGTCACCTTCCTAAATTCACTTATTAGTTGTAACAGCTTTTTTATATATAGATTTTTTTTTAGAATGTTTAATTTCATGATCATGTTGTCTGTGAGTAAATCCGGTTTTACTTCTTTACCAGTTTGTATGCATTTTATTTTTTCTTTGTTGTTTCACACTTGCTAGAACCTCCAGTACAATGCAGAATACAAATGATGAAAGTAGTCATTCTTATGTTTTTTCCAATTTTGTTCAAACTTTCCACTAAGATATTAGTTGTATAGTTTTTATAGATGCATTTTATCAGGAAAGTTCCCTTTGATTTTTTTATTTTCTGAGAGTTTCATTAAATCATGAATGGATGTCTAATAGATTTTTGTCAAATGTATTTCTACATCTATTCAGATGATCATGTGAGTACTTTTAAATTTTTTCTTATTATATTAATATGGTCATTAATAGATAAACCAGTTATTTACACATATGTGAGTCCTTGTGTACAGGTATGTATATTTACCACCATCTTGTATTGTTGAGATAAACCCCGTTAGATCATGATGGTGTATTATCTTTATATGTATGATTGAATTCAATTTGCTAATATTTTTTTACACACGATGACTATACTCTCAAATTTGTCCCGTGTCAAACCATGCTTACTTCTTCTCATTCATCATCCCCATTCAACCAAAACCACATATTCCTGTCACAATTTTCTTGCTCATTTTTAGTCTTCAGTCTCATTAACTTTCTGGAATAATCAATAGTGCTGGTCATCTTCTCCTTCCTGAAGTTCCCATTCTTTGCTCTCCTGACCTTCCTTGTACTATACATATCATTCTCTGTGATGTCCTTTGAGTCTACTACGGATACCCCTTTTTCCTCTAGACTTGTAGCACTTGTCATAGGCTCTGCCTTGATATGTCTCCTACCTTTACATGAACACAGCCTGCCTCCCTAGATTTCTATCATAAGACTCTCTTTGCATTGCCAATGTCCACCACAGCATCTTCTCACAACAGATATCAGGAAGTATTTAAGGATGACAGCACGTGTAGTTTGTGAAGACTTCTCTAGTATTTCTAAGAAATTTGGTCTCCAAAGTCCTCTACTTGCATGATACATATTTTTCTGAAGACATTTATATATAAGCTGTCTTTTCATTCTTATATTTTGTTCAGAATTCTTAGGAAAACCAGGAAGAGGCCTTCCTTCTGTAGTTGATCCATTTTCTCATTTGGTTGACCCTCCAAAACAGTCACACTTCAGCACGGACTCTTGTTTCAGACACTGACACTCTTGCACATCACCCATCACTGTATCGCCAAATCCAAATAAATATCTCAGCCTTGCTACAGTCTTTCATTATCTTGAAAATCTGAATACCTCTGTTATGAATCGAATTCTTATCTGTAAAGTCAAGAAGGAAATGAGTAAAGAGAGGGTTAAAATCTTATTGATAGAATGAACCCTTCACCCTCCAGTTGTGAACAATTAGGCTTGTCAGCATTCCCTTCAGGAAACTCCTGCTGCTTTATTAGGACTAATAGGCAATGGAATTTTGACACTTTGATAGTTGGGGCTATAAATCTAACATTAAGACTGGAAAAGACAAGCTATGTGCACAAGCACAATCTTTATGGACCCCACAAGATGCTAACTTACGAATGTCCTTTTTGTTCCAAGGTAGGAGTGAGAGGAGATGAAAGAATTAGATATGGACTAAGAAATTATTTTATTTTAACCAAATTTACAATAGGGCAGGTAACAGCTGTGCAAAGCAAGATCTGTAATTTCTCTGGTATGTCAACCAAAGAATTTTTGCTTATGTAAAGTTCTTTCCTTTATATGTCTAGACAAGATTTTATTACCTTCATTGAATTTTATGAATTGTTTTGTATACATTCTTCTACATGAAAATAGTACTTCAGCTTTTGGCACAGAACACAGTAAAGGTGAAGGAAACAAATGAAATTTTAGAGTGCCTTGTTCTTAACAAGAACCTATATGAAAGAACAAAAAAGTTTTATTAAATCATATAGGCTTCTGTGGTGGTTGGTAAAGAATCTGCCTGTAATGCGGGAGTCTGGGGTTTGATCCCTGGATTGGGAAAATCTCCTGGAGAAGGGAATGGCTACTAATTCCAGTATTCCCGCCTGGAGAATTCCATGGACAGAGGAACCTGGCGAGCTACAGTTCCATGACGTTGCAGAGTCAGACGTGACTAACACTTTCACTTCACTTTCAAAACACTTTTAATTCCCTTTGAATGCTGATTTATTCTGAAAGGCTCCATGTTTAAGTCAACAAATCAGATAAATATAGCTTCTTTTTGCACGTAAGTTTAATAAAAATACATGTAACTCTAACCAAAATTTTGTTTTCTAACAAATTATTTTCAAAAGCCAAGAAGTCCATGATTGTTTTAATTCATGACCAAAAAGTTTTTAAACTGGATGAGTATTCATCAAGAAATATTTTCAGCTTCCCAACCGGTGGTCCAGATCCCTATTTTTAATTCTGTTAGGAGAAAATATCCTAAATATCTGATGGTCTCTTTCTAATCCTCCTATATTGAAAATTGTTTGGTCATGTCTTCACTCTCAAAAAGTCCCAGAAGGATCTTTCAAGAACATCAGTCATTTTCATTACTTCCTTGTTTAACATCTTCAACACTTCCCCATAGAATTTATAATAAAATTAAAATACCTTCCCATGGCATACACCATCCTTCATGATTTGGTTCTAACAGCATTTCTGTTTTCCTGCATTTACAGAGGCAGTATCTTTACGAGGTCAAGAATTCTACCCATGACATTTTTATTTCTGTGTCCTAACACCTGGCACAAACACTTAATGCTTCTAAATAGATGGGTGGAAGAATGAATGAATGAGTAATTTCATGTCTTTGAGGCCTTTGTTCATTGTTCATTGATGGCACTCTCATTAGAAACAGTTCATATGATGTTTATTAGGATAATTTCATTCTTCTGGAAGGAATTCTGGGAAGTTTGATTTATCTGCATATCTGTTAATTCAATAACATTTTGAATAAGAGCAAGAATTCCAGATTAATTGTTTTAATTTAATTTAATTAATCATTGTGCTCTATTCACAATAAATTCTCAAAAAGATTGAGCAAAACCAAATTCTGCTATTTTCTCTGTATACTCTTCATATGCTTTCTAGAAATGAAATCAATTTTCTTGTCTTTTTTTAAGATTTATTTTGATGTATTTACTTACTTGGCTGCATCAAGTCTTAGTTGTGGCATGTAGAACCTTTAGTTGTGACATGTGAACTCTCATTTGCAGCATGACTAAATGACCAAATGTAAGCACCAGGGATTACACTCAGCTCTCCTGCATTAAGAAAGTGGAGTCTTGGCCACCAGAAAAGTCCCCTAAAATCAATTTTTGAAGCTGTCTTGTATGAGGCACTACCACAGAAGGATATAGAACTGTGGCTTGAAACAACTGAGTTTTTGGTGCCCAAATAACACCACCACCAGCTTTCAAAGAAAGATGCACCTAATAGTCAGAAAGAGCTTCATGGAGAGACTGAAACTGACCCGACACCTGCAGGAAAGAAGGGATTTAGCAGGGGGAGGTGTGTATTTCCCAAAGGGCAAGAGCTCAAGAAACTGGGAATATTAAAGGCAGAGACAAGAGCAAAAGTAATGCAATTCTATACAACCCTCCTCACTATTCCCTTTATGTTGAGACATTAGTGTAATAGGATTACATATGCCTTCTGCACAATTCCACTTTAATTTTATCATCATTCTAAAGCCATTAAAAATACACTCTGGCTCCTCACTGAGCCACAATGCTAATTAGGTAGTGCCATTAGCATCAGGGCTTAGTCTGAAGTAATTACTTTGAGGTACATTT
Source organism: Dama dama (assembly GCF_033118175.1). Classification (NCBI taxonomy): domain Eukaryota; kingdom Metazoa; phylum Chordata; class Mammalia; order Artiodactyla; family Cervidae; genus Dama; species Dama dama. The sequence continues at coordinate 39,519,256 of NC_083702.1, forward strand.
TGGCTTCTTTACTAAAACAAGGGGATGTGAAGAAGTGATTCTGGAAGTAGTTTAATAGGGTTTAGCACAGATGCTTTCATCTGGAACACTGAGTCCAGGAATCATCAACCACTTAGGGATGATTATCCATAAAAATGATTATTTCTGTGCAAAATTAGTGACTAGAATCAGATTCCCAGTTCCCTGGATTATATTGTTGACACTGTTGATGACACTCTCTAAAGGCATTTTTGGTAAACTTTAGTTTCTGTGCTGTGGTTTCTCACTTTGCAAAGCACCGCTTCCCTTTTTTGTAAGTTGATGGAGTTTTTTGCAATAATTCTTGTTTTGCTTTTAAAATTGTGATCAAATAGTAAGAAGAAAAGTAAGGGAACTGAGGGCTTCCCTGGTGGCTAGGTTGGTAAAAAATCTGTCTGGAATGCAGGAAATATGGGTTTGATTGCTTGGTCAGCAAGATTCCCTGGAGAAGGAAATAACAACCCACTCCAGTATTCTTGCCTGGAGAATCCCATGAATTGAGGGGCCTGAAGGGCTACAGTCCATAGGGTCGCAAAGAGTCAGACACAACTCAAGCAACTGAGCATACATGCAAAAGAAATGAAGGCTATAGATCAGGCTTTATTTATGAAATGTGATGTGGCGGGAAGTGCAATGATGAGAGAAAATAAAACACTGCTAGCAGAGAAGTGGACGTTTTTGTGGGAAGTGTGATTAGGAGTTGTGGAAGAAGATGTCAGTATTTCTGTCCTTGAGAAGATAAAACATACCTGGGGGCCATGTTGGGTCTCATGAAGTGAATATGTGTGTGTGAGGAGTGGGGCAGTGGAAATGAGAAATAGATTTAAGGGACTAGATCTGATAGACAGAGTGCCTGATGAACTATGGATGGAGGTTCATGACATTGTACAGGAGATAGGAATCAAGACCATTCCCAAGAAAAAAGAATGCAAAAAAGTAAAATGCCTGTCTGAGGAGGCCTTACAAATATCTGAGAAAAGAAGAGAAATGAAAAGCAAAGGAAACAAGGAAAGATATGCCCATTTGAATGCAGAGTTCCAAAGAATATCAAGGAGAGATAAGAAAACCTTCCTCAGCGATCAATGCAAAGAAATAAAGGAAAACAATATAATGGGAAAGACTAGAGATCTCTTCAAGAAAATTAGAGATACCAAGGGAACATTTCATGCAAAGATGAGTTTGATAAAGGACAGAAATGGCATGGACCTAACAGAAGCAGAAGATATTAAGAAGAGGTGGCAAGAATACACAGAAGAACAGTACAAAAAAGATCTTCACGACCATGATAATCACAATGGTGTGATCACTCACACCCACCTAGAGCCAGACATTCTGGAATGTGAAGTCAAGTGGGCCTTAGGAAGCATCACTACGAACAAAGCTAGTGGAGGTGATGGAATTCCAGTTGAGCTATTTCAAATCCTAAAAGATGATGCTGTGAGACTGCAGCACTCAATATGCCAGCAAATTTGGAAAACTCAGCAGTGGTCACAGGACTGGAAAAGGTCAATTTTCATTCCAATCCCAAAGAAAGGCAATGCCAAAGAATGCTCAGACTACTGCACAATTGAACTCATCTCACATGCTATTAAAGTAATGCTCAAAATTCTAGAAGTCAAACTTCAGCAATAGATGAACTCTGAACTTCCAGATGTTCAAGCTGGTTTTAGAAAAGGCAGAGGAACCAGAGATCAAATTGCCAACATCCACTGCAACATTGAAAAAGCAAGAGAGTTTCAAAAAAACATCTATTTCTGCTTTATTAACTATGCCAAAGCCTTTGACTGTGTGGATCACAATAAACTGTGGAAAACTCTGAAAGAGATGGGAATACCAGACCACCTGACCTGCCTCTTGAGAAACCTGTATGCAGGTCAGGAAGCAACAGTTAGAACTGGACAAGGAACAACAGACTGGTTCCAAACAGGAAAAGGAGTACATCAAGGCTGTATATTGTCACCCTGCTTATTTAACTTCTATGTAGATTACATCATGAGAAACCCTGGGCTGGAAGAAGCACAAGCTGGAATCAAGTTTGCTGGGAGAGATATCAATAACCTCAGATATGCAGATGACACCACCCTTACGGCAGAAAGTGAAGAACTAAAAAGCCTCTTGATGGACGTGAAAGAGGAGAGTGAAAAAGTTGACTTAAAGCTCAACATTCAGAAAACTAAGATCATGGTCTGGTCCCATAACTTCATGGGAAAAAGATGGGGAAACAGTGGAAACAGTGGCTGACTTTAATTTTTTGGGCTCCAAAATCACTGCAGATGGTGATTGTAGCCATGAAATTAAAAGATGCTTACTCCTTGGAAGGAAAGTTATGACCAACCTAGATAGCATATTAAAAAGCAGAGACATTACTTTAGCAACAAAGGTCCATCTAGTAAAGGCTATGGTTTTTCCAGTGGTCATGTATGGATATGAGAGTTGGACTATAAAGAAAACTGAGCACTTAAGAATTGATGCTTTTGAACTGTGGTGTTGGAGAAGACTCTTGAGAGTCCCTTGGACTGCAAGGAGATCCAACCAGTCCAATCTAAAGAAGATCAGTCCTGGATGTTCATTGGAAGGACTGATGTTGAAGCTGAAACTCCAATACTTTGGCCACCTGATGCGAAGAGCTGACTCATTTGAGAAGGCCCTGGTGCTGGGAAAGATTGAGGGCAGGAGGAGAAGGGGACAACAGAGGATGAGATGGTTCGATGGCATAACTGACTCAATGGAGATGGGTTTGGGTAGACTCCGGGAGTTGGTGATGGATAGGGAGGCCTGGTATGCTGCGGTTCATGGGGTTTCAAAGATTCGGACATGACTGAGCAACTGAACTGAACTGAACTGAGGAGTGGGGAGGATTAGAGAGGAAACAGTTACTGGACTGAAGGCAAAATGATCCCGAGCAGATACAAAGTAAATGTTTGGGGGGTGATGTTGGGATGTCTTGGTTTTAGTTACTCTGCAGTATCAATCACATATGCAGGTCACCTAATACCAAAGGGCCCTCCCCATGATGGACACAGTGACGGTCCTTCCTTGGCTTGGCTTCTTCACCAACCATCCTTATTTTCATCCTGATGAGATTCATGAGACAAAAAGATGATGCTTGGCTCGTGGGTATTGTGTCCCCTAGAACAGAGCTTGCCTAGCTGCCATTATGCATTTCTTTTAGCCTCTCACCCTTGTGCTCCCACACAAATCTCACCCTCCTCTGCTCTCCACCCAGGACATCCTGTGCTCCAAGGCTATCACTCAGAGCCCTGCTACTGGTCTCAGGGCTGCCCTTTATTCTTTTTAAAAACCTTTGTTCCCATCACAAATTTCCAACAGCCTCCTCTTCCCAGCTTGTCTATGGCTGCAGCTATTCACCTACTGACATTGGGCAAAGCACTTGCTTCTCTTACAAGAGGAGTTGTTGTTGTTGTTTAGTCACTAAATGGTGTGTGATTCTTTTGAAACACCATGGACTGTAGCCACCAGGTTCCTCTGTCCAGGAGATTCTCCAGGGAAGAATACTGGAGTGAGTTGCCATTTCCTTCTCCAGGGGATCTTCCCAACCCAGGGATCGAACCCAGGTCTCCTGCACTGCAGGCAAATTCTTTACCACTGAGCCACCTGGGAAGCCCCACAAGGGGAGAAGTTGAGACAAAAGAGCAATTGGGGAAGTTCCTCAGATGTTTATGTTATCCTTGCATTGGTTTTATCATCACCTTTCTTGCTGATTCTGCTCTTCAGGTGACCTTAACAGGGTTTCTCCTCACAACTCATTTTCCACGTCAGGCCTCCCTTCACTGAGAAGCCCTCCTTTCTAGCTACCTAGTCCCGTTTCCCCTTTTCTCCAACTCCTACATCACTACACTGATATCTGTGGGTTTGATGCTTCATTTTCCTGGGATGAACTGTACTCAACCTGAGGTAGCAATCATTTTATGTGTCTTCTTTTCTACCCCTCCATCTGTTTACAACAGATATAGAATGAGTCTCAGTTAGATACAAGACACTGTAAGGAGACAGATAAATTCATTCCACAGTGATATTTTGAATTCTTTTTATGTGTCACGCAGTATGGCCAACACTGAGGGACCCTGGCCTCCTGCAGCTTTCAGTCCAGTGATGGAGATGCCATACAAATATTTAATTTACAAAGATGGCAAAATTACCTCAAAAAGCTATAGAATGCCATAATGAGCTTGTAATGGGGTCACCTTACTTAGTTTGAGTGAACATGTTTTGCTTTGGCACAGTGTGAATTTAACAAATGAATGAATGAATACAGCTAAGAAGAACAGGAAATATGTGCAAGGAAGCTCCCAACAAATCTAACACACTTTCTTTTTTAAAAAACCCATGTGAAATTCAAAAAGAAAAACTACTAACCATAATCAATAAAAATCATAAAATAGATAATTTGACTGGAAGTAAGTTTCAGTTACTTTAGACATCATCCAAATCTGTACTATTAGCATTTGAAGGACACTAGAATTCTAAGACAAGCAAATGTTTGCAAATAATTGCAGTGAGACCCCCGCTAAAGCTCATGATGAGTTAAAAAGCATTTTTCTCACAATACTTTTAGATATATGACACATATACAGTCAGGGTAGATAATAGTTTTCTAGTCAGAGCTACAGCATACCCAGAAGAGCAGGTCCTCCCCAAAACTTTGATTTGTTCAATAAACTCCTAAGAAAAGAAGCATTCCTTGAAAAAAATATCTACAAGGGTCTAAAGACAAATCTAGAATATATTCTCTTATACTTTATTTGGCAGGGGGGAGATGCCAAAAAGGAGAAAAATCAGTTAAAAAGACAGATTCAAGATGTTTGGAACATTTACAAATCAAATCCATACCTTAAGTAGGAACAAGTCAAAACAAAATGTTATCTTAGTTCTCTTTTGAGTAAAGTGAGTTACTTTATTTCTCTTGTAAACATGGGAATAAAGGAAATTACTGTGTCTGCCAAGTGTACATGCTTCTAGACTAGTTTTCTCTAGTAGGAGAAAAAAATCATCATAAAAGGATAATGAACAAGTGCAGAAACACAAAATGAGAGAGATGAAATCATTGTTTTTGTTTCTTTTTACAACACATAATGAAAAACATAAGCTTCGAATTTAGAGAAAAGTTTCAAAATGTAGGGAACCCATTTTATAGAGTGGTTATAAAGACATAGGTTTTGGACCCAAAGTGCTATATACAAATAAATCTGAATCCTTTTTGAACTAAACAGCCTTGGTCTATGCATTTAACATTTCAGAGCATACTTTCCTCTTCTGCATAATGGGAAAAATAATAATAATAACAATAGCAATAAAATAGCCTCATGTAGAGCTCAGTAAATATTAAATAAAAAAATAATCCACATAAAATACTTAGAAGGATACTTGACACATTTCAAAAATGCAAGAAAGAAAGTAGAAAAGAGAAAAAAGAAAGAAAAAATATTTCTACATTAGAGAGAGCTGAGTAAGAAGAGAATAAGATGTTTCCATATAAAACTATATCTTTTAAAACACTTTTAAAATATAATATCAGAAACAAAGGTTGAGGAAATGAAATTTCACAGATGTCCAAAAGAAAGAAGCAAAGCATGGAAGAGAAACCAGAGAACCCTGATGGTTGAACTCGTCTGAGCCACAAAAATGACTACCCACTCCAGTATTCTTGGGGCTTCCCTGGAGGCTCAGACTGTAAAGAATCTGCCTATAATGCAGGAGACTCAGGTTCAACCACTGGATCAGGAAAAACCTCTGAAGAAGGGAATGGCTACCCACTCCAGTATTCTTGCCTGGAGAATTTCATGGACAGAGGAGCCTGGTTAAGCTACAGTCCATAAGGTCCCAAAGAGTCAGACACAACTGAGCAACTAACACTCCATTAAGAAAAAAAAAAAACACAAAAACTTGAACAGCTTTATGTTTATTGATGCTGACATGTAAGATTTACAATATACATAAATGTACAAGGTTTATAATATATATAAATGAACATAAATCACAATGAAAAGTTAAAAATGCTATCAAATGTCTCACCATCTTATGAAAACATAAGTGAAGAAAATTATGCACAAAAAGACAGGCACTCCCATAATGAGGCAAGGTATCTTGAGTAAGTCTGAAATGGCTGATTTCCTAAGGGAGGGACCAACATTATGATAGGACCAGCTTAAAGGCTATTTTGGCAACTTTGCACTAAACAAGTTGGGCCCCTCACTGGTCTGCTGTGCCGAGCACACTTTGTCCCTCTTCAGAGAAGCAAGCAGAGTTTATAGCTGACTTCTGTTCCTGTTGATTCTACTGAACAATGTTCCTTAATCAAGCAGCTGCCACACAGCTAGCTGGCTTCCAGACCGAGCTACTCCAAACACAGCCCACACCTCCTGGCCGGGGTCTGCCGGGAATCAGTAGGCCTGTTAGGACACAGCGGATGCCTCGTAAGTCACTTGGCTGCTCGTGTTCCCGCGGCATGCCAATTAGTCTGCAGGCTGCTCTTTCTCTGCAGCCATCAGAACCGCACTCCTGAATCAGGGATGTCTCAGGAACCGCATGACTGAGATACCAAATGAAGCTGATGCCCAGTATCTGTCATCAACCTGGACCTCAAATGGCCTTGGCAAACCCTGAACCCTTAGCAGACCATTTTCAAAATAGGTACTATGAAAGTTACCTATTTTACAAGGTAAGAAGACAAAGTATTTACACTAGAAGTTTTATGTGATGATTGTGGGATGTGGGTGGAATAAACAAGCATTCAAAGTAAATAGATTTCTGGGTTTTAGTCCAAATGTTGTTTTTCTATTCCCTTTAGCCTAATGAAATGTTCTTCATTGTTCCATAAATTTTAATGCTAAAAAATTAAACACATTGAGCTAGGGTTTGGTCAATTTTTTGTTGTTTTTAGTTGCTAAGTTGTGTCCAACTCTTTGTGACACAGTGGACTGTATCCCTCCAGGCTCCGCTATCCATGGGATTTTCCAGGCAAGAATACTGGAGTGAGTTCCATTTCCTTCTCCAGGAGATCTTCCTGATCAGCGGTTGAACCCACAGATTCTTTACTACTGTGCCACCTGGGAAGCCCCCTAGTTTTTTTAACCCAAGTTATAAACTAAAAATAATAATATATTTCTAACATGGCTAAAATGAGTGAAGTTAATGAAATCAGAGGAGTATACATAGGAAATACTCAGGGATATGGGGTTGAGAGGCAGGGCACGAAAGAAAAACTGTTGAGCTTCTGCATGCTCTTGACAAAATCCTCCCAAAGCCACTTTACAAAGCTGCCCTGTATCTGCTGGCTCATATCAAGATACTCTTTTCAAAAGGCACCACCACTCTCAAAAGTACTGCAGCCAGCCCTGGGGAAAAAACAATACATGGAAGAGAATCCTAAAAATGAATGGCACTTTCAGATCATTTACAACAAACAGAAAACACACTAAGAGAATCAACAGTGTAGAAAGACAAATATTGTATGATCTCTCTTACATGTGGATTTTAAAACAGGTGAGCTCATAGAAACAAAGAGTAGAATGGGGCTGGAGGATAGAGAGACGTCAGACAAAAGGTACAAACTTCCAGTTATAAGATGACTAAATTCCGGGGATCTAATGTGTAGTATGGCAACTACAGTTAGGAGTACTGTGTTTTATGTCTGAAATTTGCTAAGATAATAGACCTTAAGTATTCTTACCACAAAAAAGAAAACTGGTAACTATGTGAGGTAATGGATTTCTTAATTAGTTTGATTGTGACAATTATTTCACTATATATATGTACATCAAATCATCACGTTGTCCTTAAATACATGCAACCAAGCAGGACCCTATGGAGCTTTCCCAGGACAGGACCTTCCCCAAGCTTTAGTCACTCAGACTTCCCCTGAGTCACAAAAACCTGGCTCAAGAGTTAATGATTGGAAGAATGTGAACATGTAGTAACAAAAGATAGTACTTGGGCCAGAAGAACTGGTGACAATTTGAACAGATCAGCCATATGGTAGAGTCACAGAATCTTTAGTTCCTCCCAGAAGGACATAGATACTAGTGTCTTATATACATTCTTCACTTATTTTATAGATCCCCAAACCCGTACTTGATGAAAGAAATTAACTGCATGATGATCATGCACATGTAGTCCCAAGACAGATTGGAGCCTGAAGATTGGCGATTGTCCCTGTGAAACCACCCTAATACCTCACTATCAACCAGGGAATTGTGTGTGGGCTGATCACACACCTGCACCTCCCCTCTTTCACCTTGCCTTTAAAGTTCTTCCCTGAAATCCATTGGTGAGTTAGGGTCTTTTCAGCATTTGTCACACAGACTCTTTCTTTGGCACTTGTAATAAACTATACACTTTCCTTTACAACCCAGTGCCAGTAAATTGGCTTTACTGTGTACAGGTAAGCAGACCCAAGTTTGCTTTGGTAAAATATATATAATTTTAATTTGTCATTTATACCTCAATGAAACCTGGAGGGAAACATTAGGGGAAAGCTTGTGAAAGGTATATGGGAACACTGGGCTGTCATAATGACTTTCCTGTAAATCAAAAATATTCCAAATTTTTTAAAAATTTAAGATCATCAAAAAGAAAATAAATAAATTGGATAAATATAACTTTAATAGAAAAATCATAATCTTTCTTTTTCTATGACCTTCATTTTCTTTTTTTTTTATTTATTTTTATTAGTTGGAGGCTAATTACTTTACAATATTGTAGTGGGTTTTGTCATACATTGACATGAATCAGCTATGGTTTTACATGTATTCCCCATCCTGATCCCCCCTCCCACCTCCCTCTCTACCCACTCCCTCTGGGTCTTCCCAGTGCACCAGGCCCGAGCACTTGTCTCATGCATAATCTTTCTTTTAGGGTGATAATAGTATTATAGGGGCTTCTCTGGTGGCTCAGATATAAAGAATCCATCTGCCAATACAGGAGGTGCGGGTTTCATCCCTGGGTCAGGAAGATTTTCTAGAAAAGGAAATGGCAACCCACTCCAGTATTCTTGCCTGGGAAAGCCCATGGACAGAGGAGCCTGGGCGACTATAGTCCATGGGATAACAAAAGAGTCAGACATGACTTATGCACAGAAAAAGAATATACACATAAAAAAAGAGTATTGTTTTGTGTAAGAAACTATTTTCTATGCAAAAACATCCAAATAGGTTAATCCTAAAGACAAAATTTAAACCACAATATGTTCTCAGCCACAATAGCAATTCTTTTTTCCAAACTTCATTTCCCTACTGTTGGCTTACAGGTGACTCTCAGTGTCCACAACCAAAGGGAACAAGAACAGGAAACTCAAGTTTGCAGATGCTGAGCATGATATATTCCTAATTCGACATGAGACAGAAAAGAGGCCCTGTAGAGTGAATCCTTAGACTGAAGTCCTTGTCCTCAGACCACATATAAAGGCTTTCTACATATATTATTTCCTTAGTTTTGCCTGAGATAGTAAGCAGTCCATGTATTATGTTGTTTCTCTTTCCCAATAGCTGTTCCTACCACCTTCTAGAAGGAAGGCAAAACTTCCCCTCTTCTAGAACATCACAAAAGTCCACTGCCCTGGAGGGTAAAAGTTGATGAGGCATCACAAAGAACATTTCTGTTGTTGTTACAAGGAAAAATGACTGGACACATGAAGAAGAAATGCTTTGCAAGGCAGATGGTTTCCAAATCCTTGCTTTCAATATAATTGAACCAGGTCATCTAGTGAAGGATCATTTTAAAATATTTGATTGAAAATGGCAAGTGATTTTTTTGGCAAGTAACTTGGACTATTTTATTATACATTTAGAAAATTTAAAAAACCATTTACTGATTTATGAGAAAAGTTTCTTTCTGTAATACTGCAATGAAAAATAGGGATAACACTGATGTTGAGAAATAACTGATATTTATCATGCATTTCCAATAAAATTTATTTTCTGTGTAAAAGTATCAACATGAAAATAATATATATATAGTGCTTACTATGGATGTTAAGTGTTATATATTTTTATCTCATTGGACTCTGTTAAGATCTCCAAGCTTAATATTATTTTTACTGCATTTTACAGTTGAGGCAATACAAGCATAGAGAGGTTGAGAAACTTTTCCAAGGCTACATATCTGGGCAGAGCTAGCTTTTGAATCTAGGCAGTCTGACTCCAGAGTATGTGTTCTTAACCATACCTTTGTGTTGTCTCAGAGCATTTATAATATGTATATTTAGGTTACTTGTATTAATAACCAAATCCACAAATGTTTTTCCATATTTAGAAATTTACAGTCATAATTTAAAATTTAAAAATGTATATACAAATTTTTATTGTGAACAAATATGATAGAGTAGTCAATGAAAGTCATTTGATTTTTAAAAAACTTTTTTATTTTGTATTGTGGCATAGTCAATTAACTATGTTGTGATAGTTTCTGGTGAACAGAAAAGGGACTCAGCCATACATATACATGTATCCATTCACCCCCAAACTCTGCTCCTATCCAGGCTGCTACATAACATTGAGCAGAGTTCCATGTGCTATACAGAAGGTCCTTGTTGGTTATCCATTTTCAATATAGCAATGTGTACATGTCCATCCCAAACTCCCTAACTATACTTTCCCCACATCCTTCTCCCCAGCAACCATAAATTCATTCTCTAATTCTGTGAGTCTCTTTCTGTTTTGTAAGTTCATTTGTATCTTTTCTTTTTTAGATTCTATACATAAAGTATGTCATATGATATTTCTTCTCCTCTGTCTGACTTACTTCACTTAGTAAATGAATCAAAGATGATACAAACAGATGGAGAGAGAGATACCATATTCTTGGATTGGAAGAATCAATATTGTCAAAATGACTATACCACCCAAAGCAATCTACAGATTTTGTGAAATCCGTATCAAATTACCAATGGCATTTTTCATAGAACTAGAACAAAAAATTTCACAATTTGAATGGAATCACAAAAGACCTCAAATAGCCAAAGCAATCTTGAGAAAGAAAAACGGAACTGAAGGAATCAACTTCCCTGACTTCAGACTATACTACAAAGCTATAGTCATTGAGACAGTATGGTATTGGCACAAAATCAGAAATATAGACTAATGGAGCAAGATAGAAAGCCCAGAGATAAATCCACAAACATATGGGCACCTCATCTTTAACAAAGGAGCAAGACTACACAATGGAGAAAAGACAGTCTCTTCAATAAGTGGTGCTGGGAAAACTGGACAGCTACCTATAAAACAGTAAAACTAGAACACTTCCTAACACTATACACAAAAATACATTCAAAATGGGTTAAAGACTTAAATGTAAGGCCAGAAACTATAAAGTTCTTACAAGAAAGCATAGGCAGTACCCTCTCTAGATTGCAGTAAGATACTCTTTGACTCACCTCCTAGAGTAACAGAAATAAAGATGAAAATAAACAAATAAGACCTAATGAAAAGATAGCCCTTAGAATGGGAGAAAATATTTGCAAATGAAGCAACTGATGAAGGAATAATCTCCAAAATATATAAGTAACTCATACAGCTCAATATCAGAAAAACAAAACAGACATACAGATGGGCTAATAAACACATAAAAATATGCTCAACATCATTTATTATTAGAGAAATGCAAATCAAAATTACAATGAGCTATCAACCTTGGACTGATTAGAATGACCATCATCAAAAAATCTACAAATAGTAAATGCTGGAGAGGATGTGGAGAGAAAGGAACCCTTTTGTTCTGTTGGTGGGAATGTAAACTGATACATTTATTGTGGAGAACAGTATGGAGATTCCTTTAAAAAACAATGAATAAATCTATAATATGATCCAGCAATCCCAGTACTGGGCATATACACTAAATAAACCACAATTTGACCGCAGGTACCCAATGTTCACTGAAGCAATATTTACAACAGCCAGGACATGGAAGCAATCTAGATATCCATAGACAAATGAATGGATAAAGAAGAAGTGATACAGTTATACAATGGAATACTATTCAGCCATAAAAAGAAATGAGTGTGAGTCAATTGTAGTGAGGTGGATGAACCTAGAGCCTCTTATACAGAATGAAGTAAGTCAGAAAGAGAAAAACAAATATTGTTTATTAGCCCATACAAATGGAATCTAGAAAAATGTTACTAATGATCCTATTTGCAGGGAAGCAATGGAGACACAGATGTAGAGAACAGACTTGTGGACACAGCAGGATAAGAAGGGGTGGGAATAATGAAGAAAGTAGTATTGATATATATATATATACACACACTATCATGTGTAAAATAGATAGTGCATACATACATGCACAGTTGCTCAGTTGTGTCCGACTCTTTGCAATCCCACGGTCTGTAGCCCACCAGGCTCATCTGTCTATGGGATTATCCCAGCAAGAAAATTATCCCAGCAAGAATACTGGAGTGGGTTGCGATTTCCTCCTCCAGGGGATCTTCCCCACCCAGGGATCAAGCCAGTGTCTCCTGCAGTTTCTGCATTAGCAGGCAATTCTTTACCACTGAGCTACCTGTGAAGTCCAGCTAGCTAGTGCAAAGTTGCTATATAACACAGAAATCCCAGCCTGGAACACTGTGACGATGTAGAGGGATGGGATAGGGTCAGGGGAGAGAGTCCCAAGAGGGAGGAGATATACATATATTTATATATTTATATTTATATCAAACTATGACTGATTTACATTGTTGTATGGCAGATACCAACACAACATTGTAAAGCAATTTTCCCCCAATTAAATATTTTTAAAATGAAATACTATTATGATGAAAAACAAGAATTTTATATGGAGTATTCATAAACCCACCACATACACTCTACATTAATATTTTATTATACTTTCATACTTTCTTATCACAAAGGCATCGATTTATTCAATTTGTTTTTTTAAAGCTCTATTGAATACAATAATTTAAATGGAAAGTATGAGGGTTTTTTTATTTGGTTTATAAAAATTCTGCAATGATTTTCACAAGCCAGTTTCAAAATATTTCCATCATCTGTGCAAAATCCCCATGCACAGTTTGCAACCAATCCTCAATTCCACTTCCAGTCGCTGGCAAGCACTGACATGTTTTCTACCTGTATAACTTTCCATTCTCCTATTATCTCAATAAATTTGACTCATCTATTATGTGTATTTCACAGCTGGATTTTTTCACTTAGAGTGATGTCTGAATTTCACCCAGATTGTAGATTATTCAGTAGTTCGTTCTTTTTGGTTTTGGGTAGTACTTCATGGTGTAGATATTCCATATTTTGTGTACTCGTTCACCAGATGATGGAAGGATAACTAGTTTGTTTCCAGCTTTTGACTGGTAACAATGAATGAAGCCTCTAGGTACACTCACATGAAAGTCTATTGTGGATATATGTTACCATTTCTCTTTGATGAACACCTAGTATAGAGTATAGTTGCTGGTAGAATGGGAAATGTGTATTTATTAACATCTGTTTAAAAAACTATGTGTGCCTGTTTTCCAGTTTGTAGCATTTTTTATTCCTACTAGTAATGCAAGAGAGTTTCTCCATATTCTTGCCAACATTTGGTGATAAAAGATTCTAATTTTGTTGTTCAGTCACTAAGTCATGACCAACTTTTCGCAACTCCATGAACTGCAACAGGGGAGGCTTTCCTGTCCTTCACCATCCTCCAGAGTGTGTTCAAACTCATGTCCATTGAGTCAGCAATGCCATCCAACTATCTCATCCTCTGTCACCCCCTTCTCCTCTTCCACTCAGTCTTTCCCACCATAAGGGTCTTTTCTCATAAGTCAGCACTTCGCATCAGGTAGACAAAATATTGGAGCTTCAGCTTCAGCATCAGTCCTTTCAATGAATATTCAGGGTTGATTGCATTTAGTATTGACTTGTTTGATTTCCTGGATGTCCAAGGAACTCTCAAGAGTCTTCTCCAGCTCCACAGTTTGAAAGCATCAGTTCTTCAGTGCTCAGCCATCTACATGGCCCACCTCTCACATCTGTATGTGACTACTGGAAAAACTTTGACTAATAGGGACCTTTGCTGGCAAAGTTATGTCTCTGCTTTTTAATATACTGTCTAGGTTCGTTTTAACTTTCCTTCCAAGGAGTAAACATCTTTTAATTTCATGGCTGCAGTCACTGTCCACATTGATTTTGGAGCCCAAGAAAATAAAATCTGTCACTGTTTCTATTTTTTCCCTTTCAATTTGCCATGAAGTGATGGGACCAGATCTTTGTTTTTTGAACGTTGAGTTTTAAGTCAGCTTTTTCACTCTCCTCTTTCACCTTCTACAAGAAGCTCTTCAGCGCCTCTTCGCTTTCTGCCATTAGAATGGTTATTTTCCAGTCCTCTGGCCACTGCTGAGTTTTCCAGATTTGCTGACATATTATTGAGTGCAGCACTTTCACGTCATCATCTTTTAGAATTTTGAATAACTCAGCTGGAATTCCATCACCTCCTATAGCTTTGTTCATAGTAATACTTCCTATGGCCCACTTGACTTCACACTCCAGATGTCTGCACTAGGTGAGTGACTCAGGAAGCATTTAACAGGAGGCGTCCTGTGTGCTGTTTTGGATCTGTCATGAATCCTCTGTTCCTTATTAATTCCTGAATACTCAGGAATTAAGAGGAGCGGCAAACCACTCCTGGGGCTGAGGAATGAATGCATTTCCTTCGTTAGCTTTTCCATAAGGTGAAAAGTAACTATTTAGACCCTCTTCCTTTTTATGGACCATACGGTAAAAGTGATTATTTACAACCCTCTCTCTTTGATATGGATCATCTTATGTTTCCTTGATAATTTTAAAGTCTGGATTTTTGATCTTTATCTTTGCTGAAAAAAGCTACCTTGTAAGACAGTATATATACCCACACTACGTTGAATAAAACACCCTTGTTCCATCAGAGCTTGGGTCCCTGTGTCTTTCTTTCTTTCTCTCTCTCGCTCTCTCCCTCTCTCTCTCTCTCTCTCTCTCTCAGGCTAATTCTTTGGAGTGCAGAAGTCTGCTGAGCTCACTTTCTTGCCCGGGCTTGCAAGACCCCCTCGAGAGGGTGCTCTTTGCTTACGTGAAGCAGTGCAAGCCCTGTATCAAGGGTTTTATTGGTTTTCTGCGTAAACCAAGATATATCAGCCTCTTTCTCTCTCTTTTTTACTTTCCTATCATCAACTCCAGACCACCAAGTTCTGGTCCTTTAAAGGACCTCAACAAGTGACCACACCATCATGGTTATACAGGTCATTAAGACCTTTTTTGTATGGTTTTTCTGTGTGTTCTTGCCACTTCTTCTTAATGTCTTCTGCTTCTGTTAGGTCCATACCATTTCTGTCCTTTATTGTGCCCATCCTTGCATGAAACGTTCCCTTGATATCTCCAATTTCCTTGACAAGATCTCTAGTCTTCCCCATTATACTGTTTCCCTCTATTTCTTTGGAGGGAAAGAAAGCTTTCTTATTTTTGTGTTATTCTCTGGAGCTCTGCATCCATTTGGGTATATCTTTCCCTTTCTCCTTGCCTTTTGCTTCTCTTCTTTCCTCAGCTACTTTTAAAACCTCCTCTGACAACCACTTTGCCTTCTTGCATTTCTTTTTCTTTGGCATTGTTTGGCCACGAAGCACAAGCTGGAATCAAGATTGCCGGGAGAAATATTAATAACCTCAGATATGCAGATGACACCACCCTTATGGCAGAAAGTGAAGAGGAACTAAAAAGCCTCTTGATGAAAGTGAAAGAGAAGAGTGAAAAAGTTGGCTTAAAGCTTAACATTCAGAAAACTAAGATCATGGCATCTGGTCCCATCACCTCATGGGAAAGAGATGGGGAGACAGTGGAAACAGTGTCAGACTTTATTTTGGGGGGCTCCAAAATCACTGCAGATGGTGATTGCAGCCATGAAATTAAAAGACACTTACTCCTTGGAAGGAAAGTTATGACCAACCTAGATAGCATATTAAAAAGCAGAGACATTACTTTGCCAACAAAGGTCCTTCTGGTCAAGGCTATAGTTTTTCCAGTGGTCATGTATGGATGTGAGAGTTGAACTGTGAAGAAAGCTGAGTGCTAAAAAATTGATGCTTTTGAACTGTGGTGTTGGAAAAGACTCTTGAGAGTCCCTTGGACTGCAAGGAGATCTAACCAGTCCATCCTAAAGGAGATCAGTCCTAGGTATTCACTGGAAGGACTGATGCTGAAGCTGAAACTCCAATACTTTGGCTACCTCATGCAAAGAGTTGACTCATTGGAAAAGACCCTGATGCTGGGAGGGATTGGGGGCAAGAGGAGAAGGGGACGACAGAGGATGAGATGACTGGATGGCATCACAGACTCGATGGGCATGAGTTTGAGTAAACTCTGGGAGTTGGTGATGGACAGGGAGGTCTGGCATGCTGTGATTCATGGGGTCGCAAAGAGTCGGAAACGACTGAGCGACTGAACCGAACTGAACTGTCCTGTACAGTGTTACAAACCTCTGTCTGCAGTTTTTCAGGCACTCTTATCAGATCTAATCCCTTGAATCTGTTTATCACCTCCACTGTATAATTATAAGGGATTTTATTTAGGTCTTACCTGAATGGCCCAGTGGTTTTCCCTCCTTTTCCAATTTAAAACTGAATTTTACAATAAGGAACTTGTGATCTGAGTCACAGTCAGCACCAGGTCTTGTTTTTGCTGATTGCATAGAGCTTCTCCATCTTTGGCTGCAGAGAACATAATCAACCTGATGTTGATACTCTGGTGATGTCCATGTGGAGAGTCATTTTGTGGAGAGTCATCTTGTGTTATTGGAAGAGGGTGTTTGCTATGACCAGTGTATTCTCTCACAAAAATCTGCTAGCCTTGGCCCTACTTCATTTTGTACCCCAAGAACAAACTTGACTTTTATGCCAGGTGTCTCTTGACTTCCTATTTTTGCATTCTAGGCCTCTAGGATGAAATCCTCTAGGATGAAAAGGACTTCTCTTTTGGTGTCAGTTTTAGAAGGTCTTGTAGGTCTTCATAGAACCACTCAACTTCAGCTTCTTGTGCGTTAGTGGTTGACTCATGTCCTTGGATTGCTGAGACGTTGAATGGTTTGTCTTAGAACTAAGAT
Organism: Dama dama; assembly: GCF_033118175.1. Taxonomy (NCBI): domain Eukaryota; kingdom Metazoa; phylum Chordata; class Mammalia; order Artiodactyla; family Cervidae; genus Dama; species Dama dama. Next base: position 39,536,350 of record NC_083702.1, read on the forward strand.
CATTCTGTTTTATTGTAGATTGCACCCAAGTACTGTATTTTGGATTCTTTTGTTACCTATGCAGGCTACTCCATTTCTTCTAAGGGATTCTTGCCCACAGTAATATATATAATGGTCATCCGAATTAAATTCTCCCATTCATACCCATTTTAGTTAACTAATTTCTAAAATGTCGATGTTCACTCTTGTCATCTCTTGCTGACCATGTCCATTTACCTTGATTCATTGATTAAACATTCCAGATTCCTATCAATATTGTTCTTTACAGAATCAAACTTTACTTTTACCACCAGACACATCCACAAATGAGCCTCACTTCTGCTTTGGCCCAGCCTCTTCTTTCTTTCTGGAGCTATTTTTCCACTCTTCCCCAGTAACATATTAGACACATTCCACCTGGGAGCTTATCTTTTCACCTTTCATGCTCTTCTTTTTTTTTTTTTTTAACCTTTTCATACTCTTTATGGGGTTCTTGAAGTAAAAATACTGGAGTGGATTGCCATTCCCTCTTCCAGTGGACCATGTTTTGCCATAACCCTCCACCATGACCTGCCCTTCTTGCGTGGCCCTGTATGGCACAGATGGCTCAGTGCTTCATTGAGTTTCGCAAGCCCCGTCACCATAAGACTACGATCCATGAAGGGGTCAATTCACTGTAAACAAGTCTTTTTTTTTTTTTTTCTGCACTCATTATACTGTCTCTTGATTTACATGTGTGTGTGACCAGTTGCTCAGGCTTGTTTGACTCTTCACAACCCCATGGACTGTAGCCTGCCAGGCTCCTCTGTCCCTGGAATTTTCCAGGCAAGAAAATTCCTGGAGTGGGTTGTCATTTCCAGATGACCTTCCCAACCGAGGGATCAAACCTGGGTCTCCTGTGTGTCCTGCACTGGCAGGCAGATTCTTTAGCACTGAGCCACCTTGGAAGCTCTTTCTTGATCTATACATCTGTCCTTATACATCTGCCCTTATACCAATAATACATGATCTTGATTACTATGGTGTTATACAGTTAGTTTTAAAATCAGGCAGGCTTTCAGTAGTTTCATAATATATATCTGGGTGTGGATTCCTTTCTATTTTTTTAAACTTGGCATTCATTGCATCTGCAGATTAATGTCTTTCTTCAAACTTGGAATCCCTCAATCATTAAGTTCTAGTGTTTCTTTTGTCTCTTTCTCTCTCTCCTCTCCTTCTGGAAGTCTCATGAAGCATATACTGACCCACAGGACAGTTTTGTATAAATCCCTGAGGCTCTGTTTACTTTCTTTTTTTTTTTCATTCACTTTCTTCAATCTTTGTTTCTCATGATCTTTGGATTGAACGATTCCTATTCATCTACCTTCAAGTTCGATGATTCTTTTTTCTGTCATCTGAAATCTGCTATTGAGACAATCTAGGGAGTAGTTAAGTTGTTTTCAACTGTAGAATATCTCTTGGTTCCTTTTTTAGGTTCTATTTCTTTAATGATATTCCATATTTGTCATATTGTAATTCTCAGAATATAGTTTATTTTAATTCTTAGAATTATAAGGACTGCTTTGTAGTAGTTGTCTGATAAACCCAATATTTGGACCTTCTCAGCGTTATGTCCTTTTTCCCCCTAAATGTAAGTTTCACGAGATCTCAGTTGAAAACTGGTCATTGATCTCAGTTGAAAACTGATGATATATTGTAGAAATCATGAACTCTATTTTATTTTTTCTGAAGGTCTTATTGTTGTTATTTGTTGTAACCTGCTTGGACTTTGGAATTTGTTTCCCTGCAGTATGTAGCCACTGATGTTTCTGCTTAATTTATAATTCTGTCTTTATTTTTTTGTTTTGTTTCCTAGGAGTTGCTTCTGGGTCTGCATACCTTAGAGGTTACCTAATGACTTGGGCAGATATTGCCTAACTACCTTGAACTGTACACCTTCCATCTTCCATGAGTTAATCTTTGTGAGATTTGGGGAGCACATTCAAAATTACAGCCAAGTCTTAGATCTGCCTTGCCTTTTACTGCTTGCTTGCATGTAGTGTTTTGGTTAACTGGGCACAAGTGTAGAGGTTGTATCAGCCCTTCTATGACACTCTCCTTTGCAGATTCTCACTGTTAATTCTCTGGATGATCCACAGTTCACTCAAACAGGACTTTGGACCATCAAAGTTTACACTGATTCTGTAAGCTTTAGTTGACAAAATAGTGATTTTCCACTCTACCTCAAATTGTTTGCTCCTTCTAGCAGTGAAGCTGTTTGTTTGTTTATTTTGCATCCATCTTTACTCTGATAAACTGACTAAACTACAGCTGGAAGGATGACTGGGACAGACCCCAGGCAAGAAGGCTGCAGATATCCTGATGTTATTACCTGAAGCTCTAGAATTATTTTAGTAGTAAATGCTTCTCAATTTTCTGTCTGGTTCCACTGAATTTGCATGGGCCTAGAAGTGGTTGTTTTTTATTTTAATTATGTGTGGTTTTATACTTTCTTGTTTTGGAGGCATTTCTCCAAACTATTTACTTTGCCATACCTGGAAAGCCCTCTTATTTGTGTGTTTTTAAAATGGATGCTAATGTATAACAAATCACTCCAGTATTTATATTCTATTAGGTATATTTAAAAGAGAGATTAAAAACAGCTTTGTGTAAATCATCAGCATTAAAAGTATATGGGAAATGACATACTTTAACTATTAACATGATTAAAAATTTAAGATACCAATTTAAAAATTGTGAGGGCGTATGCAGTTTGTAAAAATTTAGTAGGTACACAAACCAAAAGTTTAAAGGTTTAAACTCCCAGCCCTAGATAAAAGAAAAGTTTCAAGATCAAAGCCCTGGGCCTAGAGAACTGTCCCATAATCATTTGAAATATACCAGGTCCGAATGGAATCATGCCTGCTGATTTTTCCTAGAATGACACGGCTTTAGTAAAAATAGTTGTGTTCTGTATCCTATTACATCTTACTTAAATTTGCCCACACACAAAATAGGAACTAAATACTCTTAAAATTTTCTAATGGTTATAATTAGGCTACCAATTGCATTCTTTAGTTTTGATGTTTTTTATTAGGTACAAGGCTGTTCTTATACATATGATTTAATACCCACTTAAAATTAGAAAGTAGCAAGTAACAGTCATTTAGCAATTATTCTGGAATTTTCAAAAATTTATGATGTTTGGGGTTTACAATTCTTTCTAAAATATGTGTTTTATTACAATCTAACAGAGCAATAACTGCACTTCAGTTAGGCAAGTTGCCTCCTCAGCTTTCAAGAGATTTATGGTAAAGTAACAACAGGCACTTACCAAAATTACTCTACAAAAGCTGCAGATCACTGATGATGAGTTAAATCTCATTATTGTACTAGTTACTCTGCAGGAGATATGTAAAGTATCAAAACAAATATAGGGCAACAACTTTAAAGCTTCTGAAAGAGATAAATGCATTTTACAAGGTAGTGAATTTCTCCTTTCTACAGCTCAGTATATGCCCAAACATGGTCTAAGTGGTTCTTAGAGAAATGGTAGTTGGAGGACAAAGGGCCAACGAGGGCCTCATTCTTCACTTGTTACTTTTTTGGATAGTGAGAATTTACCTTCTAAATGTCACGTGCACGTATTAACTATTCCAAAAGAATAAATAATTTTAAAGTATAAAATGATGGAAAATATTTTCTATCTATTATGAAGACATGTTTCTTACTAACTCAGGTGTTAACATTTCTAATGAAATTACCTACTGTTTTTTGAATACGCATTCAGTTCAATTCAGTTCAGTTCAGTCGCTCAGCTGCGTCCGACTCTTTGCGACCCCATGAATCGCAGCACTCCAGGCCTCCCTGTCCATCACCAACTCCCGGAGTCTACTCAAACTCATGTTCATCAAGTCAGTGATGCCATCCAGCCATCTCATCCACCATCGTCCCCTTCTTCTCCTGCCCCCAATCCCTCCCAGCATCAGGGTCTTTTCCAATGAGTCAACTCTTCGCATGAGGTGGCCAAAGTATTGGAGTTTCAGCTTCAGCTTCAGCATCAGTCCTTCCAGTGAATACCCAGGACTGATCTCCTTTAGGATGGACTGGTTGGATCTCCTTGCACGTTAGTAAATCAATGTAAGGAAAACAAGAGATAGGTAATGGGAATCAGCAAAACCAAAATAAAAACAATACTGGTAAGAAAAAAAGGATAAGTTTTAATTCACAATGTGAATTAAAAAATAGATAATGTGGAATTAAGAAAGAAATCTGGGTTTTTAACTCATTGTTTCATCACTTTCTATTTTGAGAGTATATGGAGGCTGATTGGGAAAAAATGGTGATTTCAGTGCTGAAAGATTCAGTTTAACTCTCAGTGGTACTTTTTTCCTCAGATGACTATCTTGCAAGAAAACAAGTGTAGAGGTTAAGAACATTGCCTGTAAGGTTCAAATTAAGTCTCTGTCACTTATTAAGTGGCCTTGGGTACAGTGCTTAACTCCTCTCACCCACATTTCCAGATCAGGAAAACAGAATAATGGCAAACTTTATCTAATATGGTGGCTGCAAGGATCAATGAGGAAGTACACACCAAATGCAAAACAGCCCAGCCACACAACAAGCAATTGATAGGTGCCTGCTATCATTGTTAAGGGTTAACAGTGTTGATGTGAATCCCAAGCTTAAAAACCAGTGACACAATTTGTGAACAGATCTTTTGCTCTTTTATAATTTTTAGGCACTTGATTAGACTTTGCATATCTGAACTAATAGATAAGATGAAAAGTTGGTAGATTTTAGAATGTTTATGACCTTCCACTCTGTGAAAAGGCAACCAAGCTGCCCTCATGTCTGTCTATGCTCCATGATGCCCAAACTGAAGGACTAATGAAATAAATATGTGTAGCGTATTTAAAGAAAAAAAAATTATAAATTCAAGATGAATGAAAGCTCAGTGGAAAAGGTTACTTATTCTAAAATAAAAGTAAAAAGCTTCATTGTGACAAAGATACCTATCCTGCACTGCATAGATCCCTGACATCACAATGACTCTAACTTCATTAGTCCAAAAATACAGAACGCTTTGAAAGGCAACAGGAGAAAGAGGATCCTGAAACACCTTGTAAACAACCAAGGCTCATGATTGGGATTCATTTCCAGGCAATTAATCAGCTTGCTGACTCACCAAAATGGAACTGTTGTTTAAGATCTGAATGCTTGGTTCAAGAGCTATTGACTACTGTTCCTTGAGACACTACAAGTTGCAGCCTACATTAACTTTGTAGTTGTAGAAAGACTGAATCTTAATGAAATCAAGCCCCCTTAAATGACCTATGAATTCAACACGATTTTAATCAAAACTTTATATATGTGGAATATTTAATGTCTAAGAATAGCTAAGAACCCATGGAAAAAAAACAGAAATAGTTGTTATTGTACCAAATTCATAATTATTATAAGGCTATAACATTAAAAACCATGTGGTATTAGCACAGGGAAAATAAAAAGAGAATCACAGATGCATGGAAACTTCAGTGAGGAAAGGCTGGATTTTTTTTTAAGTCACATGATGATCAGTGATTTTTGGCATAGTGGAAGAGGAACTGTACTCCAAGGTTACTATGTATGTACTAAAAAAGTCAATTACACGGTCTTTAATGAGTAAAATAGATAGCCAATGGGAATTTGCTCTCTGGCTCAGGAAACTCAAACAGGGGCTCTGTATCAAGCTAGAAGGGTGGGGTGGGGAGGGAGATGGGAGGGAGTTTCAAAAGAGAGGGGATATATGTATACCTATGGCTGATTCATGTTGAGGTTTGACAGAAAACAGCAAGATTCTGTAAAGCAATTATCCTTCAATAAAAAATAAATTAAAAAAAACAGCTATGAAAAAGCAAAGCTAAAAACTTTTAGAAATAGAATATAGGAGGACCTTCATGTATTTGGAATGGAGAAAGATTTCTTAAATAAGACACAATAAGTATAAACCATAGAGGAAGTTGTTAAAATTAATAACAGTCTTCATCTTCCTGCTGTCATAACAAAGAACCACAGGCTGGATTGTTTAAACAATAGAAATGCATCCTTTTACAGTTCTGGGTGTTAGAAATTCAAATCAAGGCATTTATCAGCGTTGGTTCCTTCTCAGGCCTCTCTCCTAGGCTGGCAGACAGCCATCTTCTTGCTCTTCACATTACCTTCACTCTGAACCTATCTGTGTCCAAATTTCCTCTCATTGAGGCACTAGTTGAATTGAATTAGGGCTCACCCTAGCAAGGTCCTATTAACTACCTCTTTGAAGGTTGTATTTCCAAATATGGCCACACACTGAAGTACTAGGGGTTAGGGCTTCAGCATGTGAGTTTTGGAGTGACACAGTTCAGCCTATAAAAATGGGCAAAGACTTAAAACAAGCCCTACACAAAAAAAAGAAACCCCAGTGGCTGATAGTGCACTATCAAAATATGCTGAATCTTATTAATATTCACAGAAAAACAAGTTAAAAACCACAGTGACATACCATTTCACACCCACAAGATTGGTCAGGATTTTAAAGCTGGTAGTATCAAGTATTGGCAAAGATATGGACCAATTGGATTGCATATATTCAAGGATAAGACTGAAAATTTAGCTAATGACCTTAATTTTTTCACCCATCCAGCAATATTGATGGCGTCTATGCTTTAAGTTTCAGGATTGTCAATTCTAAGAATACTAACTAAAGAAAGTCTTATACATTTACATCAATGAGCATGTAAAAATTGTTCATACCAGGACTATTTGTGGTAGGTAACAAAAGAATGGAAAACCAAAGTTTATCAATAGCACTATGAATACATTATAGTACAATCCTATAATGAAGTATTCAACATCCACTGAAAGGAATCAATTACAGCTAAAAGCAAAAATGTAGATGAATTTCAGGAACATAAAGGTAAGTGAAAAAAAAGCAATTTCAAAAAAACACTTAAAAATGATGATTTGATTTATATAAATTTCAAGAATATGAAAAGCTAAAAAATATTTTTAAGGATACAAACACATAGTTAAGCCATAAAGGAAAAATAAACATAAAATTCTGGATAACGGTGCCTCTGAGGCAGAATGGTTTGGGGGATGGGCACACAATACAGATATATTCACTGAGTTCATTTGAAACTCTAAAATGTATCAAATGTTTTATTTTAACTTTTGTTATACATTTAGTATTTAACAAATATTGTATTTGTTAAGTATTGTTAAATATTTGTAAAATATTAATATTTTACAATTTTGTAAAGTAAAAAATTAGGACACATGATACACCTGTTTTCACATTATGTGAAAGTATATTCCATTTTCCATGTATAACATTTCAAAGTCATCTGAACTACACTGGAATTGATGTGGTGGGGAGGGAACAATGTACATGAGTTCCAGTTTTATAAACCAAATACTCAAATTCAAAATGCAGGTACATAATCATTAAAGTGGGCCTTCCTGGGTGGCTCAGTGGTTTAGAGTCAGCTGCCAATGCAAGAGACACAAGTTCGATCCCTGGGGCAGGAAGACTCCCTGAAGGAGGAAATGGCAAACCACTCCAGTATTCCTGTTTGGAGAATTCCATGGACAGAGCAGCTTGGCAGGCTACAGTCCATGGGATCACAGAGTCAGACACGACTGAGTGACTGAGCACGAATGCACGCAAATGTGAAAGTGACATTTCAGAAAAGGAATCTGAATCCAAATAGGCCATCTGGTAGAGAGAGACAAATCCCACAATGACCTCTTACTTTTTTTTCATAAGCTTTCATATACACAGCCAGGATTCCATGGCCTGACTGAGTAACCCATTATTGGTCCAAAAGGAAAAGGAAAACCATATACTGTGCTCTGACTCATCTAACACTGCTCCGGAAAACACAGTAGAATCTCAGGGAGTACCACTCAAGCCCACAAACCCGAGAGAGATACTGCCTAAATTCCTGAGCTGCAAGGCAAACAGTGGGTAGAATATAGGAAGTAAGATCTGGGAAGGGAGAAGCAGCCTGTCTTGTGAGGTTGCCTAAATTTCTGCCCTAACTTTGGCCTGTTTAAATAGATATTTTTTAATGTCTTTACTGTAATCCAAAAGCAATTAACATGAAAGCTGCTTGCTTTCATGGGGGACATTTAAATACAGTACTTACTCTGTTAGTAACAAGGATTCCACCATTTTTCCAATATTAAGAAAATCCCAAAGAAGCACTTCATGGATTTTTATAGCTTTCTTCTGGAAAAGAAAAAAAAAAATCCAGATCTTCAATACAAGTGGGAATGGAGCGTTTAGCCAAGACAGATATATAGAAATAAATACAGACCAACTGTGTTTCTCTTCAAGGGTTTTTAGAACCACCATCCTTATCTCACCATAGTCATCACAAGATTTACAATAATTTCTGAAACTCTGTGCCTTTTATCCTAAACATCTCATCCCTGGTTAAGTATTATACATACTGATCCTAAATCATGACTGGAATAATCATTGAGTATCAATGGCACATAAGAAAAGCATCCTTACCCACAGATTAGGAAAAATGCAGAAGCCAGATCATTCAATACTTCTAGTATAGAGATCATTCTAAAGATGGAAAGACTTGTTTCTGTAGTTGGAAGTTAAACATGTGCTTAAAAGATTACTCAGTCCATTCATGACTTGTAACCAACCTGGATGTAGTTAAGACAATGAATTACACGAACATGGTAACAGGACAGCAAACACCCTACTCCACAACATTCCAGAAGGCACTACTGAGCACAACAGGGGGATAATACTGCTGCTCTGGTCTGGTTAGGCTAGGAGCATCATTGAAAGCAATTAAATTCCACGAATGTCAAAATGCAGCAAGGAAACCATAATGCATAATGTCATAGAAGCTCTGCATCTGGAGAAATTCTCTGCATAATTTATGGAGCCTGTGCTACAGCACTGCATGATCAAAGCAAAAGAAAGAAAAAGCAGAAAGGCCCACTACAGTGGACCCTGACTGATCATCTGAAACACAGAGTTGTGATTTGCATAGTGAATATAGGAATGAGGATTACAGGGAGGTGGAACCCTAAACCACATGTACAAGACTGTGAAATTTAGGAAACCATAACAATGAAACCTTCTTTGCAGCTTAAGTTATAACAGGGTTTATTGCTTTCTATTCACAGGTCCTCACAGCTATTACAAAAGCAAAAGGAGTTTCAAAATTATGGGTTTTAAGCACAGCATTGACTGGTCACACTGAATTAAGTATTCTCCTTTAGTCTGATAGTAGAAAACCTTCTAAAAGAAGAAGGAGCTTTATTCAGATGCTAGAGGTTTCTTCACAGGAATATTACAATTTGGGGCTCCATTTACAAGGCACAACAAAAATGACACAATGTGGTACCTTGAGTATCAGTCTCTGTTTTTAGATCCAGCCCCTCATCAGTGTGACAGGAATGAGAACCCAAGAGGCAAAAGGGAGCAGCGCCAGATGCTGGGGGAGGCTCGGTTCCAGAAGGAACGGCTGAGAAGGAGCAGCCCCTATGTGGCCAAAAGCTCCAGCGCTGTCACCTGAACTCAGCCCGTGGGGAGGAGGCTGCCACGCCTGCTCCCCTCCAGGGCCTCCTAGGCCGTCACGACCAGGAGACCACACCAGGACAGCTGGAAGGTGCGTCCAGGCTGAAATCAGGGGGCGCGGGGTTCACAAGCTTGGCTGGGCCTGAATATCACCCGACCTGCTCCTGTGACACATCAGAAAAAGGAAGAGCAGAGAGACCACAGGTTGAGGGTCTTACCCTTAGGACATGGACTCCACGTCTAACTACAGGTCCTGGATCCCTCGCTGCCAGAAGCAGATCAACAGCAGTTGGCAGAAATGCAGATTCTCAGGCCCTGTGGCAGGAGTTATTCTCAAAGAGCCCCCAAAGATTCTCATATATATTAAGGTTTGGAAAGAAAGCACTGCTCCAAGCCACAAAGCTTAATTCCTGCAGTCCAACAAAGCTCAGACTTTACCAGCGAACTGTTACTAGCTGTGTGATCCTGGGTGAACTGCTTAAACTCTCTGGCTCTCAATTTCTTATGCAAAATCCTCACAATACTTACTTCACAAGGTTCTTGTTGGGAGTAAACTAATGAATGTATGGAAAGTGCCAAGTATGATGCCTGGCATAAAATAAATTCTATAAAATTTCAGCCAATTATTTTTTTAGTATTAGTTTTATTTATGATGATTTGACAAGAAAAACATCTGAAAGTTATCAACTATCAACTTCTGCATCTATATATATATGAAAGTGAAAGTCACTCAGTCATGTCCAACTATTTGCGACCCCACGGACTATACAGCGCAGGGAATTCTCCAAGCCAGAATACTGGAGTGGGTAGCCTTTCCCTTCTCCAGGGGATCTTCCCAACCCAGGGATTGAACCCAGGTCTCCTGCATTGCTGGAAGATTCTTTACCAGCTGAGCCACAAGGGAAGCCCAAGGATACTGGAGTGGGTAGCCTTTCCCTTCTCCAGCGGATCTTCCTGACCCAGGAATTGAACTGGGGTCTCCTGCATTGCAGGCAGATTCTTTACCAACTGAGCTGTCAGGGAATGCCTCTGCTTAAAGATACGGATTTTGCAAGACTTGATATAGTGACTCCTTGGTGTCTTCAAAGAACCGAGAACTCCCAGGCTCCATATAAAAGGGTGGCTGAGTATCTTATCCATGCTTCCTAATCCAGTCTCTTCTTGCCACAATGAGAAAAACAAAAACAGCCACATTTCTTAGGAGGCAGATGGATTAAGCCAAATGTCTCATTAGCAACATGTGTCACTTAAAATTCTGAGCTTGAGGCTTTGCAAAATCATCTTTCCACATCTGCCTGAAAGTTTCATTAAAATACCAACTCCTTAGAGACCAGGAGATGCTATTGATTTTTTTCCCCACTATCCCTCCCCCCAAAGTGTCCCCGAGTCCTGGTTACCCAGTGTAGGTCAACTGAACATGCTGAAGATACCCACAAACAAGCCACATCTCCACCTCACTCCACAAAACGTATGAAGCACTGCTCTATGAATCTGTTGCAATTTTGCACTCAGAAAATCTAAGGGGAATAAAGCTATTTTAATATGTCCACACAGATAATTAAGTATTAAATATGTTCACACAGGTAAGGCTTCCCTCACAGCTCAGTTGGTAAAGAATCCGCCTGCAATGCAGGAGACCCCAGTTCTACTCCTGGGTTGGGAAGATCCACTGGAGAAGGGATAGGTCACCCACTCCAGCATTATTTGGCTTCCTTTGTGGCTCAGCTGGTAAAGAATCTTCCTGCAATGCAGGAGACCTGGGATCAAACCCTGGGTTGGGAAGATTCCTTGGGGAAGGGAAAGGCTACCCACTCCAGTATTCTGGCCTGGAGAATTCCATGGACTGTATAGTCTGTGGGGTCACAAAGAGTTGGACACAACTGAGTGACTTTCACTTCACTTCACATGTAATTTTGGTGTTATGTCAAAATGTAAGATCTTTCTCCAATTTTTATGCGTGTTATTCTTCTTCTTCACCAAATTACACAAACCGGAAAACTGTGAAATTTAGATTTGATTACAGACATAGGGACATGTTTACAGTCTCTCACAGACTAAGATAGCTCCAGCCATTGTGAACTGCTTATGATTTTTTTTTTCAGTTTACCAGATTCTCTCCATCTTATGCATTTCTTTTTACATGCTTAAAATGTTCTTTCTCAGTTTTAACTGTTGTGGATACTTTTCAGCTTAAAACTACAAGGAATACACTGTATTCCTATAAGGAAGTTTTCCTACAAGGAAAACTACAAGGAATACTCAGTTATTGACAGTTGAGCCTATTGCTCATTGCAGAAAAGGGAATGACACCTTGGAACTCTGGGATGCCTTAGGAAGAGGGTTTAGAAGGAACCTATCATAGGATTGGAATTAGTATTAGGTGAATACAGGTAGCAAGGAAGAGCATTACTCAAGACTTGCTGTTGTCTACCTTATTAACAATGGGGAAGAACTGAAGCAAAACTAAATCTGTAATTTGTTAAGGAAGGAGCACTCACCCATATTATCTAGGATGGAGGAATATTTGGTCATCTTTGCACTTTAGACAATGTTCTGGCTCAGATGTGATTTTAGAGTACCCTTGTGTTTGACTTGATTCATCTGAGCTCAGATCTGTCAACATTTTCAGATGTTGCTGTTCTATGAAATGATTTATATGCAGCAAGACACCACGCCTGACAGTGAGTGCCAGGCCAGTGACCAGCTGGCAGTGGCTAGTTTTTTCAACAAGAAAGCCCCTCCTCCCTTAAAACCCAGGAGTGCGCCTGTGAATCCACCCTCCACACCCAGGGTTGGATGTCTGTCTTCATTGCTCCAATTGTACACTGCATGCATCCTCCTTAAACACATATGGAGCTGGGGGCCCACTTCTATTTACTCTTCCTACTCTATGCTCGAGAGCTCCTACTGACAGGAAGTTTTATCTGTATGTGCTCCAGGTCTCCATGATCCCCGGGACCATTTCTGCATCCTGCTTCTCTCTGCTCTGTATAGAAACCTGCCCTCTTTGCTACAACTGGTCCCTGTGGCCTCTGCCTTTCAGTTTGATTTCATGGGGGAGCCCTGTCAGAAGGCAGGAGGAAGGGAGGTCAGGGAAGAGTCCTGCAAGCCTGCCTCAGGATGGGTGTGTCACTCTTTGCAAGACTCAGGTTTTCTACAGGATTCTCTCCTCTGGCTTTGAGAAAGTGAAAGTGTCACCCCTCTTCCCTTCAGACCTGGGGGTGATAACAGTAACTCTGCCCTTGCTACCCTGGGGTACCACTCCTATGGGGTCTATACCAGCCTTTGTGAACAAGTTCAGTTTAGTGGCTCAGTCATGTCCGACTTTTTGTGACCCCATGCACTGCAGGCTTCCCTGTCCTTCACGAACTCCCAGAACTTGCTCAAACCATGTCCATTGAGTTGGTGATGCCATCCAAACAACTCATTCTCTGTTGTCTGCTTCTCCTCCTGCCTTCAATCTTTCCCAGCATCAGCATCTTTTCCAATGAGTCAGTTCTTTGCATCAGGTGGCCAAAGTATTGGACTTTCAGCTTCAACCTCAGTACTTCCAATGAATATTCAGGGCTTATTTCCTTTAGGATTGACTGGTTGGATCTTCTTGCAGTCCAAGGGACTCTCTCAAGAGTCTCCTCCAACACCACAGTTCAAAAGCATCAATTCTTTGGTGCTCAGCTTTCTTTATAGTCCAACTCTCACATTCATACATGACTACTGGAAAAATCATAGCTTTAACTAGACAGACCTTGGTTGGCAATGAAATGTCTCTTTTAATTTCATGGCTGCAGTCACCATCTAAAGTGATTTCAGAGGCCCCCAAAATAAAATCTCTCAGTGTTTCCATTTTTTCCCCATCTATTTGCCATGAAGTGATAGGACTGGATGTCATGATCTTAGTTATCTGAATGCTGAGCTTTAAGCCAACTTTTTCACTCTCCTCTTTCACTTTCATCAAGAGGCTTCTTCTTCACTTTCTCCCATAAGGGTGGTGTCATCTGTATATCTGAGGTTACTGATATTTCTCCTGGCAATCTTGATTCCAGATTATGCTTCATCCAGCCCAGCATTTCATATGATGTACTCTGCATAGGAGCTAAATAAGCAAGGTGACAATATACAGCCTTGATATACTCCTTTCCTAATTTGGAATTATTCTATTGTTCCATGTCCAGTTCCAACTGTTGCTTCTTGACCTGCATACAGATTTCTCAGGAGGCAGGTGAGGTGGTCTAGTATTCCCATCTCTTAAGATTTTCCACAGTTTGTTGTGATCCACACAGTCAAAGGCTTTGGCATAGTCAATAAAGCAGAAATAGATGGTTTTCTGGAAATCTCTTTCTTTTTCAATGATCCGACGGATGTTGGCAATTTGATCTCTGGTTCCGTTGCCTTTTCTAAATCCAGCTTGAATATCTGGAAGTTCATGGTTAACGTACTGTTGAAGCCTGGCTTTGAGAATTTTGAGCATTACTTTGCTAGCGTGTGAGATGAGTGCAATTTTGTGGTAGTTTGAACATTCTTTGGCATTGCCTTTCTTTGGCATTGGAATGAAAACTGACCTTTTTCCAGTCCTGTGAACAAACCCTCCTCCAATTATCCTAACTTCAGTGTGTCTTCTTTCCTGCCATTACTGTGGCCCCCACACTGTGCCTCTATCTGGTTTTGTGTCTATTTCTGTGCCAAAGATGATTCCACCACTGAGAATAAGACCCCAACTTTACAGGTTTATATTCTGGACCTAGCCCAGTGCCTGGCACTCATTTGCATGGATGAACATATTTACTTTTCATATTAAAATTTTCCCATTTTTTCAACATGAAGAGACTTTTCCAGGTAGGTGGGAAAGAGTTAGATGATTATGTGTTGCAGATTTTCCTGAAATGACTCACGGAAGAGTGTGGAATAAATAAGCCGCACAAGAGAAATATTCCTGGAATCAGTAATAGGGGAGAGGGAGGGGAGTTGACAGTCAGAGGGAGGGTGAAGGGTAATATAAGCTGAAACAAAAAAGTATAATTATTTCCATATAAACTCACTTATTCTTATCTAATGAATCAAAGTTTTTTGATTCATTGATTTGATTCATTGAAACACAAAATATTTCATCTGGGCAAATGAGATATTGAAATGAGCACAAAAATGTCCTAGTAGCTTGCCTATCAGATCCGGTGATTGTATGTAGCATAACTCACCATCTTCTCAAGAACTACCACACACAAAATTTCAAGTTGACTTTTTAAAAATGCATTTCATAGAAAGCAGCCACATTTCTTCACATAGGAGGCTGATGGATTACACTGAGTATATTGTTAGTAACTTAGACCACTTACAATTCTGGGCTTGACTGCCTTACAAAACTGTGTTACATGCCTGTCTACAATTTCAACAAAATAATACACATACCTAAAGACAAGGAGATGCTATCATATCCTCTTTTCCACTTACCCTTTGAAATAAGTCAGACTGCTACAAGCAAGCAGAGATTCCACATTTAGAGCCATCTCTGAGAAAGCTCACTGGAGGGTGACAGCACTGCCATCTGCAACAGAGGGTGGTAGGGATTAGCATGAGGATGATGTAATTATTTCTCAAGCCAACAGAGGTTTCACCTGATTGTTCTCCAGCTGTTTTGTATTAAAATAAATTGCACACATTTAAAAGAGCTGGTAAACAGAGTGATAACGATTCAGATGCTCTCGCATTTAAATAATCAACTTACTACAGAATTGAGGTATAAATAAAACAGGAACTGCACTGAGAAATACTACATTATATTGATACAAAAAGTGGGGGAAAGTCTCTTTGAGAAGGGTATTTTTAACTCCCTGTTTTTTGCAAGGTGATATAACAATGCCACAAAATCTCTACATTTTGTCCTCTAAAAATACCTGAAGGCAACATGGGAAGATATTCAAAAGAGAAAAAAAGTCATGAGATACTAAGAGATCACAGATTTTCTTGCAAATATCATGTTAGAATATGAAATAGAAACAGATTCCACATATTCTTAAAGAAGCTTTGGATGAAAGAGTGAGAAGAACCATGAGAATTTGATTTTTGTAATATTTTATCAGTGAATTATAGTTCTCACTAAAAGATTTAATTCAGCAAGTACAGCAATTGATTGAATAGTACCCTAAATGTCTAACAAAGCAGATATATGCTTAAAACACACTTATGTTTAAAAGCCACACATGCACAACACAAAACAACGTTATGATAAAATATCAGAAAATAAATATTAACTTCATAAAAGACAAAGTTTAAAACTAGATAACTGTTTCAACCTACATGACTACAGAAATTACTTGCTTCTTGTGCACCAAATAATGCAAGAAGATACACAAAAATGTCTAAATCTATTGAGTACCAGGGCAAAGAAGAAACCCCATCAAGATGGTAGGAGAGGCAAAATCGCATTTAAAGTCAAACCCCATACCCACCAGAGACGCTCAGAGGGCTCAAACAAAACTTTGTGCACACCAGGTCCCAGGGACCCCACAAGAGACTGAGCCAGACCTGCCTTTGAGTGTTTGAATGTCTCCTGCAGAGGCATGGGTAAGTAGTGGCCTGCCATGGAGACGGCCTCTGGCTGAAGCAGATTTGGGAGGCAAGGCACGTTAGCCTGACCATAGAGCCACGGAGCAGACGACTGACAAACAGGAGAACAATTATACCAAAGAAGTCCTCACACTGTTGTGAAAGTTCTAAGTCCAAAACAGATCTCCCAACCTGGGGATCCAGCAAAGGGCCTGAGAACCCCCAGGGAATTTGACTTCGAAGGCCAGTGGGATTTGATATAGAACTTCCACAGGGCTGGGGAAACAGACACTTAGAGGGCACAAACAAAACCTTGTGCACACCAGGACCCAGGAGAAAGGAGCAGTGACCCCACAAGAGACTGAGCCAGATTTTCCTGTGAGTGTCCAGGAGTCTCCAGCAGAGGCGTGGGTCAACAGTGGCCTGCTGTGGTGTCAGGGGCACTAAATACAACAGTCCTGGCATAAACACTTTTGAAGGAGTTTGCCCTTACTGCCATTACCCCTGCCATAGTTTGGCCTCAGGCCAAACTACAGGGAGGGAGCACAGCCCACCTATCAACAGAAAATTATGACCAACCTAGATAGCATATTAAGAAGCAGAGACATTTCATTGCCATAAAAGTCCATATAGTCAAACCTATGGTTTTTCCAGTAGTCATGTATGGATGTGCGAGTTGGACTATAAAGAAAGCTGAGCACCGAAGAATTGATGCTTTTGAACTGTGGTGTTGGAGAAGACTCTTGAGAGTCCCTTGGCCTGCACGGAGATCAAACCAGTCAATCATAAAGGAAATCAGTCCTGAATATTCATTGGAAAGACTGATGCTGAAGATGAAACTCCAATACTTTGGCCACCTGATGCGAAGAACTGACACATTGGAAAAAACTCTGATGCTGGGACAGATTGAAGGCAGGAGGAGAGGGGGATGACAGAGGATGAGATGTTTGATGGCATCACCAACTCGATGGACATGAGTTTGAGCAAGCTCTGGGAGCCCATGATGGACAGGGAAGCCTGGCGTGCTGCAGTCCATAGGGTCACAAAAGAACACAACTGAATGATTGAACTGAATTGAGTATCAGCTTTATTTCTAAATCATCTTTCTTCATTACTGTGAAGTCAGATGATTAAATAATATCATAATATACAAACATTTTGGTTAGTATTAAGGCAATTAAAGTAACACATAAGAGAAATGAAATGCTACTTAAAATCTAAATGTGTATCCGTTTTTCATGTCACATTTGCTGCTGCATTTGGGCACATGGTTGACAAGTTTTCCAAACTGGTGTGTTAACTCTTACATTGTTGTATGGCAGAAACCAACACAAAGCTGTTAAGAAACTTTCCACCAATTAAAAATTAATAAAAAATACAATAATAAGGAAACTAAAACACAAATTGATAAGCATTTCATTATGTGGATATACCAGAATTTACTTACCTAACCTTTCTTAAGGGCTATGTTTTCCAAATATCCTGTTATTATAATCATTAATGCTGATATCAATATTCTTAGTACACATATATTTGCAAAATGTTCCCCACAGCTGTTTGCTGTCATTTGTCTTCCCGTACAGTATGTGTAAAGATAACTTTGTTTCAAATTAAAAAAAAAAAAAAATATATATATATATATATATATATATACATACACACATTTAGGGACTTCCCTGGTGATGCAGTGGCTAAGACACTGAGCTCCCAATGCAGGGGGCCCTGGTTTGATCCCTAGTGAGGGAATTAAATCCCACATGCCACAACTAAGTCCCAGCCCAGCCAAATAAATAAATACATCTAAAATATATATGTATATATATTTAGAGTTTGTATGTTTTCCCCAGACTGTGACCTTCAAAGCAGTCTTAGATTGCTCCTAAGGATTTGGAGAGTGTACAGAAACTTTTCCTACCTGCCCTCCCCCCAGCCCCCATACCCTTCTGACGACCTGACATGTTTGTATTTGTTACATATAGTGTCTGTCTGTCCTCCAGGGGACCAGAAGCTCTGGGAAAGCTGGAATTTTCTTTTACTTATTCATGCATCTCCAGCACCTACCACAGTGCAGTGCCTTGCATGTAAAAAGTGTGCAGGAAACAATTGTCAAATGACTAAAGCCTACAATTTGAACCATGTGGGTGTTTCTGACACCATGTGTGTTGTTGGGTTGTGGAAGAAAACAATCATGTTTTCAGTGTTTTTATGAAGTGAACTTTGCATTTCATTTTGTGTGTAACCTCCATTGCCAATTTTTAAACAGGTTTTTACAGTTTTCTATAATAAACATGGAGGCCAAATAAGTAAATACATAAAAATAAAATTATCTTTCTTGATAAATATATTGGTTTTCTAAAAAGAGTGAATCAGTTGATATTCATTAAGTTAGATGATATGTAAAGCAAGAATTTCTTGCTATTGCTATTTGGTCATTCAGTCGTGTCTGACTCTTTGCAACCCCAAGGACTGCAGCACATTAGGCTTCCCTGTCCTTCACCATCTCCCAGAGCCTGCTCAAACTCATGTCCATTGAGTCAGTGATGCCATCAGACCATCTCATCCTCTGTCATCCCCTTCTCCTCCTGCCTTCAATCTTTCCCAGCATCAGGGTCTTTTCTAATGAGTCAGCTCTTTGCACAGGTGGCCAAAGTATTGGAGCTTCAACTTCAACATCAGTCCTTCCAATGAACATTCAGGATTGATTTCCTGTAGGATTGACTGGTTTGATCTCCTTGCAGTCGAAGGGACTCTCTAGAGTCTTCTCCAACACCACAGTTCAAGAGCATCAATTCTTCAGTGCTCAGCTTTCTTTATGGAGCAACTCTCAAGAATTTCTAGCGTTTCTTTTTTTTTTTTTTTTAAAGAAGTCATGAACTTCAAGGACTTAGTAATCTATTTCAAAAGAAAAGGTACAGATACATAAAGACTAATTAAGAATACAAACCAGCAAATGATAATTGTTGAATAAGTAAATCAATAATAAGTGCTATGGGTTTTCAGATAAGTTGGAACTGAACAAGGCAGGGTATTAGAAAATAAAGTATCTGAAGAATTGCTTTATGCCAAAAAAAATTATGGGAGAGAAAATGTGGAGGTGGGTGATGACACAGGGAAACCATAGCAACCAGTAAAACACAAGGTATATTTCATGCCAGTGAGGAGAGAGATTTGGGGAGCAAACTATTTCAGACGATCAGTGGGAGCTCTGTGGACATGAAATGTGGACATGAGGCCAATCAGCCTACAGTGGCAGAGGGAGAGAGTACAAATGGTGTTGAGTCGTTGAGTCATGGGCTCTGAAACCAGACAGATGTCCTTTCCAACTGTGGTTCGGCCACCTACCAGTCCCATTTCCTCATCTGCAAAACAGAGGTAGTAATGATGGCTACTTCCAAGATTTCCTATTAATGTTAAATGGGAAATCTCCTTTTTTGGTGTGTAACACACATCAAGGGATCAAAAACATATGAGTTCCTATAACCAGCCACACTGAATGTTCTGGGCCTGGTTGTGTCACCATTAGAAGGGTCTTGGTGTAGAGTAGTAGACGTGATAAATCATTTTACTATAACCAGAACCATGCCTCTGTACTCAGCTGTTAGTTCCCACTAATTCTCCACATCTGCTCTCACAAATGCTAAGCATTACAGGACAGTTAACATAGACTTGGATCAGGAAAGACACAGAGTCACATAGTGATTGCATGTGTTTTCCTTAACAAGTTATTTTTTCTGAGCTCAATTTTTTATAAGTTAAAAAAATGTAAATAATAAAAGCAACACATATATGTTACCATGAGGCTAAAAATCAGACAACTATGGCAAAAGCAAGTGACCAAGAGAACCAGGCACAGAGCATGCTCGCTATAAAGGTGACAATACTAGCAATTATTTTCTGGGCTCCACTTCATGCCTAGTCCTGGGCATTGTCTAGTTAATCATCCTAACAATTCTATGAGGGAGATGGTGTCTTTAGTCCCATATGAGGAAACTGAGATTAGAAAGGTGAAGTAAATTAGCAGGTCACAGAGCTTGGGAGTGGCAAAAAAACTGCATCTGATTCAGGCAATCTGACCCTAGAGACACCACTTCGCCCTTTCCTTCCCACCTCCTCGGGACTCCAAGAACAATCTCCTGGGCCAGTGTCAGACTCAGGTTCAGGGCCTCCCTGACCACACTGACTCACCGTGAGGATGCCTTAGGTTCACAGAAAAGCCATAAACAAGGGGAATCCTTTGTGTTCTCCAGGAAGTTGAAAATTGCTACTCATTACCCTCTGTTCCATTCTTAAGTCAGACACTGACAGTCATGGCCAGTGTCCAAACAGGCCACAAGAGTCAGCTGAAGTCTCAGCTCTTCACCCACTCCCTCTCATTTCCTTCCAGAGGACACATTTTGGTCAAAATGACCATCTTCTAAACAGCCATCCTTCTCCCTCTCCTATCTTCAACCTGACAAAACTTGCAACCAGGCTGCCTCTGCCTCTGTGGGGGCCTGAATTGCTCATGACCGGCTTTTCTGTTCAAGCCTTCATCCCCCACTGGGCTTCCCCTCAGTCTCTTTGTCAACATTTTTTGGTACTCAACACCTGCTTTTCCTCACCTATCTCAATGTTTTGCTTGCTCTATTATTCATCTTGAGAAGATTCCCATTTCTTTGTTTTGACAACACAGTGCTTGAGTGCATGAGTGCTAAGTTGCTTCAGTTGTGCAGACTCTTTGTGACCCTAGAGACTGTAGCCCACCAGGCTCCTCTGTCCACGGAATTCTCCAGGCTGGAATACTGGAGTGGGTTTCTGTCCCCTCCTCCAGAGGGTTTTCCCAACCCAGTGATCAAACCCAAGTCTCTTAGGTCTACCTACATTGGCAGGTAGGTTCTTTACC
Source organism: Dama dama (assembly GCF_033118175.1). Taxonomy (NCBI): domain Eukaryota; kingdom Metazoa; phylum Chordata; class Mammalia; order Artiodactyla; family Cervidae; genus Dama; species Dama dama. Next base: position 39,557,304 of record NC_083702.1, read on the forward strand.
ACTAGTGCCACCTAGGAAACCCTTAACAACACAAGGCCTACTTTTTTTTTTTCAAAATGTCAGTTTCCACATAACATTAATGTACCTGAAACTGTTCAGTTACATTTATTTGAAGACTTACCTCCAGCACTTTACTTAACTTGCTTCTGAGAATAAGGTTCAATTCTTTTTACCTTTTTTGTAGCATGATGATCAACCACTCTCCTTCACTCTCTTAAGTATAAGATGCATCTTAAAATATATGTTGAAACATCTGTCACCTCACCAAGCAGTTGGAAACTTGCTTAAATCATGATTCACTCCTTTCTGATATGTGTTGCCATTCTGCCTTTGCACTCCTCCACAAGCTCTCTGTACTTTGGGAGAGAGAGAGGGTGATGCTACAGATGATGTATTTCTTCTTAAACACTCATGTGAGTTGGCCTATATCTGATGGAGCCATGTGCCTTAGCTGGCCTGATCTGATCTTGCATGTAGTGGTGGGAGACACAGAATTTGAATACCTTCACCTCTACCTAGGACATCTACGCATCTTAAGTTTCACTCACAAAGTACTTTCTTGGGAATACATTAGTAAGGAGATGGGTGACCTGCTTCCTCAGTCCAGAAAATCATGGACTATTTCAAGAGTTCTACAAACTAAATAGAAAAAAAACTATTTTGAATCACATTATGGAAATAGCTGAAAAATCAGCCTCTTGGAGTGTGCCATGTTTCCCTTGCTATTTGTGTTGAAATGTCATTATCAGTTTTTTTGCGACATTCAATTGTGTTTAACTTTATTTTTACTTCAATTTCAGCACTTGGTAATTTGCAGTTCTACATTTGCTTGTTTTGCTTTTTACAACTGAAACATTTCTAAGGGGTATTTCCAGCAGTCACAGATCCTTCTACCTCAAGGCAGTTAACGGTTTAGTTAACAACTGTGTTAAGCCATACTGTGATTATGGAGATAACTTGGGACCTCTGAGGTTATTTCAATTCTGTGTAAACATTTTCAGAACATAATTCATTGAATCTCTTTATGTGAACTTTGTTTCTCAACAGTATTTGACTTCTGTAACATGCATTGGCCTCTCCCAAGCTAGTTAAAAAAGAGATAATAGCTAAAATAATCCATCAAGTCACAACTGTCTCATCCAACACAGAACCAGGCTGAGCCTGAGTTAGAGGGACAGAGGTAAAGGTCATGATAGAAGGAGAGCAATACCCACACAGAAGCCTAGACCCCTCCAAACTGAGTATATCCCTTGATATCAGCCAAGGTGGTACTGTTCTTTAATGTAAAAATCTTGTCCACTTGTGAAGTTATTTCCTGCCATAGCTAGCTTTCTCTTTACATCAGAAAGTGAATGAATTGATTCAGAGCAGGGACCCAAGAGCCAGGTTTTAGGGCTAGAGTTAGAGCTGATTTTCACCTTCATCACACAGGCTGCATGAGCCCGAACAGGTCACTTCTGTTTACTTATGTCTCCATTTGTTCACCTGTCACATGCAGATATAACAGTACTAACTGCAAAAGATTGCTGCGGGGGTTAAAAAGCATGGAGTTATTGAGAACAGAGCCTGAACACAGAAAACACTCAATGGCTCAGCTATTAAGAGGAACCAAATTTTGTGCCATTTGCAGAGACATGGATGGACCTAGAGACTGTCATACATAGTGAAGTAAGTCAGAAAGAGAAAAATGAATATCGGCTATTAACTCATACATGTGGAATTTAGAAAAACCATACAGATGAACCTATCTGCAAAGCAGAAATAGAGACACAGACATAGAGAACAAACATGTGGACTCTAAGGTGGGGAAAGGGGCATGGAACGAATTGGAAGATTGGGACTGACATATATATACTACTGTGTATAAAATGGGCTTCCCACATGGTGCAGTTGTAAAGAATCTGCCTGCCAATGCAAGAGACATAGGTTCAATCCCTGGGTCAGAAGGATCCCCTAGAGAAGGAAGTGGCAACCCACTCCAGTATTCTTGCCTAGAAAACCCCAAGGACAGTGGAGCCTAGCAGGCTGCAGTCCATGGGGTTACAAAGAATCAGACACCTGTGAGTAACCGAGCTAGAGCTAGAGAGCTGCTGCTGCCAAGTCGCTTCAGTCGTGTCTGACTCTGCACGACCCCATAGACGGCAGCCTACCAGGCTCCTCTGTCCCTGGGATTCTCCAGGCAAGAACACTGGAGTGGGTGAGCTAGAGAGAGATGTATAAAATAAATAACTAGCAAGAGTCTACTCTATAGCACAGTAAACTCTACTCAATGCTCTGTGGTAACAAAAATGGCAAGGAAATCCAAAAGAGAGGGGATATACTATGCACATAACTGATTCACTTTGCTATATAGCAGAAACTAACACAATAGTGTCAAGCAAATATACTCTAATTTTTTTTCAAAAAAAGGTGATTATATTAGTGTGATGGATAGTTTCATGTGTCAGCTTGACTAGGCTGTGGTACCCAGTTATACAAGTAAACACTAGTCTAGTGTTGCTGTGTAAGTTTTGTTGTTGTGCTTAACATCTACAGTCATTTGACTTTGGGTAAATATTAGCCTCAATAAACTGGGAGAGCCTCATCCGATCAGTCAAATGGCTATAAGAGCAAAACAGGTTTCCTTGAATGGAGAAGTTTTGGCTCTGGGCTGCAGGCACCTGCCCAGGAGTTTCTGGTTGGCTAGCCTAGGTCCTATAGATTTTAGACTTCCATAGAAAGATCCCACAATCACATAAACCAATCATAATCCTTGATGAGGAGTCAGTTTTTGTTGTTCATGTAGTTATCTTCTATGATGTGCCATGAACACTTCACAACTAGTGAATATGGAACCATTGCTCCTATAGGGAGATACACAGACTCCTGTGAGCCTCTGGTCACTCTATTTTTGCCAATCAATCAATACATACTCTTGTTTTCTTGTGTGTTACTGTTTAAAGACAATTTATTTAATATATATTTATTACAAATAATTAATTTCATAGTCTTTTGGTGATTTAAAGCCAGGGAATTTGGAGGATATTTTCATTACATAGGTTTGCTTGCCACTGTCCTTGCAAAAAGCAGTGGCTGCATGGTGCAGGAGTAGCATCTGTGCAGCACAGGAGCAGCCGAGAGGAGCTACCCAAGTCCAAGGTAAGAGAAACCCAAGTAAGATGGTAGGCACTGAGAGAGGGCATCAGAGAGCAGACAGACAGAAACCACAGTCACAGACAACTAGTCAATGTGTTCACATGGACCACAGCCTTGTCTAACTCAATGAAACTAAGTCATGTCATGTGGGACCACCCAAGACAGATGGGTCATGGTGGAGAGGTCTGACAGAATGTGGTCCAAGGAGAAGGGAACAGCAAACCACTTCGGTATTCTTGCCTTGAGAACCCCATGAAGAGTATGAAAAGGCAAAAAGATAGGACACTGAAAGATGAACTCCCCAGGTCAGTAGGTACCCAATATGTTACTGGAAATCAGTGGAGAAATAACTCCAGAAAGAATGAAGGGATGGAGCCAAAGCAAAAACAGCACCCAGTTGTGGATGTGACTGGTGATAGAAACAAGGTCCGATGCTGTAAAGAGCAATATTTCCTGGAATGTTAGGTCCATGAATTAAGGCAAATTGGAAGTGGTCAAACAGGAGATGACAAGAGTGAACGTCGACATTCTAGGAATCAGCGAACTAAGATGGACTGGAATGGGTGAATTTAACTCAGATGACTGTTATATCTTCTACTGTGGGCAGAAATCTCTTAGAAGAAATGGAGTAGCCATCATGGTCAACAAAAGAGTCTGAAATGCAGTACTTGGATGCAGTCTCAAAAACGACAGAATGATCTCTGTTCTTTTTGAAGGCAAATCATTCAATATCACAGTAATCCAAGCCTATGCCCCAACCAGTAATGCTGAAGAAGCTGAAGTTGAATGGTTCTATGAAGGCCTACAAGACCTTTTAGAACTCACACCCCCAAAAGATGTCCTTTTCATTATAAGGGACTGGAATGCAAAAGTAGGAAGTCAAGAAACACCTGGAGTAACAGGCAAATTTGGCCTTGGAGTATGGAATGAATCAGGGCAAAGGCTAATAGAGTTTTGCCAAGAGAACACATAGTAAACACCCTCTTCCAACAACACAAGAGAAGACTCTACACATGGACATCACCAGATGGCCAACACTGAAATCAGTTTGATTATATTCTTTGCAGCTAAAGATGGAGAAGCTCTATACAGTCAGCAAAAAACAAGACCAGGAGCTGACTGTGGCTCAGATCATGAACTCCTTATTGCCAAATTCAGACTTAAATTGAAGAAAGTGGGGAAAACCACTAGACCATCATGTATGACCTAAATCAAATCCTTTGTGACTATACAGTGGAAATGGGAAATAGATTTAAGGGACTAGATCTGATAGACAGAGTGCCTGATGAACTATGGATGGAGGTTCATGACATTGGAGACAGAAATCAAGACCATCCCCAAGAAAAAGAAACACAAAAAGGCAAAATGGCTGTCTGAGGAGGCCTTACAAATATCTGTAAAAAGCAGAGAAGTGAAAAGCAAAGGAGAAAAGGAAAGATATACACATCTGAATGCAGAGTTTCGAAAAATAGCAAGGAGAGATAAGAAAGCCTGCCTCAGAGATCAGTGCAAACAAATAGAAGAAAACAATAGAATGGGAAAGACTAGAGATCTCTTCAAGAAATTAGAAATACCAAGGGAACATTTCATGCAAAGATGGGCTCAATAAAGGACAGAAATGGTGTGGACCTAACAGAAGCAGAAGATATTAAGAAGAGGTGACAAGAATACACAGAAGAACAGTACAAAAAAAGATCTTCATGACCCAGATAATCACGATGGTATGATCACTCACCTAGAGTCAGACATCCTGGAATGTGAAGTCTAGTGGGCCTTAGGAAGCATCACTATGAACAAAGTTATGGATGGAATTCCAGTTGAGCTATTTCAAATCCTGAAAGATGATGCTGTGAAAGTGCTGCACTCAATATGCCAGCAAATTTGGAAAACTCAACAGTGGCCACAGGACTGGAAAAGGTCAGTTTTCATTCCAATCCCAAAGAAAGGCAATCCCAAAGAATGCTCAAACTACCACATAACTGCACTCATCTCACACGCTAGTAAAGTAATGCTCAAAATTCTCTAAGCCAGACTTCAGCAATAGTGAATCATATTCAAGCTGGTTTTAGAAAAGGCAGAGGAATCAGAGGTCAAATTGCCAGCATCCATTGGATCATTGAAAAAGCAAGTGAGTTCCAGAAATACATCTATTTCTGCTTTATTGACTATGCCAAAGCCTTTGACTGTGTGGATCACAATAAACTGTGGAAAATTCTGAAAGAGATGGGAATACCAGACCACCTGACCTGCCTCTTGAGAAACCTGTATGCAGGTCAGGAAGCAACAGTTAGAACTGGACATGGAACAACAGACTGCTTCCAAATAGGAAAAGGAGGACATCAAGGCTGTATATTGTCACCCTGCTTATTTAACTTATATGCAGTGTACCTCATGAGAAATGTTGGGCTGGAAGAAGCACAAGCTGGAATCAAGATTGCCGGGAGAAATATCAATAACCTCAGATATGCAGGTTATACCCTTCTGGCAGAAAGTGAGGAACAAAAGAGCCTCTTGATGAAAGTGAAAGAGAAGAGAAGAAGTTGATTTAAAGCTCAACATTCAGAAAACTAAGATCACGGCATCTGGTCCCATCACTTCATGGCAAATAAATGGGGAAATAGTGGAAACAGTGGCTGACTTTATTTTGGGGGGAGCTCCAAAATCACTGCAGATGGTGATTGTAGCCATCAAATTAAAAGACGCTCACTCCTTGGAAGGAAAGTTATGACCAACCTAGACAGCTATTAAAAAGCAGAGACATTACTTTGTCAACAAATGTCCTTCTAGTCAAGGCTATGTTTTTTCCAGTTGTCATGTATGGATATGAAAGTTGGACTATAAAGAAAGCTGTGCACCAAAGAATTGATGCTTCTGAACTGTGGTGTTAGAGAAGACTCTTGAGAGTCCCTTGGACTGCAAGGAGATCCAACCAGTTCATCCTAAGGGAGATCAGTCCTGGGTGTTCATTGGAAGGACTGATGTGGAAGCTGAAACTCCAATACTTTGGCCACCTGATGTGAAGAGCGGACTCATTTGAAAAGACCCTGATGCTGGAAAGATTGAGGGCAGGAGGAGAAGGGGATGACAGAGGATGAGATGGTTGGATGGAATCACTGACTCAATGGACATGGATTTGGGCAAACTCCGGGAGTTGGTGATGGACAGGGAGTCCTGTCGTGTTGCGGTTCACAGAGTCTCAAAGAGTTGGACACGACCTAGCAGCTGAACTGAACTGATGCTGGGAAAGATTGAGGGCAGGAGAAGAGGACAACAGAGGATGATATGGTTGGATGGCATCACCAACACAATGGACATGCGTTTAGATGAACTCTGGGAGTTGGTGATGGACAGGGAGCCCTGGCGTGAAGAGTTGGACATGACTGAGGGACTGAACTGAAACTGAACTGTCCTTGCAAAACAAGCCAGCCTCATCAGTGGTGAAAATCTGCTTTTTCACATAACCCTTTCTTGTCAACAATTTAGCAGATGTTTTTAAAATTCTTCTATAGCTTCTTGATCTGCAGAACTTACCTCATCTTTAAGTTAACATTTTTTTTTTTATACTGTATCATCTTTTGAAATGTGTCAGCAAGCTAGCACTAGCCCAGAAATGTTTTCCTAGTCATGGGTAACATGACCTTAAATTTCTTTGGCTCTCAACCTCACATCATTGCTGTCCACTATGCTTTTTTAATGGATCATTATCTCATGAATGCATTATCTTAGCCACTTTATCATCATTTCCGGAGCTTCATCACACACTCTAGTTTTATCTTAACACTTTTCAGAGTGGCTTCATGTGCAAACCAGTGAATTTCTTTTTCCTATTTATGGATGTATCCTATTGCAGACTTAGAAACATTGAACTCAGAGCCAATAGCACTACGACTCATGGCCAAGGGAAGCTTGTCCAGAACACAGATTTTTCACCATAAGGCAGATCACAGTCTTCCTGTGCTTAAGAACACTATACGAAAAAAAAAAAAAAAAAACCACTATACAGCACTTCAGCACTACACTTAAAGGTCACTTTAAACAGTGAAATCACCAAAAAATGAACAAAAATATGAAAAATATGGTACATTAGACTTCAGACTGTGCTCCAGCCACCCCCCCAAAAAGAATTTCTTCATAGTATAAGAATTTAAGCAAGAAGTCAGGGCCTCTAACCTCTAACCTCAGTTGGGAACATACATGACAAGCAATTCAAAATTTTTGTCACTCTGTGCATCTCCAAAAATGATCACAAAAGCACTGCAAATACTAATTTGGGGGTTGCAAAAAATTTTAGCAAGTAGGTGAATTCACAAATATGGTATCCAGAAATAATGAGGATCAACCTTAGATATAGATATAAATGTAGATATACATATAGTTTTGTATCTCTGATAGAACTCTAATAACTGTTACAGCTTGTATCATTAATTATTCTGGAAATGTCTAAAATCTATGGGGTATTTGTTATTGAATTCAGAATTGTATCTGATTAGCAGGTGTTGAACAAACATAAATAAATATTTGTATAATTAAACTCACAGAATTGACTGTGCTTCATAAAACATCCTGACATAAAATGGAATGGAGGCAAGTTAACCAACACATAATTTCAGTGTCCATCTCACTCGGGTGGGTCTCAGGCCAGCATGAAGAGGAGAAGGTACCCACCCATCCAGACTGAATGTCAGCTATGCAGCATGTATTGCCTCAGGTGATAAGAGAAGAAAAAAGGAGGGGGAAAAAAAGGTCTTAAAGGGAAACAATAGCATAGGACATCCCTAATCAACATAACATAATTTAAAAATAAAGCAATGCCCATGGGCTGAAATGATAAAGTAGAGAGAAATGAACCACTCTTTAGAAAGGAAGGAGATTCTGAGTTAAGGGGGGATTAAGGTGGGGGCAGAGTCATAAAGGATCTGAATCTCAGGCTCACTGTAAAGGAAAGGCACAGTGACTCGCAACACAGAGGAAAGATGCTTCTGAAGATAACAAAAACAAGTAAACAAACAAGAAAACAGGCTATGGTGGTTTGCCAGGAAAACATTTAAACAGTTTCTCCACAGTATAGTTCCAGGTATAACAATAAACTGGACAATACAAAGTTGAGAACCAGAGCTGCAGAAAAAAACTCTGCAGAAGAAAATGCCATCATGCTCATGCTCAGTCACTTCTGTTTGTCCGACTCCTTGCAAGCCCATGGACTGTAGCCCACCAGTCTCCTCTGTCCATGGGATTCTCCAGGCAAGAATACTGGAATGGGTTGCCATTCCCTTCTCCAGGGGATCTTCCTGACCCAAGGATTGAAGCCACATCGACTGATTGCAGATGGCTTTTTTTTTTTTTTTTTTTTTTTTACTGCTGAGCCACTTAGGGAAGACCACAAATGCCCTAGCAAACAGCATAAATGAACACACATTTTTGTTAACACAAGACGCCTTAAGCCTGTAGTACCCCAAAGACATAATTATCTATAACAGAAATTATGACATTCTTAAAATGTAGGTAAATTTGCCTAAATACCAAAACAATAAAGAGAATTCAATTCCACAACAGAATGCATAAAAGGAAAGAGAGATGTTATGTATTAAGAAGACAATATTTGTCCTACAGAAGAAAAGATGTCTCTTTGAATTGTTTTCTCTGCACTAGAACATGCCAAAGACTTGTCTTCCAATTAAATAGTTATATATATATATATATATATATATATAAATTATTATTATTTTTTCCAGGGATAATTTCCTGGAAATTTCCAGGGATAATTCAATTTAAATGATTCAAAGAAGGTTACCTTAGTGAGTGACCAGTTAACAACTGTTCATTATTTCATTCAACTACTCATTTTTTGAGTCTTTAACATAAGCCAAGCACTGCTCCAGGTGCTGGGAAAACAGTAATGAACAAGGGGCTTGAGGCCTCTGCATTTATGAAGCTTATGTTCTACTGAAGGGTACAAAGAGCAGACAAAAGAGCAAGGAATTGCCTGTGTCATTAAGTGTTATGCAGAAAATAAAATGTGTTAGAGAATGACCTGGAGCTGCTTTAGATTGTTTGAGAAGGACTAGCCTCTCTGAGGAGGCCTTACTGTCCTCTCTGGACATGTAAGCTAAGACCTGAATGACAAGAAAAGAATGACACCACCAAGATCCAGGGCAAGAGCATTTTAGAGTGAAAACCAGCACAAAAGGACATGTTTTGGGATGCATTGGCATGTTTCAAGATCAGAAGGTAACCAAAGGTGAAAGGAATGTTGTAAACAAGGGAAGACATGATAGGAAACAGGGTCAGACAGATGTGCAGATGCCATGCGTGGAAGGTCTTTTAGGTGAGATGAGGAAGCGGGATGTCATTCTAAGTGAAATGGGAAGTCAAGAGCGGTGTTGAAACACATTAAGGGCTTCCCAGGTGGTGCTAGTGATAAAGAACCCGACTGCCAATGCAAGAGAAACCCAGGTTCAAACCCTGGGTCAGGAAGATCCTCTGAAGGAGGGCATAGCTACCTACTCCAGTATTCTTGGTCTGGGAAATCCCATGGACAGAGGAGCTATAATCCATAGTGTCACAAAGAGTCAGACACAGCTTAGTGACTGAACAATGACAACAAAGACATAATATAATAATACTCTTTTTAAAAGATCTCTCTGGTGAGTGAATAATGGGTTACAGAAGTAGAAAGTCCAGTCAGGAGCTCTTGATCTAGATTAGATGAGAGATGAAGATGACTTGGATTAGGAGAGTGTCAACAGAGATGAAGCAAAGCAGACAAATTTAGGTATGGTTGGAAGGTATTGTTAAGAATTACATCAGGGAAAGAAAAAATTCAGATTTCTGATTTGAGTGACTGGACAGATGCTGATGCCATTCCATGAGAGGAGGAACCTTAGGAGATATTTGAGAAGGAAGTTTTAAACACCTATTAGACATCTAACTGAAAATGTCAAGTGAGAATTTGAATGTACAGCTCCAGTGTTTAGGAGTGGAGATAAACTCGAGTGTCAACAGCTTATATATGATATATAAAACCATAAGACTAGATAAGAGCACTAGAGGAGAGTATAGATACAGAAAAAAAGAAATGTCTGTGCATAGATACAGGGAATGTCATTATTTAGCCATCAAGCTGACTTGTCGTGGTAACAACCTCTAAGATGGCTCATCTCCTGGTATCCTCATGTCCTGGTGTCCATGCCCTTGGGCAGTGACTCCCACATCCACCAACAATGAATCAGGGTTAGTGTGTGTGACCAATAGAACACTGTAGAAGTAACAGTGCAAGACTTTCAAGGTTTGGTCATATAAAGCATTGCAGCATCTACACAGCTCTCATTGTTTACTCAAAGGAAAGTCAGTTATCATGTTTGAGGATACTCAAGTAGCACCATAGAGAAGTCATATGAGTGAGTCCGTCCAAGTTAAGCCTTCAGATGACTGCAGACCCTGCTGACAGCTGATTGTAACTACATGATACCCCAAGTCACTCCCAAATTCCTGACCCACAAAAACTGAGAAAGATAATCAGGAATTATCATTTTAAGCCATTAAGTTTTGAGGTGATTTATTAAGCAGAACTATTACAATATTAATAGGTAGCAAGCAAAGAAGACCAAGGGGAAAGAGTCAATGTATTAGAAAGATAATCAGAAAAAAAGATATAGCAGATGGAAGAGTTATAGATTGAAAGGGAGAGAAGATGCAAAACAATCATTTTGGAGTATGTAAAAATGAATGGACTAGAAAGTTCAGTAAGATTGATGGGTAGCATTGGGTTGTCATTTGAGATTTATAGTCATTAATCTTCAAGTTATGTTTTTTTCCCTTGAATATTTAGTTGTTTGGATCTAGCAGGATAGGTAGGAAAATGGGCTACGTAAAATTGTGGTTTTGCCAGATGCATATGAAGAAAGGAGAGAGCAAGAAGGGAGTTACTGTTAAATGACAGGAACCCTGAAGATGGCCCATAGGCTCTAACATGACCAAGAAAGGTAGCAATGATGTGGGTACTGACTGGGAACTAAATGCAGTAGGATGTGAAACTTGATGATCCTGGTGGAAAGGAAGAAATGCTAGAGAGGAAACATCAGAGGAAGTAAGCTGGAAGGGTAGAAGGCACTTTGCTTAAAATTCAGATTTTAGATACACTATAGTCATCGATGAAGATAAGCATATAGATGTGAAAATTACTTTCAAAAACAATATCTCACATTTATCAATCATATACTGTGTTTCAAACATTGTTTTAAGAACTTTTCATTTATTATCATGCTTCTCATAAGAAACTTCATTTTCCTGACAAGGAAGCTGAAGCACAGAACTTAAGTGGCATACCAGAACTCATACAAGTAGGAGCACTGGAATTCAAAGCCAGGCAATATTGGACTCCAGAGCATACATTTTTTAACCAGCCTGTCACAATAACTACATGTGTGGGCAACCAATGTCAGCAACAAAAAGAATTATTGTGGGGTGCTTCTCTTTTTGAAGGAAGATGGAGCAGAAGTGATGAGATGCCAGTATAGGATGTCCAGTTCATTTCTACCAACCACAGTGTGTTATTGGAGAGAAAAAAATTATGGCCTTTACTCAAGAGGACTGCAGTGTCATCAGAGGAAATTTAGGTTTCACTTGGTCAGAGTAGGTGAAGAGAATGTGGAATGGTGAAGGTGGCTAAAGACAGTTGTGGGATGCACAATGGAGGTGTTTGGGATGGCATGAAAAGGAAGGGGATATCCAGAATAGGGTGAGAATATGAGCATTGATGCATAAACTGGGAGTTCTGGTCTTCTCATAGCAGTGAGGAAGAAAAAAGAATGAGAAGCAGGAAATGAATTGGTCCTCTCATTCTATTCGAACCAGAGGGCCTGGGCCACAGGGCAGCTCTTCTCACTAGCAGTTCCCAGTGGTATGGTGGCCCAGGGAAACATGAAGGCCCTCTGATGATCATACCTTCTGGACCCTGACAAAATAAAATTTGTCAATTTCTTGTATGTTATTCTTGCATGAAGACATTGAGAGGGACTGGAGCTTTAGGAGGAAGTTTATGGATTCTGAGACTCTTATCATTTCACTGTAACCTGGAAAATAAGTTCATACTTTGAGCCATTTATTGATAATTAAGGACAGGCATGTAGGCCAATGGAACCAAATAATGAGCTCAGAAATAAACCCACACACATACAGCCAATTAATCTATGACAAAGGAGGCAAAAAAATACAGTAGAAAAAAAGTCTCTTCAATAAGGCGTGCTGGGAAAACTGGACAACCACATGTAAAAGAATGAAATTAGAACATTCTCTAACACCATATATAAAAAATAAACTCAAAATTAATTAGAGAGCTAAATGTAAGACCAGAAACCATCAATCTCCTAAAAGAGAACATAGGCAGAGCCCTCTTTGACATAAATCATGACAATATTTTTTTGAATCTGTCTCCTAAGGCAAAAGAAATGACAGAAAAATAAACAAATGGGATCTAATTAAACTGAAAGGAAACCACCAACAAAATGAAAAGACCACTGAAGGAACTGGAGAAAATATTTGCAAATGATATGATGGATATGGGGTTAATATTCAACATATACAAACAGCTCATGCAACACAATATCCAAAAAATAATAAAAACAAACAACCCATTGAAAAAAAAAAAAGAAAAAGAAACAGCCAGAAGACTTGAATAAACATTTTTCCAAAGAAGATATACAAATGGCCAACAGGCATGTGAAAAGATTCTCAACATCATTAATCACCAGGGAAATGCAAGTCAAAATCAAAATGAGAAGTCACCTCACATCAGTCAGAATGACTAGCATCAAAATGTCTACAAATAATAAATGCTTGTGAGGATGCGTAGAAAAGGGAATACTTGCACTCTGTTAGTGGGAATATGAATTAGTGCAGCCAGTACAGAAAATGATATGGAGGATTCCCTACAAATTAAAAATAGGCCTATTAAAAATAGACCCACACAACCCAGCAATTCCTTTCTTGGGTTTACATCTAGAAAAATGCAAACACCAGTTTGAAAAGATACATGCACCTCAGTGTTCAGAGCAGCACTATCAACAATAGCCAAGATATAGAAGCAACCCGTGTCCATCAGCAGATGGATGGATAAAGAAGGTGTGGTATATATGCAATGGAGTATTATTCAGCCAAAACAAGAATAAAATTCTGTCCTCTGTAACAATGTGGATGGAACTAGAGGATATTATGCTTAGTGAAATAAGTCAGAGAGAGAAAGACAAATACTGTATGACATCACTTATATGTATTATCTAAAAAATAACACAAGTGAATGTCTATAGCAAAACAGAAACAGACACATAGATAGAGAATACAAACTAACCATTACTTTGTTGGGAAGAGGGAAGGTGGGAGCAAGTTAGAGGTATGGGATTAAGAGATACAAACTACTGTATATACAATGATGAGCAACCAGGATATATTGTACAGTACAGGGAATTATTTATCTTCAATAACTTTTAATGGAGAATGGTCTGTAAAAATACTGAATCGTAATGCCGTACACCTGAAATTAACATGATAAATCAACTATACTTCATTTTAAATAGGAGGCAGGGGCTTCCCTGGTGGCTCAGTGGTAAAGAATCCACCTGCTAATGCAAGAGACATGGGTTCAGTCCCTGATCTGACAGTAGAATGATGATAAAATGATAACATGGGAAAGAGGAGGTCAAATGATTAGTGCCCAAAAAGTGCAAAATGTGGGCTAAAGCCACTCAGGGCCCACAGAATGAGGAGAAAATTAGATCAGACATAAGTGCTCTCTACCTAATGTTTCTAGCTGTCTAAGAAGATACCAGGGATGGGAATGGGCAACCTCCAGAACCTGGAGCAGCCTACAGGGTGGAATCTTCCCAGGTGGCTCAGTAATAAAGAACCCACCTGCCAATGCAGAAGATGCAGGAGATTCAAGTTTGATCAGACATGACTTACCAACTGAACAAATCCCCTAAATCTTACAACTACTTCATGAGGCCATTATTCCATTTTTGGAGTAAGAAAATAACTTATGTTCATACCACTTCTCAGTAATAAAGCTGAGACTTGGCCCCAGAACTGCTGTCCCTAGAGGCTAGCTATGTACCTAATCACTAAGCTATGCTGTTGTTGTTCAGTTGTTGTGTCTGACTCTTTTGTAACCCCATGAACTGTAGCGCCACCAGGCACCACTGTCCATGGGATTTCCTGGCAAGAATCCTGGAGTGGGTTACCATTTCCTTCTCCATGGGATCTTCCTGACCAAGGGATCAAGCCCACATCTCCTTCATTGACAGGAGGATTCTTTACCACTAAACCATCTGGGAGGGCCAAGCTATGCTACTCCATCATTATTAAAGATAAACAAGAAAGGAAATACCAGAACCACTTTTCAAAAAGAAGTACACCAGAACAACCTTTCAAGTCATGAAGCAATCTTTCCTTATGTGAAAACTAAACTGTTTCTTACTATCCAGTCAGTTCAGTCAGATCAGTCACTCAGTCGTGTCCGACTCTTTGCGACCCCATGAATCGCAGCACGCCAGGCCTCCCTGTCCATCACCAGCTCCTGGAGTTTACCCAAACCCATGTCCATTGAGTCAGTGATGCCATCCAGCCATCTCATCCTCTGTCGTCCCCTTCTCTTCCTGCCCCCAATCCTTCCCAGCATTAGGGTCTTTTCCAATGAGTCAACTCTTCGCATGAGGTGGCCAAAGTATTGGAGTTTCAGCTTCCACATCAGTCCTTCCAATGAACACCCAGGACTGATCTCCTTTAGGATGGACTGGTTGGCTCTCCTTGCAGTCCAAGGAACTCTCAAGAGTCTTCTCCAACACCAGAGTTTAAAAGCATCAATTCTTCAGTGCTCAGCTTTCCTTGTAGTCCAACTCTCATATCCATACATGACTACTGGAAAAACCATAGCCTTAACTAGATGGACCTTTGTTGGCTAAGTAATGTCTCTGCTTTTAAATATGCTATCTAGGTTGGCCATAACTTTCTTTCTAAGGAGTAAACGTCTTTTAATTTCATGGCTACAATCACCATCTGCAGTGATTTTGGAGCCCCCCAAAATAAAGTCTGACACTGTTTCCACTGTTTCCCCATCTATTTCCCATGAAGTGATGGGACCAGATGCCATGATCTTAGTTTTCTGAATGTTGAGCTTTAAGCCAACTTTTTTACTCTCCTCCTTCACTTTCATCAAGCCCTAATTTAAAGAGATTTGACACTAAAGGCCTTGTATATAATCTTGATCAAAGTGAATTCTTGACAATTTATAACCATAATCTGATGGGGATATGCACCTGCTACATCACTTAAGAAGATGATCAACATTAAAGCAGCTTCCTAACAATCAGGCCAGTAAAATATATCTTACATGTGTCTATTTTCTTTGCCAAGTAAATAAGCAATCATCTGTTCAAGCACAAAGTTTACCAGCTGCCTGGACGCAGCAAGCATGAGTTAAATTCCAAGCCAAATCACATAATTAGTTGGGCTTTATATACCAGTCAGGTACACAAGAATAATCCAGATGGAAGTACACTTAATAAATAGCCTGTATTTTAATTTTCACTGGCAGACCACAGATGAAATACATTCTCTATTCTTTTTTCCCCCATTCTGCAAGGGAATTCAGATGTACCTTTATCAACATAAATTAGCTGCTATTTCATTATTATAACAACATTATCAAAACTGGATAAAACAAACTGAAAATGAGGCTATAAATGTGTGCTTGTAACAATAAGTAAACAAGACATTATTACCAAAGTGTTCATTTTACTTCCAGTTATCAGTTTTGTGAGAATGTATTTCTTCTCTTCCAACCAAGGTCTCAAATGTCTCTGGCAGGCAGACAGCTCTCATTTTACCCAAGTATATCCAACTCTAAGTGTTCAGAAATGGCAAAATTAATTAGAAGCTAGAAATAAAAAGCATAAAATAATAAGAAAGTTTCCATTAGTTTTCATATTCTTCAGAGGAAAATCAACGTTTTAAGAGATCATCAATGTTGGGTTTTCACAGATATGCAGGATTCAACCATGGCAAAAATCTCAGAATCATGGCTTTGGCATTCCCAACAATTAATTATCATTGCCAGTTTATTAAAAAGCAGCAGTTAATATAAAGCAACTTGACTATTTTTAACCTTCACATTCAAATCCTTCTGACTTCATCACTTTTTGCCACATAGGAATCTAACTCAAAGATGTCCACGCCACTGTTCTTGTTGCCTCAGACAGGAGTTCCCTTGGCATCTCCCTCATCTTCCTCCCTGACGGAGTTCCTGCCTCCATCCCCCACCTCACCCTGCTTACTACACAAGTCCTGAGCTGTCACACACATCCGTTTTCAGTTCACATCTCTCATGCTACTTATGCTGAGACTTTCCAACGTATCTGAAGCTCACTATCTGTTAGGATGCCACTCCAACATCCACATGGACAAGATGCTCCATACAGTGGTCCCACGGCACCTTGTGCATTTATCTGTCACTGCGCTTTATATTTACATGACTCTCCCACTAGAGCATAGACAGACATCTAACCTACGCTGGGTCAATCACTCTCTTTAATGAGAATCTAGAATCAGGACAATATAATTATAGTTCATCTCTTCTCAAGACAAATGGAGAGATCATGCATACAGTCTTTGAAGAGAAGGGGGGAAAGGAAAACAACATGGGCAAAAAGCAAAAGGAAAGTAGAAAATTCCTGACAAGGTGAAAAATAAATCAGTTTAACTTACCATTACTGTCCATTACTGTACCATTACTTACTACTCTCCAGAAACCACAATCACATATGCAACTTTGAGTTTGGTGAGATTCTCATGTATTCTTTCAATAAAACTTCCATTTTTACAAAACAGCTTTGAAAGTGTTTTTGTTTCTAAGCAAATGATTCATAAGACACATACAATAAGTGACGAATGTGTATATACTAACTAAATGAACTGATGACTGCCTTAATTTATTAAAATAGAACAAAGATTCCCTGCAGCTTCCCTGGTAGCCCAGCTGGTAAAGAATCTGCTTGCAATGCAGGACACCCTGGTTTAATTCCTGGATCAGGAAGATCCCCTGCAGAATGGGTAGGCTACCCACTCCAGTATTCATAGGCTTCCCTAGTGGCTCAGATGGTAAAGAATCAGCCTGAAATGCGGGAAACCTAGGTTCGATCGCTGGGTTGGGAAGATCCCCTAGAGGAGGGCATGGCAACCCACTCCAGTATTCTAGCTTGGAGAATCCCCATGGACAAAGGAGCCTGGTGGGCTACAGTCCATGGGGTCACGAAGAGTCGGACACGACTGAGCGACTAAGCACAGCAGAGCAAAGATTCCCTCTCAGCCACCAATACAGAGTAGAACCTCCAGTTTTGCACCCAACATTGCAAGAATAGCAATTTTTAAAAGAAGAAACATGATAGCACGGTTTTATAAGATTTTGTATATAGAAGGATCATAGAAGATACTCAAAATCTTTAACTTCCTCCAATTACCACTATTTTAAAGATGAGAAAATAGAGGCCCAGAGAGGTGAGAAAATTGCCCAAGGTCATAAAGCAAGTCAGAATTACCACAGAGTTCATTATACCTTTGACTCAAGGATGACCAAGAAGACACCTGTGGTGTGATGTGAGCTTTCAGAAGAACAAAACCAGATGGTGGTTTTATATCCTGCATATTTTTCAAGAAAAGCAATGGCAAGAGCTCAGGTTTTAAGACATCCTCTTATCTTAGTCTTTAACCATGATAACACCTATTGAAAGGATTGAAGAAAGACCAGGGGACTCGCCATCTCAGCTCAAATTAGGTGATTTAATGAATAATCATTGGAGACATGAAAGACAACTTCTCATTTTCTTTACATAAAAGTCAAAATTACAGTTATCAGTTTAAATAAGTAACCATTTAAACCAATAATATATGTCTTATATTTGAAGTGTATATCATAATTCTTTTCACAATCACAAAAAATTACTTAAAGCTGAATGCAAAGTATAAAAGAAAAATCTTTTGAGAAAGACTTAACTCACAGTCACATAAAGCTCTATCAGTCATTAACTAAAATGCATTGACTGGGTGCAGAGGAATGCCAGACCTCAACCTCAACATTATCTTCTCACTCACCCAATTCTGAATGATTATTTGAATTTGTTTTCTTTCTTTCTCAAATTATGATAGATTAATTGCCTCCGTACTCTGGAAATTCAGATTTATGTTTCCTTTATATACTTTGGCAATTCTTTTGGAGAGTAAATCTTTAAAGGCAAGTCTTTAATGTCAGTCTCCTTATAAGGACTGCTGCTTAGAATAATTTCAAAATTAATATACATTTTCTAGCTTATATATAACTGATGACCATGATTTGTATAATGCAAACTATTCATCTTTATAAAGTTTACATACAAAAAACATAGCTTCCTTATAAAAATAAAGTTGATTCATCTAGAAATTGGTAACTATATCTCTGTTTATTTCTTATACTTCAACTTAATGATTTGTTTATTTAACTAATGGTGTTTTATTCAGCAGAGACTCTAAAGGATATTTTTCTTGACTATTGTTAGTTACAGAAAAATAATGAATAAACACAAACACTTCTTTTCAATACTTTATTAATATAATGAGGCATTAATCAGTTAAAAAAATACACCCTTTGTTTAGGAATGACTGTTAACCCAGGCATTCTCTGAGCATCCCAAACTCTGATGAACTTTACAACATTATCCCAGAATATGTTTATTTTTTATTTCTTTATACTGTTTTTGTTCCCTTTCAAATGCTATAAGCTCATAAAAAGAGCAAGTTTAACTTAATAGGTCAAATGAAGATGAGCCCATTTCCCCTAATGTACCCAACAGAGAATGCAGGAACATTGTAGAAAGAATATAATTCTCAATAATAATTCAACATTGATTTTGCATGAAATAAACATGGGAAAATCTGAGCTCTACCACTGCTTAATTGTCTCTATGCATTGGATTGTTTTAAGCCTTTTCATGTATTATCTCATTTATTCCTCACAACAAATGAGGCAGGTACTAGTATTTTTGCTCTGCACACTTGAGGACCCTGACGCAGAGTTTAAGAAACTTTTTAGCACTCTGACCTCCTCTTTTCTTCCTGAGAACAAGAGATGATACTCATGTGAAAGATGCCTTCCATGTACCAGGAGGAAAGGACCAGTCATATCACCAGAGACAGGGAGTCAAGGCTGAGAGAAATCAATAGAAACTGACTTTGTTAAAATAACTCTTATCATCCTTTTTCGTCATTCGTTGTTCAGTTGCCCAGTCATGTCCAATTCTTTGCGATCCCATGGACTGTAGCACTACATGCTTCCCTGTCCTTCACCATCTTCTGAAATTTGCTCAAACTCGTGTCCACTGAGTCAGTGATGCCATCCAATCATCTCATCCTCTGTCATCCCCTTCTCCTCCAGCCTTCAATCTTCCCCAGCATCAGGGTCTTTTCTAATGAGTAGGCTCTTCACATCAGGGGGCCAAAATATTGGAGTTTCAGGTTCAGCATCAGTCCTTCCAGTGAACATTCAGGGTTAATTTCCTTTAGGATTGACTGGTTTGATCTCCTTGCTGTCCATGAGACTGTCAAGAGTCTTCTCCAGCACCACAGTTTGAAAGTATCTATTCTTTGGCTCTCAGCTTTCTTAATGGTCCAACTCTCACATCTGTACATGACTACAGGGAGTGCTGGTAACAGGGACTACAATTTTAAATAAAGGGTCAGGGAAGGCTCATTATGAAGGTGATATTTGAGCAAAAGTCAAAACAAGTGAGGGACCATGCTTTGAAGATATTTTGTGGCAAAAGAAAATGGAAAGGGTTGTGATGCTTGTTATTGAATTCTAAAATATTCACTCAATTATTTTTGTATGCACAGTCCTATTTTTTGACTGAAAATGTTGGCCTTCTCAATTCTTCTTAAAAAATGTTTCTAGCATGCATTTCTCATATTCTGTCACAAGCATTCTACAGAATATAGATTATTCAGTGGTCCAAACATGTGACCTATGATTTTCAGGGGAAAAAAATTGGAGCTTTTACCAAGTAATTTGGGATCTTAAGGATTTGCTACATAGTCTAGAATTATGTCCTCATGAAGGAACTATTACTATATCTTCTGGGTTTGTACAACAGAACTATGATGAGACTGCTTTTATTATAACCACAATCATTTGGAAGGTTACCTTAGAAGAAAGTAGGGGAGAATAAAGGAAGACAGGGACAGAAAAAGAGAAATGCTAATGTGTGTTTTACAAAAGGCTGGAGAGATATTTGGTTATCTTGAAATCACAGCACTTAACTAAAGATAGAGCATTCCAAATGGTGACTTTTTGATGGAAAAGCTTGAGACATGGAATATTAAACAAAGAAGATGTTATGACAGTGACTGAATTGCTTGTCAGTCAGAAATGCCTAGATTGTGTTATCTTCTCTTTCACCTTATGATCTTGGCCATTTATCTGAAGGCAGATACTAAATTGATTAGTTTTAACTGAGAAAGAAAATAATTTATCTTCCATTGACTGAAATTCATATGGGTGATCAAAAATGGCCAAGCACCAGTGCCCAATTAACATTAAGTAAAATGAACCAAGGGCAGCAGTAGCTAGAACTACCCCATAGAGTAAAGAAATTTTGCTACCAGTAAATTAATTTTGTATCTTTAGCAAATGATTTATTTGAAGGAGCTCTTAGTGCTAATTTCTGAATGAAGCCAAGAAACATTTTACTGAAATAAACCATTTTAGTACTGAGTTCAGTTCAAGTACCAACACAGCTGCCAATAAACTTTTAAATGAATATATCAACATAATTTTTGTTTTACTACATATTCTAGGGACTCAGAAGGTATAAATATATGTGCATATATTTTATTCTCTGTATTTCACCATAAAGGAATTTGAGAGTCCAGCTTGGGTTAAATCAACCAATCCAAAAAATAATATAGGCAGGAATCTTTAGAATAAAACCCTCTTCCTTAATGATAATCCCCAGTGGAAAGTGGCTGATAATTTAGAAAGCTAGCAATGCTAGTCTAATATAGTTTCTTCTATAAATTCTCCAATGGCCCCCCTCATCTCTGTTTCTCATATGCTAAAATGAAGATATCTGGTCATGTTCCTAGTTAAATAATTTCTTCCCTGCTAAAAGACATTTGCCTGGGCATCAGTATACCCAACTACTTCTCCAATGCCTTAACATTCCCTGAGAATGCTACCTCGGGGTGCTTGGTGTTAACAAAATCTACAGTTTTTTGTGCTTAAAAAATAAAAAAAAATATTTTGTAAACAATATAATAACATTTTTATGCAGTTGGATAAAGACTGGAAAAGGTCATATTAAGTTCAAATACTAAGATATATTATGAAGCATTTTTTAAATAACAAGTTACTTTAAAGCCACCAGGATTTGTTGAAATCCAATGGATGACAAATTCCTCTGCAGAAAACTGAGACCCACAAACTGTTTCACTTTTAGCATGGTGTGGGAGAAAGAAATCATTACCATAAAGTAAGAAAAAAAAAGTGA
The DNA here is from genome assembly GCF_033118175.1 of Dama dama. Taxonomy (NCBI): domain Eukaryota; kingdom Metazoa; phylum Chordata; class Mammalia; order Artiodactyla; family Cervidae; genus Dama; species Dama dama. The sequence continues at coordinate 39,579,002 of NC_083702.1, forward strand.
AATTTTAACAAATTCTGAAATGCTGAGTATGGACTAACCTGTCAGGTTATATCCCTGGGAGCCTCAGACTTAAGGAGGGTCTGTATTCATTCACCAGCTTTTATCTGGGGGCCTCTATTGAGTGCTCACAAGATGGGACAGGGATGGTACCTGGCATAGGCCCCTTCACAGGAACACAAGCACTAAACCCCATCTTGTATGAAGCAAAACCTTGAAGACATGGGGAGTGAGGTGGGAAACCCTCCTGCACCTGCCCTTGGATGAAGGTATGCTGCTGGGGAAAGAGGGCTAGCAGCGAAGTGATCTGCAGCTGATGGGGGATGAGACAGCTATTTGAGTCCAGGCCCTGCAGCTGAGCCCAAGCCCCTAAAGCAGAGGCCTGTTATTACTGGGAGAGGGTAGGACATGTGCCCTGATGGAAGGGCTCCTTGCAAGACACTGTCACTGGTATAGGGCAGACTATGGCTATGTGGCAGGGGAAGGTGGGGGAAGTTGTAGTGAGGACAAAGGTCTGAAACACTAAGACAGTTCCATACCCACAGTGCAGGTGAATAAGGCCTTCTAAGAACTGAAGATACATCAACAGAACCAAGAAACTCTACCTGCCTTCATCATAAGTCTCCACCAATAACCAGCAATAGCAGTCTGCTGCTGGGGAAGAATAAGGCCATGGGAAAATATCCACTTGTAGTTCAGGTCTCCTGGGCCTACTGAGAGCTGAGAGCAAACCTGGAACCCTGAAAAAAGGCCCTGCAGTAATGAAACTATGGGCTTCCCAGATGGTGCTAGTGGAAAAGAACCTGCCTGCACATGCAGGAGATGTAAGAGATGTGGGTTCCATCCCTGGGTATGGAAGATCCCCTGGAGAAGGGCATGGCAACCCCTTCCAGTATTCTTGCCTAGAGAATCCCATGGACAGAGGAGCCTGGAGGGCTACAGTCCATAATGTCACAAAGAGTCAGATATGCACACATGCAATGGAAACCACATGCTGAGCACAAAGTGGCAACAACCCACCACTGGAGGAATTTGGGGGGAAAATAGTGAGAGGGTTTCCCTGGTGACTCAATGGTAAAGAATCCACCTGCCAATGCAGGAGAAACAGGTTATATCCCTGACCTGGGAAGATCCCACAGGCTGTGGAGCAAATAAGCCTGTGCACCACAATTATTGAGCCTGTGCTCTAGAGCCAAGGAAGCACAACTACTGAGCCCACATGCCACAACTACTGAAGACCATTCACCCTAAAAAACGTGTTCCACATAAGCAAAGATACCACAATGAGAAGCCTGTGAACCACAACAAAGAATAGCCCCTGCTCACTAGAACTAGAAGAAAATCCCAGGCAGCAAAAAAGACCAGCATGGCCAAAAATACGTAAGTAAAAACAGCTTCAAAAAAGTAGTGAAACAAAGAGAACAGATTATCCAAAGGACATAAGGCAATACACATGTACTTGGAGTACCAGAAGGATAAAAGAGAAGTGGATAGAAAGAGTATTGAAGATATAATTTTCAAAATTACTGAAAGACAAGCAACCACAGATCCAAGAAATTCAAAGACCTAGAAGTACAAGTACCAAGAAAAACCCCACCTAGGCTCCTCATAGTCAAACTGTTGAAACCCAAAGACGAAGGGAAAATCTTCATGGTAACCAGAGAAAAAAAAATTTTTTTGGAGGCACAAAGATAGGAAGCAGAACAGATTCACTGTCAGAAATAAAGCAAGCAGGAGACAGTTCAGTCACCTCTTCAAAGAACTGAAAAAAAAAAAAAAAATCAACTCAGAATTCTGTGTCCAGTGAAAATGTCTTTCAAAAAAGAGGTTGAAAGGTAGATTTTTCCAGAGAAACAAAAGCTGAGGAGAATTAATTGTCAGCAAACTTGTAGCAGAAGAAATGTTTAGAAGAAGCTCCTCAGGCAGAAGAAATCTGATACAAGATAGACAAAAAGAAAAAGAGACACAGATGTATAGAACAGACTTTTGGACTCTATGGGAGAAGGCGAGGGTGGGATGATCTGAGAGAATAGCATCAAAACATGTACATTATCAAGTGTGAAACAGACTGCCAGTCCAGGTTGGATGCATGAGACAAGTGCTCAGGGCTGGTGCACTGGGAAGACCCAGAGGGATGGGATGGGGAGGGAGGTGGGAGGGGGGTTCAGGATGGGGAACACATGTAAATCCATGGCTGATTCATGTCAATGTATGGCAAAAACCACTACAATACTGTAAAGTAATTAGCCTCCAACTAATAAAAATAACTGGGGGAAAAAATGCACTACTAGCTGTTTATCCTAAACATATACAAATAAAAATATGCCATGAAAAAGAAAAAAAAAAGAAAGAAACAAAGTACATAGAAAAAGGGAAAAAATGTGGGTAACTATGACAGACTTTTTCTTGATTTTAATCTCTTTAAAAGGCAATTGTCTGAAGTGAACATACCTGTCAAGCATATGTTTAATAGAATATGTTGAAGTAAAATATATGAGAAGAGTAGCATGCAGGATAGGATGGAGGGAATTAATAAATAATATGGTAAGATTCTTGTACAATATAGGAAGTACTATAGTATTATTGGAAATGTACTGTCATAAATTAGGGGCTTCCCTGGTGGCTCAGATGGTAAAGAATCTGCCTGCAATGTGGAAGACCCAGGTTCAATCCTCGGGTCAGGAAGATCCTCTGGAGAAGAGAATGGCTACCCATTTCAGTATTCTTGCCTGGAAATTCCATATACAGAGGAGCCTGGCAGGCTATAGTCCTAAGTTAAAACTTTGTGCTGAAAACAACAGAACAGCCAAACTAACTTAAAAGATGTATAACAATAAACTAGTAGGGGAGATAAAATGGAATCATAAGAAATACTCAAAAGAAGGTGATAAAGGAAAGACAAAAGAAACAAGAACAGGGGCTGGGGACGCGGAGGGCAGAAGGCGCCCACACCCGACTGGCGCCAGCGGAAACTGAGACTGGGTCCGCGGAAAGGAGTGGGCGCGTCACACCTGGGGAGAGTGCGCCCACCAAGCCCCTGGCTGCCTGGACCGCTCTGACGGGAAGGCACAGAGAGCAGGCGCAGCTTTTCGTTCCGCGCTTTTGTGGAACACCCGAGGGCTGGAACCTCGCGCAGCGCGGGGCGCGCTCCATATAGAACAGCCGGGAGCCTGAGCAGCGCAGACGGAGAGAACAGCGTCAGCCCCTCCCGGCAGCCCCAGCCCATCCCCACGGCGCAAGCCTGTCCCCACAGCGCCAGCCTCTCCCTGCAGCGCAAGCCCCTCCCCGCAGAGCGACGGAACTAGCTACCTGAATAAGAGTCCACCTCCGCCCGCCTGTGTCAGGGTGGAAATGAGGCTCTGAAGAGACCGGCAAACAGAAGCCAAATAAACAAAGGGAACCGCTTCAGAAGGGACTGGTGCAACAGATTAAAATCCCTCTAGGAAACATTGACTACACCGGAGGAGCCTGTAGATATCGAGAAGCGTAAGCTGGAACGAGGAGCTATCGGAAACTGAGCCGAACCCACACTGACCGCAACAGCTCCAGAGAAACTCCTAGATATAATTTTACTTTTTTCTCTTTTTTTTATTTTTTTATTTATTTTTTCTTTTTTTCTTTTTTTTTCTCTTTTCTTTTTTCTCTTTTATTTTCCTTTAAAATCCCCTATTACTCCCCCATTACTCCTTAACTTTCGTTTCCATAGACTTTTAAGATTTTTTAATTAGGGGGGAAAAAAAATTTTTTTTTTCTTTTTTTCTTTTTCTTTCTTTTTTTTCTTTCCTTTTTCTCTTCTGTTTTCTATTTTTCTTTTTCTCTTATTTCTTTTAAAGTCCTCTAGTACTCCTCTACTACTCCTTAATTTTCATTTTCAATACACTATAACCTTACAAAAAAAAAAAAGAAGAGAAGCCCTATTTTTAAACCGAAGATTATTCTCTCCCAATCTTGACTCTCTGTTTTCTACCTCAGAACACCTCTATTTCCTCTTTTCCCCTTCCCTTCCCAATCCAATTCTGTGAATCTTTGTAGGTGACTGGGCTACGGAGAACACTCTGGGAACAGACAGCTGCGTAGATCTGTCTCTCTCGAGTCCCCCTTTTTCTCCTCCTATTCATCTCTATCTCCCTCCTCCCTCTCCTCTTCTTCATGTGACTCTGTGAACCTCTCTGGGTGTCCCTAACGGGGGAGAATCTTTTAGCCATTAACCTAGAAGTTTTCTTATCAGGGCTGTATAGTTGGAGAAGTCCTGAGACTACAGGAAGAATAAAACTGAAATCCAGAGGCAGGAGACTTAAGCCCAAAACCTGAGAACACCAGAAAACTCCTGACTACATGGAACTTTAAGTAATAAGTGACTGTCCAAAAGCCTCCATACCTACACTGAAACCAACCACCACCCAAGAGCCAATAAGTTTTAGAGCAAGACATACCACGCAAATTCTCCAGCAACGCAGGAACATAGCCCTGAACATCAACATACAGGCTGCCCAAGGTCACACCTAACACATAGACCCATCTCAAAACCCATTACTGGGCACTCCATTGCTCTCCAAAGAGAAGAAATCAAGTTCCACGCACCAGAACACTGACACAAGCTTCCCTAACCAGGAAATCTTGACAAGCCAATCGTCTAACCCCACCCACTGGGTTAAACCTCCACAACAAAAAGGAACCACAGACCTCCAGAATACAGAAAGCCCACTCCAGATATAGCAATCTAAACAAGATGAAAAGGCAAAGAAATACCCAACAGGTAAAGGAACATGAAAAATGCCCACCAAGTCAAACAAAAGAGGAGGAGATAGGGAATCTACCTGAAAAAGAATTTAGAATAATGATAATAAAAATGATCCAAAATCTTGAAAAAAAAATGGAGTTACAGATAAATAGCCTGGAAACAAAGATTGAAAAGATTCAAGAACTGTTTAATAAAGACCTAGAAGAAATAAAAAAGAGTCAATTAAAAATGAATAATGCAATGAATGAGATCAAAAACACTTTGGAGGGAACCAAGAGTAGAATAATGGAGGCAGAAGATAGGATAAGTGAGGTAGAAGATAAAATGGTGGAAATAAAGGAAGCAGAGAGGAAAAAAGAAAAAAGGATCAAAAGAAATGAGGACAACCTCAGAGACCTCTGGGACACTGTGAAACGCCCCAACATTCGAATCAGAGGAGTTCCAGAAGAAGAAGACAAAAAGAAAGGCCATGAGAAAATACTCGAGGAGATAAAAGCTGAAAACTTCCCTAAAATGGGGAAGGAAATAGCCACCCAAGTCCAGGAAGCCCAGAGAGTCCCAAACAGGATAAACCCAAGGCGAAACACCCCAAGACACATATTAATCAAATTAACAAAGATCAAACACAAAGAACAAATATTAAAAGCAGCAAGGGAAAAACAACAAATAACACACAAAGGGATTCCCATAAGGATAACAGCTGATCTATCAATAGAAACCCTCCAGGCCAGAAGGGAATGGCAGGACGTACTGAAAGTAATGAAAGAGAATAACCTACAACCTAGATTACTGTATCCAGCAAGGATCACATTCAGATATGAAGGAGAATTCAAAAGCTTTACAGATAAGCAAAAGCTGAGAGAATTCAGCACCACCAAACCAGCTCTTCAACAAATGCTAAAGGATCTTCTCTAGACAGGAAATGCAGAAAGGTTGTATAAACGTGAACCCAAAACAACAAAGTAAATGGCAACGGGACCACACCTATCAATAATTACCCTAAATGTAAATGGGTTGAATGCCCCAACCAAAAGACAAAGATTGGCTGAATGGATACAAAAACAAGACCCCTATATATGCTGTCTACAAGAGACCCACCTCAAAGCAAAAGACACATACAGACTAAAAGTAAAGGGCTGGAAAAAAATATTTCATGCAAACGGAGACCAAAAGAAAGCAGGAGTCGCAATACTCATATCAGATAAAATAGACTTTCAAATAAAGGATGTGAAAAGAGACAAAGAAGGACACTACATAATGATCAAAGGATCAATCCAAGAAGAAGATATAACAATTATAAATATATATGCACCCAACATAGGAGCACCGCAATATGTACGGCAAACGCTAACAAGTATGAAAGAGGAAATTAATAGTAACACAATAATAGTGGGAGACTTTAATACCCCACTCACAACTATGGATAGATCAACTAAACAGAAAATTAACAAGGAAACACGAACCTTAAATGACACAATGGACCAGCTAGACCTAATTGATATCTATAGGACATTTCACCCCAAAACAATCAACTTCACCTTTTTCTCAAGTGCACACGGAACATTCTCCAGAATAGATCACATCCTGGGCCATAAATCTGGTCTTGGAAAATTCAAAAAAATTGAAATCATTCCAGTCATCTTTTCTGACCACAGTGCAGTAAGATTAGATCTCAATTACAGGAAAAAAATTGTTAAAACTTCAAACATATGGAGGCTACATAACACGCTTCTGAATAACCAACAAATCATAGAAGAAATCAAAATATGTATAGAAATGAATGAAAATGAAAACACAACAACCCAAAACCTATGGGACACTGTAAAAGCAGTGCTAAGGGGAAGGTTCATAGCATTACAGGCTTACATCAAGAAACAAGAAAAAAACCAAATAAATAACCTAACTCTACACCTAAAGCAATTAGAGAAGGAAGAAATGAAGAACCCCAGAGTTAGCAAAAGGAAAGAAATCTTAAAAATCAGGGCAGAAATAAATGCAAAAGAAACTAAAGAGACCATAGCAAAAATCAACAAAGCTAAAAGCTGGTTTTTTGAAAAAATAAACAAAATTGACAAACCATTAGCAAGACCCATTAAGAAACAAAGAGAGAAAAACCAAATTAACAAAATTAGAAATGAAAATGGAGAGATCACAACAGGCAACACTGAAATACAAAGGATCATAAGAGACTACTACCAGCAGCTCTATGCCAATAAAATGGACAACTTGGATGAAATGGACAAATTCTTAGAAAAGTATAACTTTCCAAAACTGAACCAGGAAGAAATAGAAGATCTTAACAGACCCATCACAAGCAAGGAAATCGAAACTGTCATCAAAAATCTTCCAGCAAACAAAAGCCCAGGACCAGATGGCTTCACAGCTGAATTCTACCAAAAATTTAGAGAAGAGCTAACACCTATCTTACTCAAAGTCTTCCAGAAAATTGCAGAAGAAGGTAAGCTTCCAAACTCATTCTATGAGGCCACCATCACCCTAATTCCAAAACCAGACAAAGATGCCACAAAAAAAGAAAACTACAGGCCAATATCACTGATGAACATAGATGCAAAAATCCTTAACAAAATTCTAGCAAACAGAATCCAACAACATATTAAAAAAATCATACACCATGACCAAGTGGGCTTTATCCCAGGAATGCAAGGATTCTTTAATATCCACAAATCAATCAATGTAATACACCACATTAACAAATTGAAAGATAAAAACCATATGATTATCTCAATAGGTGCAGAGAAAGCCTTTGACAAAATTCAACACTCATTTATGATTAAAACTCTCCAAAAAGCAGGAATAGAAGGAACATACCTCAACATAATAAAAGCTATATATGACAAACCCACAGCAAGCATCACCCTCAATGGTGAAAAATTGAAGGCATTTCCCCTGAAATCAGGAACAAGACAAGGGTGCCCACTCTCACCACTACTATTCAACATAGTGTTGGAAGTTCTGGCCACAGCAATCAGAGCAGAAAAGGAAGTAAAAGGAATCCAGATAGGAAAAGAAGAAGTAAAACTCTCACTGTTTGCAGATGACATGATCCTCTATATAGAAAACCCTAAAGACTCTACCAGAAAATTACTAGAGCTAATCAATGAATATAGTAAAGTTGCAGGATATAAAATTAACACACAGAAATCCCTTGCATTCCTATATACTAACAATGAAAAAACAGAAAGAGAAATTAAGGAAACAATACCATTCACCATTGCAACAAAAAGAATAAAATACTTAGGAGTATATCTACCTAAAGAAACAAAGGACCTATACATAGAAAACTATAAAACACTGATGAAAGAAATCAAAGAGGACACAAACAGATGGAGAAACATACCGTGTTCATGGATTGGAAGAATTAATATTGTCAAAATGGCTATTCTACCCAAAGCAGTCTATAGATTCAATGCAATCCCTATCAAGCTACCAACGGTATTTTTCACAGAACTAGACCAAAGAATTTCAAAATTTGTATGGAAATACAAAAAACCTCGAATAGCCAAAGTAATCTTGAGAAAGAAGAATGGAACTGGAGGAATCAACCTGCCTGACTTCAGACTCTACTACAAAGCCACAGTCATCAAGACAGTATGGTACTGGCACAAAGACAGAAATATAGATCAATGGAACAGAATAGAAAGCCCAGAGATAAATCCACGAACCTATGGACACCTTATCTTTGACAAAGGAGGCAAGGATATACAATGGAAAAAAAGACAACCTCTTTAACAAGTGGTGCTGGGAAAACTGGTCAACCAATTGTAAAAGAATGAAACTAGAACACTTTCTAACACCATACACAAAAATAAACTCAAAATGGATTAAAGATCTAAATGTAAGACGAGAAGCTATAAAACTCCTAGAGGAGAACATAGGCAAAACACTCTCCGACATAAATCAAAGCAAGATCCTCTATGACCCACCTCCCAGAATATTGGAAATAAAAGCAAAACTAAACAAATGGGACCTAATGAAACTTAAAAGCTTTTGCACTACAAAGGAAACTATAAGTAAGGTGAAAAGACAGCCCTCAGATTGGGAGAAAATAATAGCAAATGAAGAAAGAGACAAAGGATTAATCTCAAAAATATACAAGCAACTCCTGCAGCTCAATTCCAGAAAAATAAATGACCCAATCAAAAAATGGGCCAAAGAACTAAACAGACATTTCTCCAAAGAAGACGTACAGATGGCTAACAAACACATGAAAAGATGCTCAACATCACTCATTATTAGAGAAATGCAAATCAAAACCACAATGAGGTACCATTACACGCCAGTCAGGATGGCTGCTATCCAAAAGTCTACAAGCAATAAATGCTGGAGACGGTGTGGAGAAAAGGGAACCCTCTTACACTGTTGGTGGGAATGCAAACTAGTACAGCCACTATGGAAAACAGTGTGGAGATTTCTTTAAAAACTGGAAATAGAACTGCCATATGACCCAGCAATCCCACTTCTGGGCATACACACTGAGGAAACCAGATCTGAAAGAGACACGTGCACCCCAATGTTCATCGCAGCACTGTTTATAATAGCCAGGACATGGAAGCAACCTAGATGCCCATCAGCAGATGAATGGATAAGGAAGCTGTGGTACATATACACCATGGAATATTACTCAGCCATTAAAAAGAATTCATTTGAACCAGTCCTAATGAGATGGATGAAGCTGGAGCCCATTATACAGAGTGAAGTAAGCCAGAAAGATAAAGAACATTACAGCATACTAACACATATATATGGAATTTAGAAAGGTGATAATGATAACCCTATATGCAAAACAGAAAAAGAGACACAGAAATACAGAACAGACTTTTGAACTTTGTGGGAGAAGGTGAGGGTGGGATATTTCAAAAGAACAGCATGTATACTATCTATGGTGAAACAGATCACCAGCCCAGGTGGGATGCATGAGACAAGTGCTCCGGCCTGGTGCACTGGGAAGACCCAGAGGAATCGGGTGGAGAGGGAGGTGGGAGGGGGGATCGGGATGGGGAATACATGTAAATCCATGGCTGATTCATATCAATGTATGACAAAACCCACTGGGAAAAAAAAAAAATAATAGTAATAAAAATAAAAAAAAAAAAAGAGAAACAAGAACAAATAGGACACATAGAAAATAACTAAAATTAGATTTTAAAAACGGGCAAATTTAAATACAAATGCATGGATAATTAAATTAATCTAGTAAACACTTCAGTTAAATGCAGACTGTTGGAGAGGATGAAGAAAGCTAGAGCCAATTATACAATTTTTAAAGGAAAATTACTTAAAAGATATAGATATATAGATTTAAATGATGGGAAAACTATGTCATGCAAATACTAATCAAAAGAAAGCTATATTAACATCACATTAATTGGATTTCTAGGGCTTCCCTGGTGGCTGACAGTAAAATAACCTGGTCAAGAACCTGCCTGCCTTTGACCCGGAGAAGGTGGTCTCTGCCTTTCTGAAGGTATCCTCCATGTTCAAGGAGGAAGTCTCAGTGAGGATAGCCATACAGGATGCAGTAGATGTTTTAATGAAGAAGGCTTTCAGCTGGTCCTCCTTCAACTCCAATGCCTTCCTCACCCGCTCCTCATCCACATGGGTCTGCTCAAGAGTGAAGACAAGATCAAGGCCATTGCCAACCTGTACTGCCCCCTGATGGCGCTGAGCCATGTGATGCAGCAGGACTATGTCCCCAGGGCCCTGGCCCCCCTGCTGCTGGCATTCATGACCAAGCCCAACGGCACCCTGGAATCCTGCTCCTTTGCCTGCCACAGTCTACTGCAGATGCTGTACAAGGTCTAGATGCCAAGCTGGCCTCTCCCCATCCCTCGCCTGGACCAGTGACTTGGGAAGGGACTCAGCGAAGGACTCTGGCCTGCAGCAGGGAGGGTCATTGACGTGTGCACCATGTCTCTTGAGTGCGTGTGTCAGTGTGGCATACGTGCAGGCGTGTGCCTCTTGTCGGGGTTTGAGTTTTTAATGTTTCCTTGCTGGACTGTCCTGGCCCACGTGGAGCACAGCTGACTCCCAGGTGCAAGGGCTGCAGGCTGCTCTGCCATTAAACTCACTGCCATCTGAGGACCGTCTACTCCGTGCGCAGGCGCCAGGCCCTGGTGGCTGTCCCCACCCACCTTGCCTGCCTTGCCCTGCGGGGCCACACCAGGCCTGGGGAGTTGCTTTCCGAGTGCTGTCCCCTCCCTCTGTTGCAGCCAGGTCTGTGCTGCCCTGCCTGGGGCTGCTCACTCGCTGGCTGCTCTGCTTCCTGTCACCAGGCCTTGCTCCTTTGGCCACCCCTGCCCCTACCATCCATCCCTGCTGTGTGATCCCTCAGCCTGAGCGGTCCAGACTGCTTTACCTGGGGCCACAGGGTAGGTGGCAGAGGGCAAGACTGGCATCCACACTGTGTGGACAGGAAGTGAAGCCAGGGGGCAGACACTAGGGTCTGGGGGCTGGACTTGCCTGGATGGTGCTGGTTCTGCACCCTTTGGGACCTCCTCTGGCTGCTAAGATGACTGGGAGTGGCCCGGGAGCCACGTTGGAGGGGGCATATGAGCAGGCCCAAACCTGTTCTCCAGCCATGGGGGTAGGGACAGGGCCTGCTCATGCCTGAGGACCTGCGGCAGGGGCGAGGTAGGGGTTGGGCTGGGCTGGAGCACCCTGTGAGACCCTGCGCTTTCCCATGTGCTGTGTGGTGTCTGGGCTGTGCCCAGGGCTTCACAAATAACAGCAGTGAACACTGAAAAAAAAACAAAAACAAGAAACTGCCTGCCAATGCCAATGAAGGAGACGTGGGTTGGATCCCTGTGTCTGGAAGACCTCTGGAGAAGGAAATGGCAACCCACTCCAGTATTCTTGTCTGGGAAATCCCCAGGACAGAGGAGCCTAGCTGGCACAGTGAATGGGGTTGCAAAAGAGTTGGACATGACTTAGTGACTAGAAAACAACTGAATTTCTGAACAAGCAATATTACTATTAATGAGAAAGGGCATTCCATAATGATGAAAGGGCTAATTCATCAAGAAGACATAACAATCTTAAATGTGTATGCACTTAATTGTAGAGTTCAAATATACAGTAATATAAATGATATACCATAATAGTTTTGTTGCTGAGTTTGGTTTGTATCAGGAACAAAGGCTGCATTGAAGTTGATTCTCCCTCAGTGCCCACCACCACCACCTTCCTGCTTCGCCAGCTTCAGTGATAATCGTCTGGATGTGGCATCATAAGTTCTACAACAAAAGACTAAAATATTTCTATCTCACAATAAAATAAAAAGCTTTATAGCAACATATGTCCTAAGACATCTTTAAATAAAGAAATTTCATATGCAAATGAATAAAAGGAAATAGGAAGAAACTAGTAGTGACACAGAGAAGTTGAAAGGGGAAAAAGACTTCAAAAAATATGAAGTTAGATCCCCTGTCATGTCATTACTTGTGCTCCGAATTAAGCATATTTACTTATTAATTAGGCTTAAGCTTTCATCAAGACACTTCAAAGTGAAGAGATTAGCATAATTAAGCAAGCATGGTTTCACAACATCACTTTAACCAGTGGCTGTATATTCTGTGAAGTCTCAGTATTTTAACTTCACACCTTGTTCATTCCATTATTTCATTTTTGACAGGTAGCAGCTGAATAAAGTCAAGAACTATTCATCTGAATTTAGTCAACAAGGAAAGGCATTTAAAATGTAGGAAGGAGGAATAACAGGTAAACAACAATTTCCATCAGAAGAAAATGTTATTATTTATTAACTACATATGATTTAGTTACAGATTATTCTTTCTGTCTCTTACAAATCTCACTGCCCTAGCTCATCAAATTTCTCTCACACTAGTATAATGCTGTTAATAATTATCTGAAATATATTTGGTCTCTCATAGCATCACAGGTATAGAATAAAACCTTAACATTCCTGTAAAGGAGATTAAATAATATGAAGAAAATTTATACAGTGTTTTCACTTCAGGGAAAAAGAAAAAAAAGCATGAGGTTTATGAGAATAAAGTAGTGAAATGACACAAGAGTTTCACTAATGCAAAGGACTGATTGTTTGTGTCCCACCAAAATGCATATATTGATGCCTAGATCTCCAGTGTGAGGATATTTGGAGGCATGACACTTAGTAGGTAATTAGGTCATAAGGGTGTATCACTTATGAATGGTATTAGTGCCCGTATAAGAGGCTGAAGAGTTTTCCCCTTCCACCATGTGAGGACACAGCAAAAATCAACCAGGGAGTGGGCCTTCACCAGACATCAAATCCACTGACACCTTGATCTTGGACTTTCAGACTCCAGAACTCTGAGAAATAAATTTTTACTCTTTATAAGCCACTAAGTCCATGGTATCCTTTTAGAGTAGCTTGAATGGACCAAGATAGTTACTCCTTCCAACAGTGCCAGCTGAAATATTTATATGTCTCCCTATATATCCTAATTTTATAGTTTTACAATTTCATTTTAGTGCCAAATGTGTAACTGTTCTCCAAATCCAAACCTGTTTCAGCAACCTGATTTACATGCTTTTGTGCAATTAAAATATGTAATTACAATGTGTAGTAAAATTAAAGATTTTTAAGACTCACTGAGTAGTTTAACCAATGTTTGATCTACAAAAGTTAGAAAATGAGCCAATTTTAAGCAAAAATCATGGTCATCAACCAGCTAAGTTCTATGAGGACAGGATTGTATTTCACTGATTCTGATATCCCCCCAACAGCTGGAAGGATGCCTGATATGTAACAGACACTCAATACATATTGTTACATTAATGTAAGAATATGAGAGACCTGCAGCAGAGGTTTCTGAAGAGAGAAAATAAATACATATGAATTCCTTAAACCAAGAACTGTCTCAATGCATATTGTGGTCACTGTCATTGAAATATGAAACACGGACTCCAATATGTATCAGGAAAAAGGAAAATAAAGATAAGACTTCATATACATATCCCTGAGCCTACTAATGTTAAAAGTTGTGTGCATTAATTTGACATATTGGTATGATGGGGAAAGAGTATTTAAGTGCAAGGCATTTCTCAATTCACAAACAGCAGTTCAGGAGAAAGACAACAGTAAATGAATTTCTTCTGATCTGGAGCCATGCATACCCACAGTCCAGGATTTCTAATACAATAAATTCTGCTTTTAAGCCAATCACAGCAAAGAAAATAAAATTAAACAACTAAATAAATGAAATGAGAAGGAAAGGATTTTGCCCATGCTTAGTGATATCTGTAACCCATATCTTATTTACCAGATAAAGTATTTAGCCAGATTTGTGTCAGCCTCAGAGTAATGAGCATAGCATAATTTCACTCTAGGGTTTTGCTTGGAAAGAGCTCTCACAAATGAACTAAAGAACAGGAACAAACAAACCTCATACAAATTCATCCCTTCATTCCCAAATTGTGTAATATCAGAATCTCAGAGCCACTATTTCTCAATGTATTCATGCTTTGCTAAGAACTGAATTGTGTTTCCCTAAAATGTATATGTTGAAGGTCTAACACTCAGTGTGATGGTATTTGAGATGTAGACAGATTTATTAACAGATTAGATCATGAGCTTGAGGTCCTCATGACAGGATTAGTGCCCTTATAAAAAGAAACACCAGAAAGCTTGCCTTCCCTCTCTCTGCCACGTGAAGACACAGTAAGAAGATGACCCTCTGTAAGCTAGGAATAGACATCTCGCCAGGGAGTTGAATCAGTCAGCACCTTGATCCTGGACCTTTCAGCCTCCAGAATTATGAGAAATGCATTCCTATCATTTAAGACACCCAGTCTATGATATCTGATATATATATATACATAGACTACTACAGCAGCCCAAGGTGATGAAGACATGCGTAAGAAAACAATAGGAATGGAAATAAAAATAATGCTGTGGTCCCATTGCACAGTGCCTGGGTTAGGAGTTTAGAAACACAATGTCACATTTAGTCCTCACAATCCTTCCTGAGGAAGGTCATATTTCCCTCGCCGTTTTACATGTGAGGAAACTGAATCTCAGATAGATGAAACAAATTGCCTAGGAAGCATTGGAATCATGATTTAAACTAAGGCCCTCTTCCTGCCAGCTCAGAACTGTTAAGTCCTGGACATATCACTTGTTCAGACATTCTATTAACATCAGTTAATCCACCACTTGATACAAAAGAACAAATAAAGATTCTAAAAATTACTTTAATCCTTTGCAACATACCCCAAATATTGACAGCTTTCCTTTCAAAACAGGGCAGTTTCCCTCTTTGCTCACGAACATGACAACCTATAAACCTCAGGTTTCAACAGTGCTGTGTATTGCAGTCCAGTTGACTCACTCTGCAGAATTACTGATGCTTGGGGTTAAACATGAAAATGGCAGTGAAAGTCTGCCACCTGATTCCTCACCTATGCCAGCCTCGCTGGGGCTCTTTAGAGTCCAAACGGCCTATATGCGGCCTAATGATAATAGTGCAGGTTCTGGGCACAAATCCAAGCTACTGTTGGCTCATCCTAGAACTTCAGGGAGTGATTTGAGCTCTCAAACCCTTAGTCACTTCACATGAAAGTGGAGACTATAACACTATCCCAAGCAGCATTGTAATGATTACATGAGAAAATACACCCCTAGCCCTTGGGAGACTATATACCACATGCTTGTTCCCATCCCTGTCTCCTCCCTGTTTCTCCCTTCTTCCTTTTTCCCTATCTTATGTTCATCCTCATCACCCCCTCCTCTAGGACCTCTTTCATCTGTCCTCCCCAGAGGGTTTCTTTGCTATGACTATAGGAATCTCCTGTCCTTTAAACAAAAATAAATATAAAACCTGCCATTGCTCCAGCTGTAGCATCCTTCTCCTCATGTCTTCATTGCAACAATTACTGAAAGTATTCTACACTCAGTTCCCACACCACATTACCGCCCATTCATTTGTTTATTTACTTTGAATATTTGGCATCTACATTTGCCAGGCACTATGCCAGGCACTAGGGTACAACTGTGAGCAAAGTCTGAGCTGGTCCTGCCCTGATCTCTTGGCCTCACCATCTCCTTGTGGTCTGACTTCTGTCTGTCTTACTGCTGAGATACCCACACTGACAGTCACCAATACTCTCCTAACTCTTCATTCCTCTCCTCCATCACCCTTCTGAACAAGTGAACAAATCCCTTTTCTCTCTTATTCAGGGATCTCACATCTCCCTGTGACTACATTCTCCCTCCTCCTCTAACACCTTCCCCTCCAAATTCCTCCTCCAATCCTTCCATCTCAATAAAGAGCTTCTCCATCCACCCAGCTATTCTGTTTGAGCTAGAAACCCAGGAATTCTTGGTTTTTCCCTCTCCCCATCCGGCCCACTAGCAGGTGCTGTTGACTCTAACCAAAACATACACACCCATCTGTACACATCCACTTTCTTCTCATTAAACCATATAACTGTTTCCTACTTGATCCCCTGCTTCATCCTAGTATATAGCCCACCCCAATCCCCACCAAGTTGTTACATGGCAGTCAGAGTGATCTTTAAAGCTAATACAGTAATGACACATGCACAATTTTAAACGCTTTAAAAAATATAAACTCCAGTCTTCTCATTCCACTCAGAATAAAATCCAAACTTGCTTCTATAGCAAAATAGCCCTATATCACCTGGGCCTGCCACCCCCTGAGCTCACTCCCTGACTCCCCCCTTGCTCATTACCCTTAAGCTTGAGAGACTCTGACAGGTCCTTGCAGGGTTGGTCTTCCCCCATTCTATCTCAGCTCAGACTCCACCTGCTCAGGGTGGCTGACCCATCACTCTCTATCACATCCTGTTTCACTCTCAAACACATCCTGTTTCATTTCCTCTTCATAGCATTGACATCACTTCTTCACTGTAGATTATTTAGTATCTGTTCTCCTCTACAGGAAGGGAAGCTACACAGGGTCAAGGACCTTGCCTCCTTATTCACCAAGACATCCCTGGTGCCTGAAACATGCCGGGCACATTGCAGATGCTTAATAAATATGTGTTGAATGAATGACCAATGAGATGGGAAAATAAATGATAGAAATGTTCAAAAGAGGGAATGACTAGAATCAAAGACCCTGAAAAGAGAAGGTTTTTCTGGGACTTCACAGAAGACTCAAGCTGAAGTGGTAAAGTACTAACACTATAAATTGAACTTTCATATTTATTAGAATTCTTGTCCATTAGAAACAGCTTCATTTAGTGAGCATCCATGCTGATAAATCTGTCAGTCTTCATAGCTGGATCAGAAGAGACAACACCAAAACTACAAAGGCTTTGGAAAATCCCGTGCTCTAAAAGAATCTCCCTGCCTTCTCCTAAACATGTTGTAAAGGCAGAGCCCTCCAGGCTTCTTCCCAAATTTGTGCTGTAATATTGGGTTGTCCAAAAAGTTCTTTTAGGTTTTTCATAAGATGTCATGAAAAGCCCAAACTTTTTGGCCAACCCAAAAAATTTCTTTCTAACACAAGAAGCAGGGAGAGACAGTGGGGAAGGTAGAGCCCACCTACCCCAGAGAACTAGGAACACCTGCGCTCTCATGCTCAGGGCTCTTCCAACACGGAAGCAGCAATATTTTCTCCTCCTAATTGAGGCTACACAGACCCACACCTCACCTCCCCTTGTTTCTAAGTAAGGGCAAACAGCTGGGCTTCTGTTACCTTCTTTTTCTCCCTTTGCACTACTCCTTTTATCTCTAATCTAATATATGAAAAGAAGGGAGAAGGTGGTGGTGGTGGGGTGCGGGCTACAACTGACTCAGTGCTTCACTCCTCAAGTCACCAGAACTGTACAAAGTGCCACTGAATATTGAAATTCACAGAGATGAAGAGCCCAGCAGCTACCTCATCATGGACCACATGGCTTTCAGACACACTGGGAAGCCAGAGCTCTGGGCTTCTGGTACCAATGGGGAGGCAGCCACTCTAACTCCTCTGTGAGAGGACCACTGCTGCTTCTGGTTTTCCAGAGAGGGTGTGCTGACCACAAGAAGGGACCAGAGGCTTCCACGCTGCCATGCTCCCATGGATGACCCTAATGCCCCTGATTTCAAAAAGCTTTGAAATTGAGGGGAAACAAAATCAAACAACAAGGCTTGCAACAAGAAAGAGCAGTCCCTTGGCCAACCCAACCCTTTCCCAAATCCCACTTCCTAAAAGCAGTATTTTTACATACTTTCACCCCTTTTTTGTATTTTTGCATTTACATACTCTCATCCCTTTATTTTTTTATACTATTTACCTTCACATCTTAAAATAACACAATTATACTACCAGTACCTGATTTTTCAGTTTTCAGCATTATCATATTGACTTTTTCCTGCAGAAACTAGGATTTGGCCTCCTCACATCATCCTCACCAACACCTGGCCCCACACAGGCACACACACAAACACACTTCCCTTCACCTGCACCCTCCAAATACTACTCTCAGTTAAATCAGTTTTCAAATTTCTTTATTATCACTGTGGAAATATTGTTCACTGCTGATCCACAGTTCACTACAATCACACTTTTCTTTCTTAAACCACACTGGAATATAGTCTTATGCCTATCAGATGGTCAAAAATTAAAAATATGATATCCCAAAGTATTAGTAGGCAAGTAGCACAAAAGGAATTCTCACACAATATTGCTGTGATGAGGAGCGGCTACATTCAGACTGTGTGACTAGGGAGGTTATTTTCTCGTCTCTTTGTATAAGGAGGATAGCAGCCTGATTGGGAGTATTCAGTGGTTTCATGCCTGTAATAGCATGGCATATTGACTGGCAGAGGGTCAGGACTCAAGAAATATTAACCCCTACCAGTCAGGTGTCCTGTTACACCTCTCATTCTGCAATTATCACAATGTAATCAAGTGTTCATACAGTTACTCACATGATGTCTATCTCCCCAACAGATCAAAAGCTCTTCAAAGACAAGAACCATACCTGTTTTGTTCTCAGTTATACCCATAATGCTAGTGGTGTGCTATGCACAAAATAGATGTATTGAATAAATGGATGAAGAAAGGAAGAATGAGTGAATGGGTATCTTCACCAATGCAGAGATGCTGAATATGAGGGTTAAAGCTTTCTTTTAAAGTATAGACTTGGAAACTCTGAGCTACAAGGCTTTTAACCTACATATCAGCTGTGTAATTCCTTCCACAATCTTGGTAGTTTGTTATGATGAAGGTTTAAGGGTGGTTCGTAGAACAGGAGGAAGAATTATCCCTCTTTGAAAAAAAGAAGCCTGGTTCTGCAGAAATGAGGTGAAAAAAGAGTAAGGAGTGCAGGTTAACCATTGACTGGAGAGTCACAGGACCACAGGAGACACTAATTCACAGACAAAATTAAAGCAGATCTGGAGTGGACCAGGTGAGACGGTCTGCAGTCCGTTGTTACATCCATTTGCTACCTGAAACAAGGCAGAAGGAATTTAGGAGGAAGCTTTTGAGTACATTTGAGAAGAAAGGGGAAAGCAAGGGAGATTAGTCAGGGGCTTGGTCTCTGATAAGGAGCATGACCTGCCGATTGCTACATGACATTTCATTAAATTGTTCTTCTGATTAAAGGGAAAGAAACAAAAGAAAGCTTAATGTGAAGGAAGGAAGGTCCTCAGACTCATGGCATTTGGATACTGGGTTATTTGGCATAAAATCTATGCTCGAGATGAGCTTGGGTTAAAATGATAACTAGGCTCGTTGCCTTTTACGAACAGCTGGGATTTCCAGAGAGCCAGAAGAGTAGCAGGTTCTATTAAATGATCTCCAATTATCAGCTTCACAGGCAGGAGAGTGATTAAAATTTAATGGCATATCCCAGCTTGTTCCCATTCAATAGAGCTGCTGTCATCTTCCTGTCAAGGAGAATAAAGAAGTGAGAAATGTTGAAAAGGAAAAAAAAAAAAAAGGAAGAAGAATGTTTCTAAGGTAAAATTCTTCAACTGACAAGGTAGGAGAATAAATCAGCCATGATAAGAAAAAAGATCAAAAGTGATTTTCCCTTATAATTACTGACTTAAGAGTCTATATGTCAAATTGTTGCTATTTATGGATTTAATAAGGAAAGAAATTCTCAGTATGTGCTTCAACTCCTAATGTTCTTAGTCAAGGTTTTTTTTTTTTTTTAATCAATACCCCACATATTAAAATGCTGATGCTTTACCCTTTGTTTTTTTTAATTTTTTTAGTTAAATGGGCTAATGAATAAAGATGTGTTTTAGTTTGAATATTATATATGGCAATAAAGTCATGTATATGACACTGACTTTAACAATGTGCCTACATGCTTCAACATCACCCTCTGCAGAATTGCAATAGGAAATTCCCAGAACTGTTTGTGGCAGTTTTTTCCAGCAACATCACTGGAGGAAGTAAATAGGCTCCAGGATCGGTAGCACCCCTTGTTGGACAGGACCCATTTGGATGCATGAGTCACAGCTGAAGAACCTGTCTGGGGCTCCACACAGGTAAGACAATAAGAGGCTCTTGGAAAGCCTTAAAGACAATATATGTCAGGCTCTGGAGAGGGTGGGAATCAGACAAATAGCATGAAGAGCTGGAAGCAAAAGATGTGTGTGCAGCAACTTTCTTTAGTGATCTTAAACTATAAATTACATCAATGTGACCGTAACATCTGACAAACATGGTAGCTTTCCCTGTGTGATCAGAAGCTAATCATGCAGGCTACAAGATGGACCTTTGAAAGTCTTGATTGTACCTGATCTTCATGCCAAGTTGTCACAGAGACAGATTTCAGGGAAGCGTCTACCTACTGGGAACCAGCAGCAGCCAGTCTGGGTAGTGCTGGACAGCCATCATTGTTCATCCCATGTGGTCTCTGAATGCTGCTCCCATCAACAGGGTACCTCTTCTTTTCTCTTTCCCACCCTCAATCTCCCTCTTTCTCTCTGTTTGTGTCTTGTGTCAGTCGACTACTAGCAACACTTCCAGCCTAGGCTCATTAACCTTACTTAGGAACTGGCAGTTTCAGAAGAGCTTGTTGTACCCTCAGAAAGCTCAGAAAGAGAATACAGAACTCTTCAGAACACACACTGGTAATGTCATCATAGTGGTCTCCCCAACACATACCCACGTACCCCTGCAAAAAAAAGACTTGTTATCCTAGCTGCTGGGACCACTGACGAACTCTTTAGAGATGGCCTCAGTGGCAGGGCTGCCTTGCCCAAGTCACAGTCCTTCCCAGAGCAGCCAATAACCAATGACTAATCAATGAGGGAATATAAATATATTGATCTTAAGGGCACTTTTTCATAAACATCTGCAAGCAAAATTTCATTTCAGAATTGTCTCTCTAGGACCCAGTCTATAACACTTACTATCATGGATGATCCAGGAGAAAAACAGATGCTAAAATGGGGTTTTAGAGCTGGATCATGGATCACTCCCTGTCCAGGTAGCAATAAGGACCCTCTCTCCCATGGTAGGTGAAGCCCAGATAGCACCTGGCATAGGGCAGCTGTTCCATTTTTTAACCTTCCAGCAGTGGTCAGTTGGGATGGTATAATGGTAGAAGGGACTGCATTGGCTGGTGTCAGACATAAAAGGGAAGGGGCAGCTACAAGATCATGGAATTACCTTGCTATTGCTCTACTAGATATAGAGGAGGTAGCAGGGGCAGGGAGGTAGGTAAAGAGTAGCTGAGAGATTACTGGCTAGTTAAATGCTATGTGTGAGAACCTTCTTGCATGCATATGTGCATGCTAAGTAGCTTTAGTTGTGTCCAACTCTGTGTAATTCTATGGACTATTATCCACCAGGCTCTTCTGTCCATGGGATTCTTCAGGCAAGAATATTGGAGTGGGTTGCTATGCCCTCCTCCAGCGGATCTTCCTGACCCAGGAATTGAACCCATGTCTCTTATGTCTCCTGCATTGGCAGGCAGGTTCTTTACCAGTAGAACCACCTGGGAAGACCAAGAAACTCCTTAGCAGCCTACAGAGGAGCTTTCCTCCACTGCAAAGAGGGCAGAGGAAGCTGAGGACCAGAACCAGGTTTGTCTGAATAGCTGAGCTCTAAAAATTAGTTACTCTCCCAACTAAGAGGGGTCTGCTATGCCAAGGTAAGGCTCCTGGTTGGGAAAGAATGGGAGTCCAAATGGATGAAATATGTGGGTTGATTACCACTAAACATCTTGCCTCTATAGACCAGAGTCCCCAGAACACATTAGAAAATGACAAAAACGATCCACTTCTCTCTACCAACTACTGACACTCTTATCCTTCCTTAAAATGATGCAGTCCTCTTCCCAACTGGAAGCTAATATGTATCCGTGTCAGAAGTGGGATGATACTCCAAAGCTATGGCAAGAGCTATCCAGCCTGGACCAGCAGGAGTACACACGGAACAGTATGCTGAAGGTGCTTGGACAAGAGGGCCAGGGCGTAAAGTTGAATGAAGGTAAGATTATCATTACCTAATCTTTGCAAAGATTCCAGGAGATGGTATGAACTTGCTATTAGCAAGCCACCAAAAACATGGGAAAATACATGCCTAATACTAATTAGGAGAAGGGAATGGCACCCCACTCCAATATTCTTGCCTGGGAAATCCTGTACAGTATACGGGGTTGCAAACAGTCGGACACGACTTAACCACGAAACAGCAACAACAACGCTAAATTAGATAATGTCAGAATTGAATAATAGACCATGGTGGAAAATGGCTTAAAAGGCTCAGATGAGAGGCACGCTAAAATGGATATTCTACGTAAAGCCTGAAAACCCGCCAGATAGTTATATTCCCTAAGAAGGCCTAGAGGATATACATTTGCGAAGTGAAAGTGTTAGTTGCTCAGTCATGTCCGACTCTTTGTTACCCCATGGACTGTAGCCCACCAGGCTCCTCTGTCCATGGAGTTCCCTAGGCAAGAATACTAGAGTGGATTGCCATTCCCTTCCCCAGTACCATTTGTGAAGGCCAGGAGAAACAAACTAGTAAGGGGGTCATCAATGCCCCTCCTCTTTGGGCCAGAAGGAGAGGCCATTACACAAGGAGCCTTGATGATTACAACATGGAAGATAGGATCTCAAAGCAGTAGATGCCGCTGAGCAGAGTATCTTTCAAAAGCCAGGTGAGAGCCATTTTCATAATAAGCAGCAAGTCGAGAGCCAGAGGGACCTGAGCCACAGAGAATTATTGGGAGGGTTAATAGAAGCCAATGTCCTATGGACCAAGAAGAAGGGCAGTCAACAAGGATATTACTCAGGTTGTTGTTGTCATTTAATCACTAAGTCATGTCCGATTCTTTTGCAACCCAATGGACTATAGCCCACCAGGCTCCTCTGTCCATGGGATTTCCCAGGCAAGAATTCTGGACAGGGTTGCCATTTCCTTCTCCAAGGGATCTTCCTGACCCAGGGGTTGAGTTCATGGCTCCTGCTGCATCTCCTGAATTGCAGGCAGATTTTTTACTGCTGAACTTACAGGGAAACCCAGTTGGGTTGTGCCATCAAAATAAATCAAGCATGGATCATCAGGAACCTGAAGAAGACACCTCCAGTTTAAAGTCAGAATCACTTGCAGAGTTTCCAAACATGAGTGAGTTTTTATACATGGAACCCATTGACTGAAGAAGAGGGCAAGTTGCCAAGAAGGACAGAACTCTCCAACACCTTCTAGCACACAGCTAAGTGAACACAAAAATGATTGCTCTGCTCCTTCCCCCAAGGAATCTATGACCGTTTACTTGCATAAATATACACTGAGAAAAGGCCCAAACATTTTTGAGGACTATTGGACCCAGTGCTGAATTGACACTGATACTTGGAGCCCTGAAGCATCATCACAGCCTCTCTCTTAGAGTGAGAGTAAGCAGGGAACAAATGGATTCTGTCCACAGTGAGTCTTCAGGATCTACACACCCACCTTGTGATCATCTCCCAAATGCTTGAGTGTGTAATTAGAATAAATGTACTTGGTAGGTGGTATAACACACGTATGAAGTCCTTGCCCAATGTAATAAACATTGTCATAATGAAGAATGCCAAACAGAAGCTCCTGAAACTGCCCCCAACCCCATAGACAGCAGCTTTACTACAGCCCCATTCAGAGGCACTCTTGAAAAATAGCAGAGAAAAATGCTGAAGAGAACTAGTTCAAGATTAAAATATGCTTGGAATTATGGATAGTGGGAAATGGCTTGACTTGTATGGTCAAGAAGAGGCTGGAAGAAGAAAAATTGGAAAATCAGAGACAGGATGTTTTGGGTAGGGACATGTGGATGGACATGCAGAAGTATAAAATATGATCATCCATTGCATAGTGGATGACCACCAGGGAACACTAAACAATGAAGCACACACATAAACACACACACACACACACACAAAGTTAATAAAGAGTTGACATCAGTGAACCTCTATAATTAGGTACCCTAGGGCTGCCATGATGGGCATGGACAAGAAACGACCTTAGCAGCAAGGATGGAGGCTATGTTGGGATCAACAGCATGGGCCCAATAGTCCAACCAAGGCTGATTAAGCTAATGTCACTAGCAAACACAGAAATTCCACCTGACAGCAACAGAGGCCAATACTAAGTGGCAAGCTGACAACACTGAACCCCTTCTGTCCCATACAGGTAAGAAATTCATTCTGAGCTTTTCTTCCCACAGGGCGTCAGCCAGTATCACTATCTAAGGACTTGTATAGTATGTGATTTACCTATACAGGATCTTGGGTATCTTTGTATCAGACCAGGGTATATACTTTACAATAAAGGAGATATGAAAGTGGACCCATGACTATGGGATCCATTAGTCATATCACATACCACAGGAACCTGAAGCTGCCATTTTCATATAACTTTGGAATGGCTGATTAAAGGGATAGCTGAGCAATACTTTTGGATGCAATACTTTCATAAGAATGGGGCCCCATCTTCCAGGATGAAGTACATATATTGAATCAAAGATTTGTATGTATTGTTTTCTCCAAAGGAAGAACACAAATTCAGGCACCAAGAGCTGGAATCTGGACTGACCCTACTTGCCATCACTCCCAGTGACCCACTAGAGAAATCTGTGCTTCTCTTCTACAATTGTTGATTCTTAAACACAGGCCCTAGTTCTTAAATAGATATCCCTTTGGCTAAAGGATATACAAAGAATCACATTGAATTATAAGCTATAACTGCTGCCTGGACACTTTAGGCATCTTGTGCCAAGGAATCGGCAGGCAAGAAGAATAACCATTTTAAGCAGGAGTGATTGCTCCTAGTCATCAATAAGAGATAGTTGCTGTTTGCACAGAGAAGAATATGTGTTGTGTTCAGGTGATCCACAAGGGTGCCTTTTTAAAAGTTCCTTGACCAATTTTATTATATTTGGACAAATGTAGCAATCCAGAGCTTAGAAGAGCATGATTAGAGCTAGACTTCTGAGTGATAAGGGGCTGGTCCTGTCACCAGGTAAGCCATTAAGATGGGCAGAGGTACTAGCTGAATGTAAGAGATCTAGACTCGGTGCTAAGGAAGAGACATGATTAGCAATTGAAACCCTGAGACCATCTCCACCAGTGAGGCTATAACTTCATCCCACTCATCTTTCTCTTCCAAGTTTCTCTCCGGAAGAGGTCTGCTGGAATCCTGGAAGAGCTGTCCCAGAATGAATAGGCAAAACTGGATTCACATAGTATGAGGAATGTGTGCTGTATGCTTAGTTGCTCAGTCGTGTCTGACTCTTTGCAACCCCATGGACTATAGCCACCAGGCTCCTCTCTCCATGGGGATTCTTCAGGCAAGAATACTGGAGTGGGTTGCCATGTCTTCCTTCAGGGGATCTTCCTAACCCAAGGATCAAACCCAGGTCTCCTGTATTGCAGGCAGATTCTTTACTGTATGAGCCACCACCACCAAATCTCCTTCCAATGAAAATTCACCTGATCCTGAGAACGCTGTCAGCAGACAGCCATTAGCTGTCACACTACTCAGGGACTGCCCTAGAAACAAAACACTGTCTTGTCCAAGGTCACATCCTTTCCCAAAGTGGCTCACATCCCATGACTGATTGATGCAAGGATATACAAGCCTGGCCATCTCAGCCCAACTCAGAACAACTTTGAAGAGCCATACTAGCCAAAGAGCTCTCACCTAGACTGTCATTGGGTCTGCTTCATACATTAATGATTCCCTTGACCCAGTTCTGCTTCCTCCCCCTCCTCCACAGACACTAATCTCAGTGACACTCCTTAATAAATATCATGAGACTACATTTTTTTCCAGAGTCTGTGCCCCAGATATCAACTGACGGTAGGCATCTAACCTCAGTGTTGTCAACTCTAAAATGGAAGAAATACCCACCTTGTTCATTTCACAGGGGTAAAAGACAAATGGCATAATCTATGTGGAAGCACTTTTGAAACCATCAAGAGTTATACAATTAGAATCCTGTGATTACAGCATGTTGTTATTATGTGGTTAATCATGGCCCCAATTCTTCCATTCTCTATATTTTTCTAGTGTGATCCAGTTTTTGAAAATGTACCACCTGATGTAAAGAGCCAATTTACTGAAAAAAACCCTGATGCTGGCAAAAGATTGAAGACTGAAGGCAAAAGAAGAAGTGGGCGGCCGAGGCTGAGATGGTTAGATAGCATCACCAACTCAATGTATGTGAATTTGAGCAAGTTCCGGGAGATGGTGAAGAACAGGGAAGACTGGTGTGCTGCAATCCATGGGACTGCAGAGTCAGACACAACTTAGCAACTGAACAACAACACAAAACCTTGAAAGCTATTATGTTCTAGCTCTAGGGTTCATTTGCTACACTGAAAAAGGCAAAAAGGATTTTGAGTACAGTATGAATCTTATTTCTCCTTCACAAATTAAAAAGCTACCTTGGGACTTCCTTGGTAGTCCAGTGGCTAAAATTTGGTGCTACCAATTCAGAGGGCCCAGATTCAATACCTGGTCAGGGAACTAGATTCCACACAGTGCAACTAAGACCCCATGCAGCCAAACAAATAAATAAATGTTGAAAACAAATTTTAAGCTACCTAGTTCCATCATTTCTTTTTAGTTTATGGATTTGTATCATGTTGTTTATAAATTGCTAGGGAGTAGTGAAAAAGTCTTTAATCTGCCTTCACAGATTTTAAAAATAAACAAAATGAAGTATTAACCAAAACAAAACATTGGCCTCAATCAGTTTGTTCTTTGCCATCAGTGTCCGCTCAATGAAGCAGGAGTGCTCACCACCTGTTCTCTCCCTGGGAGTGAATAAACAGTCCAGCTTTGCTCTATTAATTAACTTATGGGCAGGAAATGGGGTGCTAAATAGGCTAGCATCTCATCATTGTGTGCTGGTAATCTAAAAAGGTAGCCTACTGGTTTGCAAATGGGTTCAGCTGCCTAAATCTATTGTGGCTGCCCCAAAGAGATGATGAGACAAAAACCTTTTGGATGAGCTTTTTACCATCTGAGCCACCGGGGAAGCCCCTTGGATGAGCTATCTACTCTCAAAATATTCAGTGGCTTGATTAATCACCCACAATGATGACATCATGCCACTCTTCACATTTGATGTAACTGTCATCTGTTTTGTGCCAGACCCTAAGGTCACAGACACTTTCCTTAAACGGAGGCAGCTCATCACTGAGCTGAGAATAGAGACTCAAACACAATCTACACATCTGCTGAGCCACTTGATATTAAAACCCCCAGAACATTCCCTGATTAATGCTTTCCCATTCCCTGCATCACAAACAAGCCAAATCCATCTCTAATGACAAACTCTACAGATTACAGGGTAGCAGCCAACTCAAACCTCTCTAAACAGACAAAAACCTCTCTAAAATCCTGGAAACACAGTGACTAGTGATTGCATTAAGCACTAAGAGCAAGGCTAGAATTCTTGGTAGGTACTTCACTAACTAGTTTTGAGAAGAAGAAAAAATGTGTAGAATATCTGAAGGGTATTTAAGAATCTAAAGTTTCTACAGAACACAGTTTAAGAATGTGATCTAAAATATTAAATTAGTTAACAAAAAATTATTTGTATCTCATTCCTTTTTGTTGTTTAGCTTCTGTGATTTTCAGTACTCTGTATTTTAGTGTTCTGATACATTCTTCTGTATCACCTAACCTACATTTTATTCATTCTGGTGCATTTTCCATTTCAGATATTGTATTCTTCATCTCAGGTTCTTCTTTATATTTCCTAACTCTTTGCTGTTGCTGTTCAGTTGCTCAAACATGTCCAACCCTTTGCAACCCCATGAACTGCTACACACTGAGCTTCCCTGTCCTTCACTACCTTCCACAGTTTACTCAAACTCATGTCCACTGAGTCAGGGATGCCATTCAATCATTTCATCCTCTGTTGCCCCCATTCTCCTCCTGCCTTCAATCTTCCCCGGCATCAGGGTCTTTTCCAATGAGCTGGCTGTTTGCATCAGGTGGCTAAAGTATTAGAGCTTCCACTTCAGCATCAGTCCTTCCAATGAATATTCAAGGTTGATTTCCTTTAGGACTGACTGGTTTGACAGCCTTGCTGTACAAGGGACTCTCAAGAGTCTTCTCCAGCACATTTTGAAAGCATCAGTTCTTCTGTGCTCCACCTTTTTTATGGTCCAACTCTCACATCCAAAAATGACTACTGGAAAAGCCATGGCTTTGACTATGTGGACCTTTGTCAGCAAAGTAATGTCTCTGCTTTTTAATATGCTGTCTATGTTTGTCACAGCTTTTTTTCCAAGGAGAAAGCTGTCTTTTATTTTCATGGCTCCAGTCACCTTCCACAGTGATTTTGGAGCCCAAGAAAATAAAATCTGTCAGTTTCCATTTATTCCCCATCTATTTGCTATGAAGTGATAGGACCAGATGCCATGATCTTAGTTTTTTGAATGTTGAGTTTTAAGCCAGCTTTTTCACTCTCCTCTTTCACCTTCATCAAGAGGCTCTTTAGTTCCTCTTCACTTTCTGCCATAAGGGTGGTATCATCTGCATTTCTGAGATTATTGATATTTCTCCCTGAAATCTTGATTTCAGCTTGTGTTTCATCCAGCACAACATTTTGCATGATGTACTCTGCATGTAAGCTAAATAAGCAGGGTGACAATATACAGCCTTGGCATACTCCTTTCCCAATTTTGAACCAGTTCGTTGTTCCATGTCCATCCTAACTGGTGCTTCTTGTCCTGCATACAGGCTTCTCAGGAGACAAGAAAGGTGGTCTGATAGTCCCACTGCTTGAAGAATTGGCCACAATTTGTTGTGATCCACACAGTCAAAGGTTTTAGCGTAATCAATGAAGCAGATTTTTTATTTTGGAATTCCTTTGCTTTTTCTATGATCCAGCAGATGTTGGTAATCTGATCTCTGGTTCCTCTGCCTTTTCTAAAGCCAGCTTGTACATCTGAAAGTTCTTGTACTGCTGAAGCCTAGCTTGAAGGATTTGGGGCATAATCTTGCTAGCATGTCAAATGAGTACAATTGTGCAGTAGTTTGAACATTCCTTAGCATTGCCTTTCTTTGGGATTGGAATGAAAACCGAACTTTCCAGTCCTGTGGCCAGTGCTGAGTTTTCCAAATTTGCTGGCATATTCAGGGAAGCACTTTAACAGCGTTATCTTTTATGACTTGAAATAGCTCAGCTGCAATTCTATCACCTCTTCTAGCTTTCTTTATTGTAAGCCCCACTTGACTTCATGCTCCAAGATGTCTCGCTCTAGGTGAGAGACCACACTATCATGGTTATCCGGGTCATTAAGATCTTTTTGTGCAGTTCTTCTGTGTACTCATGTCACCTCTTCTTAATATCTTCTGCTTCTGTTAGATCTTTACTGCTTCTGTCTTTATCGTGCCCATCCTTGCATGAAATGTTCCCTTGTTGTCTCTAATTTTCTTGAAGAGATCTCTAGTTTTTCTCATTCTATTATTTTCCTCTATTTCTTTGCATTGTTCACTTAAGAAGACTTTATCTCTCCTTGCTATTCTTTGGAACTCTGGATTCAGATGGGTATTCACCTTTCTCCTTTGCCTTTTGCTTCTCCTCTTTTCTCAACTATTTAAAGCCCTCCTCAGACAACCACTTTGCCTTCTTCCATTTCTTTTTCTTAGGGATGATTATGGTCACCATCTCCTGTATAATGTCACAAACCTCCATCCATAGTTCTTCCAGCACTCTATCTACCAGACTTAATCACTTGAATCTATTTGTTACCTCCACTGTATAATCATAAGAGATTCGATTTAGGTCATACCTGAATGGCTTAGTGATTTTTCCTACTTTCTTCAATTTAAGCCTGAATTTTGCAGTAAGAAGCTTATGATCTGAGCCACAGTCACTTTCAGGTCTTGTTTTTGCTGACTGTATATAGCTTCTCCATCTACTGCAAAGAATATAATCAATCTGATTTTGGTATTGACCATCTGTTGATATCCGTGTGTAGAGTTATCTCTTTGTTGTTGGAAGTGGATGTTTGCTATGACCAGTGCATTCTCTTGGAAAACTCTGTTAGCCTTTGCCCTGTGTCATTTTGTACCCCAAGGCCAAACTTGCCTGTTGCTCCAGGTACCTCTTGACTTCCTACTATTACATTCCAGTCCCCTTTGATGAGAAGGACATCTTTTTGTTGTTGTTGTTGTTGTTGTTAGTTCTAAAAGGTTTTGTAGGTCTTCACAGAACTGTTAAAATTCATCTTCTTTAGCATTATTTATTGGCACACAGACTTGAATTAATGTGATGTTGAATGGTTTGCCTTGCCTTAGAAATGAACCAAAATCATTCTGTCATTTTTGTGACTGCACACAAATAGTTCATTTTGGACTCTTTTGTTGACTATGGGGGCTATTCCATTTCTTCTAAGGGATTCTTGTCCACAGTAGTAGATAAAATGGTCATCTGAATTAAATTCACCCATTCCCATCCATTTTAGTTCACTGTTCTAAATTAGTTCACATTAGTTCACATTTAGTTCACAATGTTCTAAAATGATGTCAATGTTCCTAAGATGTCGATGTTCACTCTTGCCATCTCCTTCTTGACCATGTCCTATTTACCTTGGTTCAGGGACCTAACATTCCAGGTTCCTATGCAATATTGTTCCTTAGCACTGAACTTTGCTTTCACCATCAGACACATCCACAACTGAGTGACATTTCTGCTTTAGCCCAGCCTCTTCATTCTTTCTGGAACTGTTTCTCTGCTCTTCCCCAGTAGCATATTGGACACCTACCAACCTGAGGACCTCATCTTCCGGTGTCATATCTTTTTGTCTTTTCATAATGTTCATGCGGTTCTCAAGGCAAGAAAACTGAAGTGGTTTGCCATTCCCTTCTCCAGTGGACTATGTTTTGTCCAGCCCTGACTAAGAGGGACGTGCCCTTCAACCACTCCATATAGCTGGATGACACTCCTGGCAGCCATTGTCCCACTGCTGGTCCTCATTGAGCGTGTAAACCTTCCCTGGCCACTGAGTGTTGGTTACCAAGCTCCTGGGGGACCAGGGAAAAGGCCCTGCTGGAGTTGCTGGGAAAGTGGTCCAGGGAAGGCTGGAGTCAAGGTTGGAAGAGGCCCATGAGCAGAGGGCTTCCCAGCCTCAAGGCTGCTGCTGGCTGCCCTGAGGCTGTTCTGCTGACCACACGGCTGCCACAGGCTGTGGTCTGCCCCGGCCTTTCCTCACCTCTGGCTCCTCAGTGCTATTGTCCAGGCCCGGGGAGCCCAGCTGCCTTGAGGCAGGCGGGCAGCGCTCTGCAGCCTCCCACTCCATTGCGCTAGAAACTCGAGGTGCAGGTCACTACCCTGCTCCCGCCTCCGCCTCTGCCATAATCTAAGCTAGCTTCTCGCTCTTCTCATCCAATCTTCTCCCAAATTCTTCTTTTTTTTTTTCTTCATTTATTTTTATTAGTTGGAGGCTAATTACTTTACAATATTGTAGTGGTTTTTGCCATACATTGACATGAATCAGCCATGGATTTACATGTGTTCCCCATCCCAATCCCCTCTCCCGCCTCCCTCCCCATCCCGTCCCTCTGAGTCTTCCCAGTGCACCAGCCCTGAGCACTTGTCTCATGTATCCAACCTGGGCTGGTGATCTGTTTCACCCTTGATAGTATACTTGTTTCAATGCTATTCTCTCAGAACATCGCACCCTGTCCTTCTCCCACAGAGTCCAAAGTTCTTTTTTCATCTTAAAGATCATTACCCTGAAATCCTTATTGGACAGATTGCTTAACTCCACTTCACTTAGTTCTTCTTCTGGGGTCTTACCTTGTTCCTTCATTTAGAACATGTGCATCTGTCACCTCATTTTGCCTAATTTGCTGTTTTTATTTCTATGTATATAGCAAGTATGTTACCTTTTCCAACCTTGGAGAAATTGACTTTTGTAGGAGATACTTTATAGTTCAGTGGTCCCCAACCATTTTGGCACCAACTACCAGTTTTGTGGAAGACAATTTTTCCATGGATGAGGGAAAAAAGGATTGGGGATGGTTTCATGATGATTCAAGCAACTTATATTTATTGTGCACTTTATTTCTATTATTGTTACATTGTGATATGTAATATAATACTTATACAACTCACCATAATGTGGAATCAGTGCTTGTTTTCCTAAAACTAGATGGCCCATCTGGGGATTATGGGAGATAGTGACACTTGGAATGTGTTGCTTATGTCCAGTCTACTCCATAATTTCCTTTTGGTGGCTGTCTCTGCAACCAAAAATTCTGCTTCACAAAGATAAGATGTTGGAAATGGAAGCAGACTTTTTGTGCTTTTGTGACAATCTCAGGATATTCCACCTTGACTTTAATCCAGAATGTATGGAGATTTGAAGTTGTCTCAAACATACTTTTAAGGCCACCATCATTTGAGATCTCAAGCAGACAATCCTCTTCTAGCACAGACAAATTCACCTGGCTTATTCACAAATGGGTCATGGATCCAATCCTTCCCAGTTCAGGGCTTTTTTTGTGGTTGGGAAGTAATGCTCAAACCCTTTTGAAAGCTGAGCTAGGTGATGATGCACCAGCTGGAAGAAAGAAGTCCCTGGCCCAATCTCTTTCAAAATCTGTTAATGTTTGAAAAATATCAAAATCCCAGTGTTCACTTGTCACCCCCATAATTCTAGTTTGGCTTTGAATGCAGCCACTTTATCTGCTGACTTGAACGTAGTTGTAATTCTTCCCTGAAGTTACATGTTGAGTTCTTTGAGCTGGTTGAATATGTCACACAAATAAGCAAGTTTTGCAACCCATTCTGTGTCACACAAATGTGCTGCCAGTGGTGACTGTTTCTCTAAAAGAAATCTCTGGAGTGGGTATTGTAACTCAAAAACTCTGGCCAGTGATCTATCTTTAGAAGGCCATCTCACTTCTGTGTATAAGAGAAGACATGTGTACTCTGCATCCATCTCCTCACAGAGCTGCATGAACAGACACAAGTTAAGGGCATGTACTTTAATATGGCTGATAATTTTAACCACATCCTGCTGAACATTGTTAAGTTCAGGTGACTAGCTAGCATGGCTAGCTAGCATTTCTCTATGGATGACACAGTGCATAGACTCACATTTAGAATCGTCCTTCGTTATCTGAGTAGTGAAACCAGAAAGCCATCCAGTCATGGCAGCCACTCTGCCCATGACATGAAATGATCAATTCAGTTTTTCTGACATGTAATCATTCAAAGACTTGAATGGTTTTGTAACTGTGATATTGGTTGGCAACATAAGTTATGCACATCCTCCTGAAAAATATATCACAAAAACATGCATCATTGCCTCATTGTTAACAATGGCAGACTTATCGACCAGGATTGTGTACCATGATGACTCATGAATCCTCTCTAACAATTGTGCCTCAAAATTCTCTGTTATTTCATCAGTTTGTCTAATTATGTCTCTAGCTGAAAGAGGAACATGTGCCACCTTTTGAAGTGTCTCCTAAGAGTTCATGACAATTGTCATTAGTGGCAGGCAGGATCAGCTCTTCACCGATAGTAAAGGGCTTCTTAGCTTTAGCAATGCAGTTAGCCACTAAGAATGATGCTGTCAGTACAGACACACTTGATGAACTGGTGGCCTTCAATAACTGCTTCTTTTCCTTGTGTTCGTGATTTTTCTTTTGAAAAACTCCAAAGACTTGTGTTTTAACGTACAGTGCTTGGTCTCCATGTGGCAAAGTGGTTGTGAAGGTTTCATGACTTCCTTGAATTCACATATTATACAGAGCAGATTTGGAGAATGTGAATCACCTGTTGCAATGAACCCATAATTTAAGTAGGATTCTTGGTATTTTCTTCAAATGAAGCTTTCTTTTTGTTGGAAGTCTTAGAATCTTCTGATCTCTCATCATTGAATCTTTCTCCCCTTTCAAAGAAGCCCTACCATGATGTTTATTTTTCACTCATTTTGGCGGGGGTTAGCTTGTGGGCTTACCAAAACTGTGACTGAGACAAGTGCACAATGTGGGAAAGTGGTATGGATGGAAGTGGTAAATAATGGGCAGGCCTCAAGCAGACTGAAAGAAGTGTCAGATTCTGACTTAAAGCCTGCCACCAGATGCAGCTTAATTGGAACTTGCCACTCACTGATAGGGTTTTAATATGAGTCTGTAAGCAATTGATTTGTCACAGCCTTGGTGCAGTCAAACCTCTGCTAATGATAATCTGTATTTGCAGCCCCCACCCGGTGCTAGCATCAACTCCTCAGCTCCACCCTGGATCATCAGGCATTCGATGCTCAAAAGGACCAAGCAACCTAGATCTCTAGTTCATAGTAGGGTTCCCGCTCCTATGGGACTCTAATACCACTGCTGATCTGACAGCAGGCAGAGCTCAGGCAGTAATACAAGTAATGGGGTGCAGCTGAAAATACAGATGAAGCTTCACTTGCTCACCTGACACTCACTTCCTGCTGTGAGGCCCACTTCCTAACAGGTCAGCAATCTGTAGCCTGGGGGCTGGGGATCTCTGCCATATATTTTAGCAGTGCACTCCCCTCAGGACCCCAGAACTCTATGTTCTAAGGGTGCCGCTCTGTGGACTGCATGGGTCCTTCTGTTGGGGTAGGCTGACTACTGTGTGTTGTCTGCTAAGCATGGCTGACCCTTGCTCTGGTTGATTGCAAGGTCCTTCCTTGTGCAGAAGTTGCCTACTGCTAGAGAGTGAGGCCAGGTCATGAGCTGCTTACTGTAAAGCCCCAGGTGGTGCTGGGACTAGTGTTGGCTCACCAGTGTGCGGAGCTAGGCCCTGTGGTGGTTGGTTGTGGAGCTGGGGGACCTGGATCTCAACTATTGATGGACCGTGCTGTTTCCTGACCAGCTGATTGTGGGGTCTGGAGTTTCCCAGAGCTAGTTTCATCCCACTATGATTGAGGCTGGATTCCAGGGCAACTGGTTGAGAGATTCTAAGAGTCTTGTGTCACTTTGCTAGTGGTGGTATCAGCTTGCTAGTAGGCAGGGCCAGGGCCCAGGGGTCCTAGGGCTGGTACTTCCCCATTGGTAGGTAAGGTAGGTCCCAGGCCTAGTTCTGGTACACTGATGGGTGGAACTGGGTCCCAAGGTCTCTGGCTGCAGGGCCCTGGGGGTCCCAATGCTGGTGCCAACATACTGGTGTATGGGGCTGCATCCTAAATCCTCTGATAGACAGGGCTGGTCCTGGAATAGCTGGGGGCTCAGGAGGTCTTAAGAAAGCAGTCTTGCTTGGACTGGAGGCCTCCTTATATTGGTGGCAACACATTGATGGGCAGACCAGGTCCAGCTTCTAATAAGCTAGAGGGAGGATTCCAAATGGCAATTGCAAACACCAGTGCCCTCATGGTAGAATGAGCTCCCCAAAGTTGCTGCCAAAAGTGTGCGTGTCCCCAAGGTGGGCCCCACTTGCCTTACTTCTCCAGGTGGCTCTCCAAGATTAGCAAGTGGGTTTGGCCCAGAATCCTTTCAAATTATTGCTTCTACCATGTGTCACGAAGTGAGTGAGATTTTGTGTGCGCTCTTTAAGAGTGGAGTCTATCTCCTACAGCCCTCTTGCTCTCCAGAAAATAAGCCCCACTAGCCTTCACAGTCAGGTGCTCTAGCAGCTTATCTTCTTGGTACCAAAGCCCCCCAGACTGGGGAGACTGATGTAACCCTTGCTCCTTGGGGATAGCCTCTGTCATTCTGTTTTCCTCCTGTTTGTGGGCTGCCCATCTCAGGATATGGGTGTAACCATCCATCCCTCTAGCCATCTTGATATGGTTCTTTAGTTATATTTTTAGTTTTGGAGCTTTTATACTAGTTCCCTGTCCTTCTTCATCAACAGTTGCTCTGTGAGCAGTTTTGACTTTGGTGTGCCCATGAGTAGAGCTAAGCTCAAAAGCTTCCTGCTCTAGCATCTTGGCCACTTCTCCTCTGATGAAAGTAGTGCCAGTTTCCATGCTCTTAAGAGACTGGCAGCCTCTACTTCCCCTGTCTTAGAAAACTAACTCCTGGGCCTCCATGTCAAAAATCTAACTGTGCCCCACTGCCTCTGGTTGTTGAAGCTTCAGCTATGTAGAGTAACAAAGATGAAGCCCCAAGAAACCTGAGACAGAGACGAATACTTCTCCCTGTGCCCTGAGTTCCTGACCCACAGTATCATAGACACAGAATAATAATAAAATAATTTTAGGCCACTATATTTAAGATGGTCTGTAAAGCAACAATAGATAATTGAACAACCAGGAAAACCCTGAATATAGCTGAATAATTTCACTGGGAGCCGAGAATTGAAAACCATTACCATAGTGCCGCTATTAGAACATACACAGTCCACTGATGCCTGAATCCGAGAGGAACTAGGAAATCAGGAAAGTGGGCAAGGGGTGTGTAGTTTCACCACAGTTTAAGACTCAGATCTGACCCACAGGCTGAAAGTAATGATTTTAAGCAGGGCAGCTGTGAGGGTTAAAATCTGTTCCTTCTACACACAGACTCCTTTGAACACTTATTTTGACATCACCTACATTTAATAGGTGGAGAAGGCAATGGCATCCCACTCCAGTACTCTTGCCTGGAAAATCCCATGGACAGAGGAGCCTGGTAGGCTGCCGTCCAAGGGGTTGCTAAGAGTTGGAGACGACTGAGCGACTTCACTTTCACTTTTCACTTTTATGCATTGGAGAAGGAAATGGCAACCCACTCCTGTGTTCTTGCCTGGAGAACCCCAGGGATCGGGGAGCCTGGTGGGCTTCCGTCTATGGGGTCATACAGAGTCGGACACGACTGAAGCGACTTAGCAGCAGCAGCATTTAATAGGACTTTCCAGGTGGCGCTAGTGGTAAAGAATCCACCTGCCAATGCAGGAAACTTAAGAGACAAGCGTTTGCTCTCTGGGTCTGGAAGATCCCCTGCAGAAGGAAATGGTAACCCGCTCCAGTATTCTTGCCTGGTGAACTCCGTGGACAGAGGAGCCTGGTGGGCTACAGTCCATGGGGTCACACAGAATCGGACATGACTAAAGCAACTTAAGACAGCCCAGCATTAAAGAGAGAACCAGCCTCATCCGTGATGAGGTGCTGGACTGAAGCCAGGTGCCTGAGTGTGAATAAACACTCACTGCACATATGGATACGCAAGACATGGAGAACACTTGGATCTGCAAGTGCTCCTGGGGTAGCAAGTTGGAATGAGGCAATCATGGGTTGGGCAAGCATGGTTCAGGCTTTCATGTTGCCCTGAAACACTCTTCCTCATTCCATTGTCCAGTTAGGCACTGCTGAGAAGTCTCCAGCAGCAGCATATGCCAGCCCAATGAACCTTGCTGTAAAGAATGTAGCATCCTTAGAGCAAAAGCTCAGAGAGGAAAATAGCATCAGAGCTACTCACACTGATGTCAGACTGAAAACCGATCACAACACGAGTGAACATACAGAGACGAAGCTGTTCATCTGGACCCTTCAGCCACACCTGACATTCGGATACAATTACTATTAACAGCACATATTGAATATTTACCTTGTGTCCCACGTTTTTCTGGAAATTCTGGGATAGTGAGAACAGATTTCTGAAAATCAGCCACTGTATGTTTACATGAGGCACACATTGATTCAATTAGTGAATTCCTTCAGACTCAACAGTTGGGTGTTTTATTCAGTGAACAAGTATTTTTTGAAGTAGCTCCTATTTGTCGGGTGCTGTATAAGGAGTTTAAGATCTTATGCGAAGTCAAGACATCTGGAAACTGCACACATCGTTAAGGGAACTAAGTGCCATGGGAAGATACAGAAGAAAGGGAATATTTTTTACTGGAAGATCTGAGGCATCAATGTGGAAGACATGGCTGTGCACTGAGACTCAAAGGAAAGATGAAGAGGGTTTCAAAAAGCTGAAGTCAAGGAAACATGCAACTGAGAAAAAGATTGCATTTCAGGCAGAGTAAGCAAGAGAAACAAAGGAACAGGGGTTTAAAGCAACACAGGTGTTTCTGGAAGGTGAAGCATCAAGTGATAAGAGAATGAAGTGAATGGAAGGAGTGAGGGAGGGTAACTGGAGGCAAAGTTGGGAAGGAATCTGGGGCCACACCATAAAGTCTTGAGTGTCATGTTCAGACAGGTGGAATTCGTTGCATTATAAATAGTGCTAGATTGTGGCATGCTCGGAAGAACAAAAAGAACAGCTCGAAATACTAGAAAAATGCATGAGAATGGGGAAAAGAGTATTTCTGCCTCAAACTGCAAGCTACCACCACCAGGGAGAAATTCACATGGCCTTCACGCATCACCACCACCAGCAGGGTGGGGACTGGGTCCATCACAACCACTGCTGTGGCCCAGCTCCTCTCCATGTGGCTGGGTGAATATTTGCAAAGAGAGGCAGTAAGTGAAGTTTTTCCTGTCTACCCAAGTTGAAAGTTGTTCCTCTTGCATCACAATTTACTGCTTATTCCTATAGCCATTTGTGTGCTTTTTCTCTGAGATTCTGAGGAATTTATGGGCAGGGACCAGGCTGTGTCTATTCACAAGCCCCCTGACATCTAGCAGGCTGTGCACCCAGTCATTCAGTTGTGTCCGACTCTCTGCGACCCCATCAACTGCAGCCTGCCAGGCTCCTCTGTCCATGAAATTCTCCAGGCAAGACAGGAGTGGGTAGCACATTTGCTTCTCCAAGGGATCTTCCCAACCCAGGAATTGAATCCATGTTTTTTTCGTCTCCAGCATTGCAGGCAGATTCTTTACCACTGCATCACCTGGGAAGCAGAGTGATAAGCAAACTCATTATTTATTGACTGTGTAGATAAAATAGTCTAATTACATGAACATTTCAATCTAGGCCAAAAAGAAAACTATTTAAATCTGCTGTTCCGTTTCTGGAAATATATGTGAGGGAAACAAAAAGTGTCAAAAAAGTATCTCACCCCCGTGTTCACTGCAGCATTATTTACAATAGCCAAGGCATAGAAACAAACCAAGTGTCCATCAGTGCATAAATGGATATAGCTAGACAGATAATATGATGGAATATTATTTAGCCATGAGAAAAGAAATACTGTTATTTGCTGCAGTGTGAATGGATCTTGAGGACATTATGCTAAGAGAAATAAGTCTGACAGAGGAAGAAAACCACTGTGTGTTCTCACTGACATGTAGAATCTAAAAAACTGAACTCATAAATACAGAGAACAGACTGGTGGTTGCCAGAAGTAAGGGGCAGGGAATGGGTGAAATGGGCAAAAGTACAAACTTCCACTTATAAGATGAATAAGTTCCAGGGATCTAGTGTACAGCCTGGCGACTATAGTTAACAATACTGCCTTTATATTTGATCATTGCTAAGAGAATAGATCTTAAAAATTCTCTTCACAGAAAAATAAAATGTGTAACTATATGAGGTGATGTTAAACTGATTGTGATAATCATTTTACAGTACGTATCAAATCATTATGCTGTACACCTTAAACTAAGTTATATGTCACTTGTATCTCAGTAAAACTGAAAGTAGATTGATAAATTTGCCATCATGCCTGGTATCATTCAGGTCTTTGATTTTTGTTCAATACTTAGCAATAAAGTGATAGTTCCCATTACTCTCTTTCTCTCTGTGATCTTTTTATGTGAGTGTACATGAATACTTTTCCATCTCTGTCATCTACAAAACAGTTCTTTTTTCCTATTTCATGCTCTGCTTCTTAGAAACCTGAACTAGGGTCTACTTAAATGGGTCTTTGGTTTTTCATCTCCTACTGTAACCTGATTCTTCAGACAAATTTTCTCACCTCTTTCCTACATCTCTCCCATCTTGTGAATGTAAATCACCTTCTCTAACATATTTCTCTAAAAAAAATCCCAGTCTTCAATTATTTGCTCTTCTATCTTTTTTCCATGGATTCTTTTCAATTAGTGCTAAAGTGTGTTGAAACCTTTTGAAAGGTCATTTAACTAATAGGATAATTCGACTTTCATAGTCTCCAATCTAAATTCTATCAGCTTGTGATTATATTGCCCCAGCTTCCCTATGGTTTAAGGCACTCCCTCTCCGCAAACTTTGAACCAGAATATTCACCTGCCCTATTCATTTGTTCTTTTTTCCAATAATTTTCCCCTACTACTATTAGCACAGATTTTCAACTGGGGTAAAAACAAATCACTTGCTAGAAGTACAATACTACTAATACTTTTTAAAAAAAGGAAGACACTGACTGTAGAGAATGTCATGGGGATATTGTTAAGAACTTCGGAGAGCTGTCTTTTGTCCTTTTTTGCTCATTTATTTCCTAATATAATTTTTAAACTATGTATTAAATTTCACCTTTTTAAACTGACGTCTAAATTTCTTCATGATTTTAATTAGCTGAAAGGATGTTGTTTCCAGCTTATTCTAAGTGCAGGCATTACAAAATAAGTGATATCACTCCTTTGTATGCACCCCGTGGTATCTAAATGTAATAATGATTAAAGCTGATGATATTCTATTTACACCATGTGAACAAGCTAATTTTATTTCATTCTTCTCCTAAAACTCCTATTCTATTCCATTTTCCTCTCAGCATTTTATCTTACTGTAAACATATTTTTATGCTTTAAATTCTTTTGGTGATTGTCCTATTTCTCTGCATCAAAATATGCACATAAATTTAAAATTTTCCTTTTGACCATAAGGCTTTATAAAATGTTAAAAATTACTTTAGATTCAGTTGTCATTAAGTTACTAATACATAATCAATATAGCAAATATATTCTAATTTATTATTCAGAAGTATAAATATACAATATGCATCTCTCAATAAGATGGATGTGGCTATTCTGAATGTTGGAGGCTTGGTTTGTTTTGGTTGTTAATCCTTATATCTGAGATCACTATTACTGGTTGCCAAAAGGAGAGAACATGCAGCATAGACTTGACCTCTAATTTTTGACTTTATAAATGGTTCACGTGAACTAGTGAAAGTGGAAAAAGAAGTTGTGTTATAGCAATGACTCAATTCTTTAAAGATTTCATGTTATATGCCAAAATTTATGTAATGATTTATGTTGAACACATATTTATTAAAGTGTCAGCCTACAACTCAATAGATTCACATCCAATTTTGTTGAAAGCAAATAATTAGTACTCTGCATAATTGCAAACTGATTTTCTGCTCTTTTCTCAGAGTCCTTCACTTCTTCAGCTACTGGGAGGAACATAAATAGAGCTTTCCAAGACTTAACAAAATATTACTGCTTACATCTTTTAATCTTTTACTTAAAAGCACTTTATTGAACTCCCATACTCAGAAAGTGGCAGTATGTCTTTAAATCCCACCTGATGTATATCTCTAGCTTCCAAGGCTATTTGCTAGTCAAACATGTCATTTGCTCAGAAGGCTCAGACTCTGCTGGAACATGAGCTATGTATGGAAAACTATCCCCCAAACATGTGCTTTGTATATAACTTAATTAAAGTCTTGGAATTACAGATTCATTTATTCAAATTATGGAAAATACCCACCATACAACTTAACTGACAAAGTCATTTTTGGTTACCAAATCAGTTGGCCAAATAAAACTTCTTTCTGCTAGAAAAAATGGTTACTTCATATTTTAAAATTCATATAAATGTACTTCTAATAATTTCTATAATAATCAGAACCCTTCTGAATTCCATTCATGCGAAAACTGACATGAGTCAAAGCATCCTGTTTCTAATGCTTTATCCTTCACAGAAATAGAAATATAACAGGAAAGACACAAAGCTCTTTCCTGAATTGTTTGTGCCTTAATGGAAGGAGGGTTTGCTGACACCAGAATTTCAGATTTTGTGCTTTGAGGCTTGTCTGGTGCCTCAGCAGTTTTACACCTGTGATACAATACCACCGAGGGTAAGAAGTATACCTTATATTTGTAAGCTGAGAGAAAAATAATTGTGGAAGGGAGCGGAGAAAGGAGAACAAATTTACTGTCATGATTACAGGTCAATGCTCAGGTAATTTTAGGAAAATGGACACTGAGGCACTAAAATATGTTTATTTACATCTAAGTCCAGTCTTTTTATGTGTCTGGAGCAATGCACATACACCTGCTGGCTGTGGGTACTGTGAGAAGAAAAAAGTGACTCATAACTCATAACTCCATCTTGGTGCATGATCACAGGAAGGTCATGGGACCAGAATATCTATAATTTTTAGACAAATAACTGTTTTTTTTCCCACAATACAACTGTGATGAATTTTCAGTAGCTTCAAATATAATGTATAGGTCACAGAATTCTGTCTTTCTAATTTGAGGAAATGCTAAATTTACTTGGTGACTGTAGAGCATCATAGTTCTGCATTATGATACAGTAAATATAAAAGAAGGGTGAGAGAAATGCATACATTTAGAAGAGGAATAATAACTCAGAATGATGGGAAGCTCAACTCCTAGGTGCTTCTTAGAACACCTAGGATCTTGACATTTCTGCAATTAAAAACTATAGCCCTTATTCTTACTTACAATGATAATAGTGGTTAATTAGAAAAGCAGCTGATCTTGGAGTTACTATAAAGGAAACTTTGTGCTCTAATAAAGGGAAACTGTCAAGCAGATCCAGTCAGTGATTTATAATGATAAAGAAACTATTTTGGTGGAACTTTGTTTTCTCTGCTCATCACATACTTCAATTCAAGTGGAACATTTGATTTTGAGAGGAAAAAGATCAGTTTAGCTTTGCCTTTTTTCAGTCCATTTCCAATTACACTTACCACTCCATTGTGAATAAAGTACACAGCAATAGGCAACACCATAATAAAAGCAAGTCCACAATTCTTGCAGCCAGTTTTATCAACAGCCAGTGACTTATCAACACGAGTCACTAGGCAGTGTAAAATGATACATATGCATGAAAATACACTAGCTAAAAACAGAATATGTGATTCTTGCATTCAAACAATACCAGTAATTACCATAAAGAAAGCAGAGGAAATCTGTTAATCATGAAGATAAGCCATTCAATTAATAAGTTAAATATTGCCTCCAACATCATTATTCTGTATATTTGAGTAAATCTTACTTCTTTTCCCAAACAAAATTGTGGAGAATAACTACAAATGCAGTACAATACTATGTCAAGGAACTTTGGTTTCACATAAGTAGCAAGTGACAGCTGCTGATTCAGTTCCTCCCCTCACTCCACACAAAATGCAATCCAAGCCCTTCTACTTCTGAGATCACACTGTTGGTTCTTCCTAGACTGCTGATTATTCAAAGACAAGTCCTATAGCACTTTGGATCAGAGTCACAGTAACCAGAGATGAGGCAGAAATCACCGAGATTTCCTCCTATGATCACACCTGCCATTAGCACAAATCAGGCATGAGTGTGTCTTCTCACCTGGGGTGCCGCTAGGAACCAACTTTCCAGATTATACATCTGCAACTATCATCTAATTGCCACCCACAAGGGAGTCCTTGGGGCATCAAAAGACTTATCAGTAACTGCAGCTGAGATTTCAAAGAATAGCAAACCATAGCTATTTGGAATTTTTAGTAAGGTCTGCTAATATAAATCCCCACTGACTTGAGTAACTGAATTTCAATATTAAAAATAAACTATAGGAAAAGAACTGCGGTGTTGGAGAAGACTCTTGAGAGTC
The DNA here is from genome assembly GCF_033118175.1 of Dama dama. NCBI lineage: Eukaryota > Metazoa > Chordata > Mammalia > Artiodactyla > Cervidae > Dama > Dama dama. The sequence continues at coordinate 39,622,778 of NC_083702.1, forward strand.
CCTTGGACTGCAAGGAGATCCAATCAGTCAATCCTAGAGGAAATCAGTCTTGAATATTCATTGGAAGGACTGCTGCTGAAGCTGAAGCTCCAATACTTTGGCCAACTGATGCAAAGAACTGACTTATTTGAAAAGACCCTGGTGCTGGGAAAGATTGAAGGCAGGAGGAGAAAGGGCTGACAAAGGATGAGATGGTTAGATGGCATCACCGACTCAATGGACATACTGCTGCTACTGCTGCTGCTGCTGAGTCGCTTCAGTTGTGTCCAACTCTGTGTGACCCCATAGATGGCAGCCTACCAGGCTCCCCCGTCCCTGGGGTTCTCCAGGCAAGAACACTGGAGTGGGTTGCCATTTCCTTCTCCAATGCATGAAAGTGAAAAGGGAAAGTGAAGTTGCTCAGTCGTGTCCGACTCTTAGCGACCCCATGGACTGCAGCCCACCAGGCTCCTCTGTCCATGGGATTTTCCAGGCAAGAGTACTGGAGTGGGGTGCCATTGCCTTCTCCACAATGGACATGAGTTTGAGTAAACTCCCGGAGTTGGTGATGGACAGGGAGGCCTGGCCTGCTGCAGTCCATGAGGTCGCAAAGAGTAGGGCATGACTGAGCAACTGAACAGAACTGAACTGATAGGAAAAGAGGAAAAGGAAAGAAATATATTTTCACTTTCTTTTAAAAAAATAAATTTCATGAGATAGAAATGTAGAACAGAGACTTCTAAAGGTTTTCTTAGATTTTTAAAATAGGATTTAATATTCCCAGTGGGGAAATTTACATGCAGATGGTAGGGGGTAGGTAGAGGATGGGGAGGAGAATGCATACAATCACACTGAAGCTGTCTATATTATCTACACTCCAAACGATTTTACAAAGCAATAGTCCCATGTCTTTATTCTCATAACCTTGACTTGTTTCTCTTATATAAACACTTCCTCTTTGCCAAATAATTTGAGAATATGAAAGTCTAGACTTTACATATGGTGTATACTTATACTAAATAGCTGATAGCTACATAATTTATAATCCACAAAGTTTGGAACACCCATGATTATATTTGACAGATCTAATAGGGATAGAAGACATCTTGTTGTCCATTTCATTTCCATTCCCACTAGCACAATTATATGTTGGCTGGGACCTCATGCCAGTGATCTGCTGTGAGATTTGACCCAACTGTGTGTTGACCTAGCTTGATGGGAAATAACTCACTTCAAACACCTCACCCAGAGGAAATAAGGAAAGAACAGTGGACAACTAGGAAGTCCAGTTAAGACACAGGTAAAGCATCCCACTAAATAGTGAAATAGTGAGAGCACTGCTGGAAATTACAAACCATTGGGAACACAAACCTGAGCAAAGGGCAGGACAAGGTCTCAGGCCTCAGAGAACAGTCTCACCCCATGTGGAGCCCATGCCCCTGTGGCTGCCTTTACACAATTTCCATCTTCAGCAAGCTGAGCTTTTCAGAACGACAAGGCCATTTGTTTAAAATTCATTCATTATGATCATGTTGACTTGCTGTGCTTAGTCACTCAGTCATGCCCAACTCTGTGATCCCATCAACTGTAGCCAGCCAGGCTCCTCTGTCCAAGGAGATCCTCCGAGCAAGAATATTGGAGTGGGTTGCCATGCCCTCCTCTAGGGGATCTTCCCAACCCAGGGACTGAACCCAGGTCTCCCACATTGTGGTTGGATTCTTTACTGTCTGAGCCACCATGGAAGCTTAACGTTGACTTAAGTTCACACGACATAAGAGCTGTGAGTTAAGTTTTAGTCAGGGTCTTACTAAGGACTATAGTCTGGGAAAAAGCCCCTCAGTAGCTCTGAGGGGACTGCTCTGCTGAGGTAGGGGGAAAGCTAGTATATATATGATCTGGTTAGGGAATGTGTGCACTCAATCATGCATGCATGCTCAGTTGTGCTTAGTCATTAAGTCATGTTCGACTCTTTGCAACCCTATGGACTGTAACCCACAAGGCTCCTCTGTCCATGAGATTTTCCAGGCAAGAATACTGGAGTGGGTAACCATTCCTCCTCCAGGGGATTTTCCCAACCCAGGGATTGAACTCGAGTCTCCTGCATCTCCTACATTGGCAGACACATTCCTTACCACAGAGCCCCCTGGGTAGCCCTTGCAGTTAAGCATACATTTTGGTAAAATGTTACTGCTAGTCACAAGGAAGAGGTATCTCAGTTAATAATTTTAGCATGTGGAAGATACAAGAACCTGGATTCATTATAATTTTTCCTGAGGTCTGTGTCTATTTGGGGGCATGTTTTTCCAAAGCAAAGAGTGCTTCATCCTGTTTTCATCTTGAATTCCTCTCAGAGTGCACTATTGGTCAATAATTGCAGTTACTGATGACTTAATTATCATCATTTTTTTTTAATTTCTCAGTCTGTGCTGGGTCATTGTTGTAGCACATGAGCTTTCACTAGTTACAGCCTGTGGGCTTCTCTTTTGGTGGAGCATGGGTTCTAGAGCATATGGGCTCAGTAGTTGTGGCACGTGGGCTTCCCTAGTTGGGCTTAGTTTTCCTGTGGCATGTGGGATCTTAGTTGCCCAGCCAGGGATTGAACCCATGTTCCCTGCATTGGAAGGTGGATTCTTAACCACTAGACCACCAGAGAAGTCCCTTAATTCTTATAGAGCCCTCAGATAGTGAGCAGCATTCTGTGTTTCACAATCACAGTGAGAGGAAACAGGCAATTTCATACCATTGGTAGATGTCCAGTTTGGAGAAGAATACAGCAATATGTATCAAAAGCTTTAAAAACTACATAATGCTTCTATAATTTCACTTTCAGCATTCTGATAAGAAGAAATAACTAGGGAATTACATAAAGATGTATATGTATAAGAATGCTCCTCACCACTTTAATTAGAGAAGCAAAAGTTGAAAAATAAAAAACTAAAAGTCTAACCATACAGAAATATTCAAATAACTTTGGTAGCATCATACCATACACTATTAGGCAATTAAAATAATAATTTGAAACTATAATGACATGGAAATATATCTTTATTATATATCTAGTTTTAAAAGGAGATTATAAGAGTGCAGTGGGTTCTGTCAACTTAAAAAATATTCACAACCTAAAGTTGGGAGTTATGTTATATCTGGTGGGAGTTTTTAGGACTTCAAGCCCAAGAGACAGCATCTCAAGTGACCCTGAGAGATCTGCTCCAAGGAGAAGAGGGGAGGAGCTGGTTAAATAGAAGTTTTGCAACAAAGGGCAAGTAGTCTGAACATTAAAAGATTATTGTTAATTAAAGAAATCCAGATAACCCAAGTTTAGGAATTTGGCACTTTTCTATGTATGGGAAGATACAAGAATCTGTGCTCCCTGAAATCATTAGTTTGAAATACACCTCAGCTATTTGGGGCCAGTATCTTGTTTTCACATCCTGCATTCCTCAGGGAATGGCTGCAGTCTGATGGCTGCTAGATGGCAGGTATTCTTTCCTTCCTAAGTTCCCTTAGGGCTCATGGTGGCTAGAATCGCTGGTGACTGTGACATCCTTGTTTGCTGATATGATGGGAAATATTCAATTTCTCACTTCCAATTTTGTATTTAAAAGATATGAATGCACAGGCAAAGTTTTATACGTCTTACTTGTTATTAAGGATGAAGAAATTTTGCTCTATCCTGTTGACTTCTTCTGGCTGGTCTAAGAATTAAATTAATATGAGACAAGTTAAAAAGAAAAATAAAATAAGAGTTTAATAACAGTCACAGACTTTATTTTCTTGGTCTCTAAAATCACTGCAGACGCTGATTGCAGCCATGAAATTAAAAGACACATGCTCATGGCAATAAACTAGATAACCCAGAAGAAATGGACAGAGTCTTAGAAAAGTTCAATCTTCCAAGACTGAACCAGGAAGAAAGAGAAATTATGAAAAACCCAATTACAAGCACTGAAATTGAAGCTGTGATCAAAAATCCCTCAAGAAAACAAAAACCCAGAACCAGATGGCTTTACAGAAGAATTCTATCAAACATTTAGAGAAGAATGAATGCCTATACTAAAACGCTTTCAAAAAATTGCAGAGGAAGAAACACTACCAAATTCATTCTATGAGGCCACCATTACCCTGATACCAAAACCAGACAAGGACAACACAAAAAAAGAAAACTACAGGCCAATATCACTGATGAACATAGATGCAAAAATTCTCAACAAAATTTTAGTAAACAGAATTCAGCAACACATCAAAAGCTCATATGCCATGATCAAGTTGGGTTTATAAGAGGGATGCAAGGATTCTTCAATATACACAAATCAATCAATGTGATACACCATATTAACAAACTGAAAGATTAAAAACCATATGATAATCTCAATAGATGCAGAAAAAGTCTTTGACAAAATTCAGCACCCATTTATGATTAAAACTCTTCAAAAAATGGGTATAGAAGGAAGCTACTCCAACATAATAAAGGCCATATATGGTAAGCCTACATCAAACATTATTCTCAATGGTGAAAAACTGAAAGCATTCTCCCTAAGATCAGGAACAAGACAAGGCTATCCACTTTCACCACTATTATTCAACATAGATTTGGTAGTCCTAGCTACAGCAATCAGAGAAGAAAAAGAAATAAAAGGAAGCCAGATCAGAAAAGAAGAAGTAAAGCTCTCACTGTGTGCAGATGACATGATGCTGTACATAGGAAACCCTAAAGATGGTATCAGAAAACTACTAGAGTCAACAGTGAATTTAGCAAAGTTGCAGGATACAAAATTAATACACAAAAATCACTTGCATTTATATATACTAACAATGAAAAATCAGAAAGAGAAATTAAGGAATCAATCCCATTCACCATTGCAACAAAAAGAATAAAATATCTAGGAATAAACTTACCTAAGGAAACAAAAGAACTGTATACCAAAAATTATAAGACACTAATGAAAGAAATCAAAGACAACATAAACAGGTGGCAAGATATTCCATGCTCCTGTATAGGAAGAATCAATATTATGAAAATGACTATACTACCAAACCCAATCTACAAATTTAATGTGATCCCTATCAAATTACCAATGTTATTTTTCAATGAACTAAAACAAGACATTTCACACTTCATATGGAAACACAAAAGACCCCGAATAGCCAAACCAATCTTGAGAAAGAAGAATGGAGCTGGAGGAATCAACCTTCCTGACATCAGATTATACTACAAAGTTACAGTCATCTAGACATTATGGTACTGGCACAAAAACAGACATATAGACCAATGGAACAAGATAGAAAGCCCAAAAATAAACCCGTGCACCTATGGGTTCCTTATATTTGACAAAGGAGGTAAGAATATACAATGGGGCAAAAACAGCCTCTTCAATAAGTGGTGCTGGGAAAACTGGACAACTACGTGTAAAAGAATGAAATTAGAACACTTCCTAACATGCTGCTGCTGCTGCTGCTCAGTCACGTCAGTCATGTCCGACTCTGTGCTACCCCATAGACGGCAGCCCACCAGGCTCCCCCGTCCCTGGGATTCTCCAGGCAAGAACACTGGAGTGGGTTGCCATTTCCTTCTCCAGAGCATGAAAGTAAAAAGTGAAAATGATGTTGCTCAGTCATGTCTGACTCTTTGTGACCCCATGGACTGCAGCCTACAGGCTCCTCCGTCCGTGGGATTTTCCATACACAAAGATAAACTCAAGATGGATTAAAGACCTAAATGTAAGACCAGAAACTATAAAACTCTTAGAGGAAAACATAGGCAGAACACTCAATAACATAAATCATAGCAAGATCCTCTATGACCCACCTCCTAGAGTAATGGAAATAAAACCAAAAGTTAAAAAGTGGAAACTGATTAAATTTAAATGATTTTGCACAGCAAAGGAAACTATAAGCAAGGTGAAAAGACAACGCTCAGAATGGGAGAAAATAATAGCAAATGAAACAACTGACAAAGGATTAGTATACAAAATATACAAGCAACACGTACAACTCAATACTAGAAAAACAACCCAATCAAAAAGTGGGAAAAAGACCTAAATTTCTCCAAAGAAGACATACAGATGGCTAACAAATACATGAAAAGATGCTCAATGTCGCTCACTATTAGAGAAATGCAAATCAAAACTACAATGAGATATTACCTCACACCAGTCAGAATGGCCTTCATCAAAAAGTTAACAAACAATAAATGCTGGAAAAGGTGTGGAGAAAAGGGAACATTCTTGCACTGTTGGTGGGAATGTAAATTGATACAGCTACTGTGTGGAAGACAGTATGGAAATTCCTTTAAAAACTAGGAATAAAACTACCATATAACCCAGCAATCCTACTCCTAAGCATATACCCTGAGGGAACCAAAATTGAAAGAGACACATGTAACCCAATGTTCACTGCAGCACTATTTTATAACAGCCAGAACATGGAAGCAACCTAGATGTCCATCAACAGATGAATGGGTAAATATACATATATTGTACCACAATATATGTACATGTGGTATGTATACACAATGGAATATTACTCAGCCATAAAAAGGAACACATTTGAGTCAGCTCAGATGAGGTGGATGAACCTAGAACCTATTATACAGAGTGAAGTGAGTCAGAAAGAGAAAGATAAATACTGTATTCTAACACATATATACGGAATCTAGAAAAATGGTACTGAAGAATTTATTTACAGGGCAACAATGGAGAAACAGACATAGGGAATAGACTTATGGACATGGGAAGAGGGGAAGAGAGGATGAGATTCATGGAAAGAGTAACATGGAAACATACATTACCACATGTAAAATAGATAGCCAAAGGGAATTTGCTGTCTGGCTCAGGAAACTCAAACAGGGGCTCTGTATCAACCTAGAGGGGTGGGATGGGGAGGCAGATGGGAGGGAGGTTCAGAAGGGAGGGGATATATGTATACCTATGGCTGATTCATGTTGAGGTTTGACAGAAAACAGCAAAATTCTATAAAGCAACTATCCTTCAAAAAAATTAATTAATTAGATAACCCAATATGCAAAACAGAAAAAGAGACACAGATGGACAGAACAGACTTTGGGACTCTGTGGGAGAAGGCGAGGGTGGGATGTTCTGAGAGAATAGCACTGAAACAAGTATACTATCAAGGTTGAAACAGATCACCAGCCCAGGTTGGATGCATGAGACAAGTGCTCAGGGCTGGTGCACAGGGAAGACCCAGAGGGATGGGATGGGGAGGGAGGCGGGAGGGGGGATCGGAATGGGGAACACATGTAAATCCATGGCTGATTCATGTCAATGTATGGCAAAAACCACTACAATATTGTAAAGTAATTAGCCTCCAACTAATAAAAATAAATGAAAAAAAAAAAAAAGAAAAAGCCCTGTGGGAAAATGTTAGGCTAACATTGCATTTATAAAATGCTGTTTTTTCTAATATATTTTTATTTTTTGATTAATTTTTTTTGGTGTAGGAAATCAGTCCTGAATATTCATTGAAAGGACTGATGTTGAAGCTGAAGCTCCAATACTTTGGCCACCTGATGGGAAGAGTCGACTCATTGGAGAAGAGCTCAGTGTAAGGAAAGATTGAGGGCAGTAGGCGAAGGGGACAATAGAGGATGAGATGGTTGGATGGCATCATCAACTCAATGGACATGAGTTTGAGCAAACTCCAGGAGATAGTGAAGGAGAGGGAAGCCTTGCATACTTCAGTCCATGGGGTCACAAAAGATTTGGACATGAGTGAGCAACTGAACAACAACAAAGTACCTAGTAGAGACCCAGGAAAACTAAGTAACTCACCAAAGTGGCTCAAGCCCTCACCTCAAATACCATCTTCAGCTAAAGACAAAAGAGGAGGTTGGGGATAGTGCTTTGGACCTTCAAAGGGGAGAAAAGCAATTCACATGGAGATGGAGAATCAAATGTTTGATAGACAAATATTTGTTGGGCCATGCAGAGGCAATAGGACACAGAGTGGTCTCTGATCTCTAGAACTTGCTGAGTTTCCCCACCACACTCAGCCCATCTTCTCTGCAGAAATCTCTGCTGGTAGCTGTACTCCAAGGATCGACCCTTTATCTAAAGTCTTTAGGCAGCTACTACTGCTGCTAAGTCACTTCAGTCATGTCTGACTCTGTGCGACCCCACAGACAGCAGCCCACCACGCTCCCCCGTCCCTGGGATTCTCCAGGTAAGGACAGTGGAGTGGGTTGCCATTTCCTTCTCCAATGCATGAAAGTGAAAAGTGAAAGTGAAGTCACTCCGTCGTGCCCAACTCATAGCAACCCCATTGACTGCAGCCTACCAGGCTCCTCTGTCCATGGGATTTTCCAGGCAAGAGTACTGGAGTGGGGTGCCATTGCCAGGGGTAACAAAAAAGAAATATTTCCTAAGTGTTCTGTTTCTTAAAAATGTGTGCATGATAAATTGCTTCAGTTGTGTCTGTCTCTTTGCGACCTTATGAACTGTAGCCCACCAGGCTCCTCTGTTCATGGGACTCTCCAGGCAAGAATACTGGAATGGGTTGCTATGCCCTCCTGCAGGGGATCTTCCCAACCCAGGGATCAAATCTGCATCTCCTATGACTCCTGCATTACAAGCTGATTCTTTACCACTGAACCACCCAGGAAGCACTCCTTAAAAATAATTAGCTTAGAACAACCTTGATGCCAAAAAACATTTTGGGATGGCAAATTTTGTTCCCCTATACTCTGTAACAAAAAAGTTATAAACTGAATTGTTATTTTTAAAATCTTTTTTTTTAAAGATTTATTTCTTTATTTTTCAACTCTGCTTGCTTTTCGTTGCTGTTCAGACTTTTTGCTAGTTGCCCTGTGTGGGTTCTCATTGCAGCGGCTCCTCTTGTTGCAGAGCACAATCTCTAGGACACATGGGCTTCAGTAGCTGCAGTTCCTGGGCTCTAGAGCACAGGCTCCATAATTGTGGTACTTGGGCTTAGTTGTTTCAGGGCTTGTGGGATTTTCTCAGATCAGGGATTTAACCTGTGTCTCCTGCATTGGCAGGTGGATTCTTACTACTAAGCCACCAGGGAAGCACCTGATTATCTATTATTAAGTTTAAAAACTATTTCAGAACACTATTACTTTATGATACCCCATTAAATAAAATAATCATATATATGTATGATATGTACACTTACATGGAAATAAAATTCAACTTTTATGACAAGACATGAAAATTTTTTCTCTGCTTTTTTACCCCCTGTCCTTTTATTGTGCATTGTGTACCTGCATTATGCACCAACAAAGCCTCCCCTTGGAACTGTCTGGGTTTCTTCCCCCAATATTTTTGATCTACAGTTGGTTGAATTCAAGGATATGGAACCCTAGAATATGGTCAGCCAAATATATATCTTCCTATACTTTATTTATATACATGTAAATAAAGAAATACATGTATATACAGAAATACCTGCTCAACCACAAAGAGCAACATTCTCCTGGTATCAACAAGACAACTCCTGAAAGAATAACCTTCCTTCCTGATCTTATAAAGGATCACAATGACCCACTGCTTTGTACTTGCAGATCTGGATTGTCAGTAATGCATCATTTAATGTACCACCCTCTGTCTCAAGAAATTTTATAACTGCTTTGACTTCTAATGGGTAGAACAGTAATACTCAGATCTTTCTGAGATGCTGTTCCCAGGCTATAATCCTCAATTTAGATTGAATAAAATTTTTCATTTCTTTCTTAGATCAATTTTTTGATCTGCTTAATTTTTCATTGGTTTTATATATATATGTATATATATATATATATATATATATATATATATATATATATATATACACATATACACACACATATATATATGGCACAGTGGTAAACAACCGACCTGCTGATGCAGGAGACAGGAGATGCAGGTTCAATAACTGGGTGAGGAAGATCCCCTGGAGTAGGAAATGGCAACTCACTCCAGTAATCTTTCCTGGAAAATCCTATGAATAGAGGAGCCTGACATGCTACAGTCCATGGGGTCATGAAGAGTTGGACACCACTGAGCAACTAAGCACCCCCCCACACACACATATATATATAGTGTGTGTTCATTAAATATATATTATGTTCATTAAGCATATATATTATATACATCATATACATGTATATAAATAAATTATAGGAAAGTATGTACTTGGCCCATGATATTCTAGGGTTTCACACCCTTGAATTCAACCAACCATGGATCAAAAATGTTGGAGAAAAAAACCCAGAAAATTCCAAAAATCCAAACTTGAATTTGCCATGTCAGTAACTACATAGCATTTACTTTGCATTTACAACTATTAATGTGGCATTTACATCATTAATAATTAGATATTATACCTAATATCTAATAAAATTAGATATTATAGTTAACAGAGATTATTTGAAGTACACAGGAGGATATGAGTAGGCTATAGGCAAATACTATACCATTTTATTTGGGCATCCGTGGATTTTGATATCCAAGGGAGGAACAAATCCCCTGTGAATACTGAGGGATGACTTTATACTAAAATGTTAGTGGTAGGATTATACATGGGTCTTGTTTTCACTCTTGTACATATATGAATTTTGCTAATTTTCTATAAGTATTTATTTTTCATGATCAGAAGAAAACAATGACTCTTTACCTCTTACCTACAATGTTCCTGCTCATTCCTTTGCAAATGAGCTTTGCTTCCCATACTATTATATTTAAACACTGGTCATTTCACATTTTCTTTTTTGATAGTGAAAGCCTAGATGTGAAAGAGGGAAGCAAGATTAGGCACCCATTAAGTCAAATCCTTGCTCTTATAACTGATTCCCACAGACCAACATTCAGATTACACAACAAAGCACTTTTGCTATCAAACTCAGGTTTGGCTGCTTCCCACTTCAGAGCTAATGCTCAAAAGGTAAGCATTGACCAGAAAGGAAAGATTTCTTTATTCAGAAGGCCAGCAACACGAGGAGAAGGTGAATTTGTGTCCAAGAACCAATTCCAGAGATTCTGCTCGACCATGAAAGCTTTTAAAGGGAAGTTTAGTTCAGTCGCTCAGTTGTGTCCGACTCTTTGTGACCCTATGGATTGCAGGATTGCATGCCAGGCTTCCCTGCCCATCACCAACTCCCAGAGCCTACTCAAACTCAAGTCCGTCAAGTCGGTGATGCCATCCAACCATCTCATCCTCTGTCGTCCACTTCTCCTCCCACCTTCAATCCTTCCTAGCATCAGGGTCTTTTTCAGTGAGTCAATTCTTCCTATCAGGTGGCTAAATTATTGGAGTTTCAGCTTCAGCATCAGTTCTGCCAATGAATATCCAGGACTAATCTCCTTTAGGATGGACTGGTTGGATCTCCTTGCAGTCTGAGGGACTCTCAAGTCTTCTCTAACACCACAGTTCAAAAGCATCAATTCTTTGGCACTCCACATTCTTTATAGTCCAACTCTCACATCCATACATGACTACTGAAAAAACCATAGCTTTGACAAGATGGACCTTTGTTGGCCAAGTAATGTCTCTGCTTTTTAATATGCTGTCCTGGTTGGTCATAACTTTTCTTCCAAGGAGTAAGTGTCTTTTAATTTCACGGCTGCAGTCACCATCTGCAGTGATTTTGGAGCCCCAAAAAATCATTTGAAGAAGGGAATGGAAAACCACTTCAGTATTCTTTCCTTGAGAACCCCATGAACAGTATGAAAAGGCAAAAAGGGGAAGTTAATCACCATTATTCATGTGGGGAGGGGGTCAAGTCTTCCTTATCTTCCACTGTGTGTAGACTTTCTTCAGATTGCGGTTTTGAGGTAATAGGGTGGCATTCCAGGACTCTTTTGCTCAGCCTCCACCTGGGTGGAGCGCCTTAGTTCTTAAAGAAGAACTCAAAGATACTGTTATGTACATCCCTTGAGGAGGAACTGAGACACTGCCCCATTGCTGCATTATTGTTTCTTGATTGTTCCTCCATTGTTTCTGCATTCCCTCACTTTTCTAAGTAGCAACTGTTTTGAATCTGCCCATTGGAACTTGGGGAAGTTCAAGGAGGCTGAAGGAAGTGTATTTTCTACAAACCAGAAATGGGGGACATGGAAAGGATTTGTACCCAAGAGAGCTCCACAGGGTCCTGCTTGGTTTCACTTTCATTTGAAAAAGACAGAGAACTTACTATATTTCTGAAAAATAAAAACATCTTGATAGGTCATATATATATTCTCCCACCCTTTATTTATATACATACACATATATGATATATATCGGGCTTCCTAAGTGACGCTAGTGGTAAAGAACCTGCCTGCCAATGCAGGAGATGCATGTTCAATCACTGGGTTGGGAACATCCCCTGAAGGAGGGCATGGCAAGCCACTCCAGTATTCTTGCCTGGAGAATCCATGGATAAAGGAGCCGAGAGGGCTATAGTCCATAGGTCGCAAAGAGTTAAACGTGACTGAAGTGACTTAGTACACAGGCAGGCATGATATATATTACTGAACTCATATGAGTTACAAAAAATGATATAAAATAACAGATACACGCCACCTTTGGTGGTCCACATGCATCCTATGTAAAAATGTGTGTGTGTGCATGCTAGTCACTTAGTCATGTCCGACTCTTTGTGACCCATTGGACTGCAGGCAGCCAGGCTCCTCTGTCCATGAGATTCTCCAGGCAAGAATACTGGAGTGGTTTGCCATGCCCTCCTCCATGGGTATAAAAATGTACATGGATTTTATTTTTTACATGGGGTTTTTTGTTTTTTTTTTTTGTTTTTTTTTTTGTAGTAGTAGATTAAGAGAGAGCTCTTGGTGTGTTCATTTAGATTTTTAGAATATCAAAAGGAATCGCCAAATATGAAGCAACTGCAATAATGAGATAGCACTGTGAAGTAATGTCTCATAATACTTCAGATAGTGCAGAACTTAATATATTTTAAAATCATAAATTAACTAGTTAAATAATTTATTATATAAAAATCACTCAGAAATAAAGAGGGCTAGAAACCTGGAATTCAAACAATTTCCTAGTTTTCTAAAATGTGGCAAGCAGAGTCTAAAACTATAGAAGACCAAGCAAGCTTGACAATAAATAATAAAACATTCTGGAGTGGATTACTAACCAAATGATTTGTGAACACTTAGAAACGGATCTCTGATTAGACTGGAAGTCAATATGGGTTCACAGAAAAATAAAGTTATAATTATTATTAACTTCATTTTTTAAAACAGGCTCCTTAAACTGGGATGCTCTAGAGACATATCTGCATATCTAGTTTTGAAAAGTCATTTACCAAAATCTCTCATAAAATCTCCACATATAAGATGGAGAAAGGTGAACTAGAGGAAAATCCAGTAAGGTAGACTGGTAGGATTTGAAGAAATAATGATTGGTGAGTCCACATCATCTTAAATGGAAGCCTCCAGTGTGTGAACATGTGCTTATATGTGTGTGAGTATGTGGATGTGCAGGGATGTGTGTATGTGTGCATAAGCATGAATGGGTGAGAGGGCTTAATAGAGAGCTAACACACACATGCACACACATATGTACATTGCATCACAAATTTTCCTCAATTCCTCTCTCTTACCCCACACATTAATGCTTCATTTTAATGATTAATTAATTCTTCATAATTTTAATTTCTCCAAAGCATGTACCCAATTGGTCTACCTCTCATCATCTCTATTACTACCACCTCGTTGAAACCACCACCACCTCTCACCTGGATGATAGCAAACACCTCCTACCCAGTCCTCTATTTTGGTTCTCATTCTACAGTCCATTCTCAACACAAAGCCAGAGTGACCTTTTAAAACTTAAAGTAGATCATGCCTTTCTTCTACTTAAAATTCTCCAAATTTCTACAGTCAAATGAAAACTCCCTACCTTGGCTGACAAATCTCTCTGTCTGCTGCCTCCTGTCTCTCCCCCTAAACAACCAGGGACTCTAGCCTTCTCTCCCTCCCCCTGCAATCCACCTGCTCTCACCTTGGTGGAACTCATTGCATCCTGCGCCTGGAATATCCTCCCTCAGCTTTTGGTCTTTGAGATTTTAGTTTAAATGTTACCTCTGCAGAGAACTTCTCTGACCACTCAATTTTAAGTAGTCATTCCTCATCTCACCCTATTTTAATTCTCTGTGTGTATGGCCCTCTATATTTTTTGTATAGTTCTTCTGTGTATTCCTGCCACCTCTTCTTAATGTTCTGCTTCTGTTAGGTCCATACCATTTCTCTCCATTATTGTGCCTATCTTTGCATGAAATGTTCCCTTGGTGTCTCTAATTTTCCTGAAGAGATCTCTAATCTTTCCCATTCTATTGTTTCCCTCTATTTCTTTGCATTGATCACTTCAGTTCAGTTCAGTCGCTCAGTCGTGTCTGACTCTTTGTGACCCCACGAATCACAGCATGCCAGGCCTCCCTGTCCATCACCAACCCCCGGAGTTTACTCAAATTCATACCCATCGAGTCTGTGATGCCAACCAGCCATCTCATCCTCTGTGGTCCCCTTCTCCTCTTGCCCCCAATCCCTCCCAGCATCAGGGTCTTTTCCAATGAGTCAACTCTTTGCATGAGGTGGCCAAAGTATCAGAGTTTCAGCTTCAGCATCTGTGCTTCCAATGAACACCCAGGACTGATCTCCTTCAGGATGGACTGGTTGAATCTCCTTGTAGTCCAAGGGACTCTCAAGAGTCTTCTCCAACACCACAGTTCAAAAGCATCAATTTTTCAGCGCTCAGCTTTCTACACAGTCCAACTCTCACATCCATACATTCATCACTTAGGAAGGTTTATTATCTCTCCTTGCTATTCTTTGGAACTCTGCATTCAGATAGATATATCTTTTCGTTTCTCCTTTGTCTTTCACTTCTCTTCTTTTCTCAGCGATTTGTAAAGCCTCCTCGGGCAACCATTTTGCCTTTTCGCATTTCTTCTTCTTGGGGATGATTTTGATCACCACCTCCCATAAAATTTTACAAACCTCTACCCATAGTTCTGCAGGCATTCTCTCTATCAGATGTAATCCCTTGAATCTATTTGTCACTTCCCTGTATAATCATAAGGGATTTGATTTAGGTCACACCTGAATGGTCAATGATTTTTCCCTACTTTCTTCAATTTAAGCTTGAATTTTGCAATAAGGAGTTCATGATCTGAGCCACAGTCAGCTCCTATACAAAAAATATCTTAATGACCCAGATAGGCATGGTTGGAGTGATCACCTACCTAGAGCCAGACATCCTGGAATGCAATGTCAAGTGGGCCTTAGGAAGCATCACTATGAACAAATCTAGTGCAAGTGATGGAATTCCAGCTGAGCTATTTCAAATCCTAAAGGACGTTGCTGTGAAAGTGCTGCCAGCAACTTTGAAAAACACAGCAGTGGCCACAGGACTGGAAAAGGTCAATTTTCATTCCAATCCCAAAAAAAGGCAATGTCAAAGAATGCTCAAACTACCGCACAATTGCACTCATCTCACATACTAGCAAAGTAATGCTCAAAATTTTCCAAGAAAATTTTGTACATGAACCAAAAACTCCCAGATGTTCAAGCTGGATTTAGAAAAGGCAGAGGAACCAGAGATCAAATTACCAATATCCACTGGTAATCATAGAAAAAGCAAGAGAATTCCAGAAAAACATCTATTTCTGCTTCATTGACTATGCCAAAGACGTTGACTGTGTGGATCACAGCAAACTGTGAAAATTTTTTCAAGAGATAGAAATAACAGACCACCTTACCTGCCCCTGAGAAATTTGTATGCAGGTCAACAAGCAACAGTTAGAACTGGACATGCAACAATGGACAGGTTCCAAATGAGTAAAGGAGTACATCGAGGCTATATATTGTCATCTTGCTTATTTCACTTACATGCAGGGTACATGATGCAAAATGCCAGACTGGATGAGGCACAAGCTGGAATCAAGATTGCAAGGGGAAATATCAGTAACCTCAGATATGCAGATGACACCACTCTTATGGCAGAAAGCAAAGAGAAACTAGAGAACCTCCTGATGAAAGTGAAAGAGGACAGTGAAAAAGCTGGCTTAAAACTCAACATTCAAAAAACAAAAAATCATGACATCTGCTCCCATCGCTTCATGCCAAATAGATGGAGAAACAATGAAAACAGTGACAGACTTTATTTTCTTGGGCTCCAAAATCACTGCAGATGGTGACTGCAGCCATGAAATTAAAAGACAGAAGAAAAGATATGACAAACTAGACAGCATATTAAGAAGCAGAGACATTACTTTACCAACAAAGGTCCCTATAATCAAAGCTATGGTTTTTCCAGTAGACGTGTTTGGATGTGAGAGTTGGACCATAAAGAAAGCTGAGTGCTGAAGAATTGATGATTTTGAACTGTGGTGTTGGAGAAGATTCTTGAGATTCCCTTGGACAGCAAGGAGATCAAATCCTAATGGAAATCAGCCCTGAATATTCATTGGAAGGACTGATGCTGAAGCTGAAGCTCCAATACTTTGGCCACCTGATGCAAAGAACCATAGTCCATGGTGCCATGCAGAATGCCATCCCCAGTAACAAAAAGCTGAGTAGAGAATGGAGAGTAGAGAGGGTTTGAGATGAAAGAAAATAGCTTGGTTTCTGGTACACCACTTCCCACTTTTATTTTACATATTTATTCATTTATATATTTGTTTGTGGTTTGCCTTTCCCTACTATTTAGTTAAATCATATGAAGTTGCCGTTTCTGAAATTCAAAAATCTTTTAAATGTTAGCAATTCCGTGTAGTTCAGTCTAATAGATTATTAAAGCCCTGTGAGCAAGAACTTCATTTATCATGCTCAATAGTTTATAGCCAACACCAAGATCAGTGTTCATTAAATGCTTGTAAATTAATATTTTTTTAATTCCTGACATTTTTAACATTAAAAATGTAAAGAACATAATCTAGTCTTTCATTAATAATATAAAAATCACTTCAAAACCTTACCACATTAATTATTACATTATCGTGTGAAAGATGTGTAGAACTAATAATTAAGAGTGGCAAATAATATAGACTTGAGAGTAGAAGAATTCTAACCTGGAATTTGACTGATTTGAAGGATTCTAACCTGGAAGGGCATGTACAATATACTTTCCTGAGGTCCAGTCTCTCAGGCTTTTGCAGGCAGGTAATCTCAAGCTCTTTTTTGGAGAAGCAATAAATATTCTCTTGAAAGATTCTCCCTGTTTCAATTGAGGAAACCACTTCTCAGGATTAAAGCTCTCTGTCTTTTACTGTTAAAATAAATGACAAATCCAAAGTTTTCCATTCAAAGTTGGTTTCACTCTGTGCTTATACATATTTCACACACAGACAGGGGGTGGGAGTGTGAAACCATTCATTAGCCTCTCCTTACAAAGAAAAGGTGAATTAACCTTTGATACAAGAGGAATGTAAACCACTTCCCTTGACTGTTCCATCCTTTAAGGCTGTCAGGATTTCAAAGTTAACTGTCCTCAGAGTGGTCACCTGGTGTGGTGGTAAAGAGCCTAGAGTGGTAACTCACTACACACTCACTCCCATTTAAGCTAAAATTCCAGCTAGAAAAAAACTGAAGAATACTTTTATCATCTGTTTCTGGTGTCTCAAATGATGGGGTTCTATAGCACTTTCTCTGAGTTTTCACAGCCTAATATAAACACATGGTACATCCTCCTGCCTTCCTCTGGTCTTCTTCCCCATCTCTTGTCATCATCTCAGCTCTCAAATGCTTATAAGTGGTTTTCTACAGTCTTCTTCGATCATTCAACCAATACATATAACAACATCTGGTTCTTCTTTTTCTTCCTCTAAGGCAAGTCCCTCTGGTCCTTCATCATTCCGGTTGCTCTTCTGCATTCCCTCTAGTACCAGGAACAAATCAGCAAATTATCATCGCCTCATCTCTGAAGTGCCAGAGGATCTGAATCACAGG
This sequence comes from Dama dama, assembly GCF_033118175.1. NCBI lineage: Eukaryota > Metazoa > Chordata > Mammalia > Artiodactyla > Cervidae > Dama > Dama dama. The sequence continues at coordinate 39,640,660 of NC_083702.1, forward strand.
CACCAATGTGAAAAACATAGTATATTTGAAAGGGAAAGCAAAGTCTAGGATTCAAATTTAACGCATGACATCCTCACATGGCTTTAAAGGAAAGGGGAAGGAGGGAGCATGTGAAAAAAGAAGGGGAGCTGGTTAAGAGGAGCCCACACCCATGAACAAGTTCAGGGGTAGTCAGTGTCACTACTGTCACCTTAGCATTCAAAGAATAACTACATCAAAGGAAGGGTATGGAAACAAAGGACAAGGAAGATCATTAACACCATAGAGAACGTGGAAAGTCCCAGAAGAAAAACCTCAAGAAAGGAAGTAGGCAAATAATACAAGTCAGATCAGAAAAAAATGTCAAGTATTTTCTCTAAAAGTGATGACTGGGTTGATAGCTTTAGCAAAGGCTTTCCTTTCTTCTAAAGTGCTATGACTGGTGAAGGAGTCATGTTCATTACTGAAAGGTTGTTGCTAAGCTGTGAAAGACACCAGGATTCTTGGTTTCTGGAGGAGAGGAATTCAATCCAGGGCCAGTGATGAGGCTTGATCATGCAGAGCTTTTGTGTAATAAAGTTTCATTAAAGTATAAAAGAGTTAGAGAAGGCTTCTGACATAGCCATCAGAAGGGAGCAGAAAGAGTGCTAGTCTTTAACAAGAAGATATACCTATGAACAGGCTGCTAATTAGAGAAAGGAAATGTCTCAAAACTCAGAGAGTGGCACCAGGCCCTTCACCCACAGCATGCATTTTGAGATAACATTGGCACAAGGTGAGTCATCCTAGGCCATAAAACCATTGACATGAATCTTGAAAAAAGGCAGGTTTCCAAGTAAATACATAGTCTCATTAACATAGATTAGGAGAACAATAGTATGGATAAAACATGCTGGTTTGTTGAGCCATTATTGGTTCTGAGTCTTAGGAGGAGCCTACTTGAAGAAAGACAGAGTCTAGGGTAAATGCCTAGTTCATTCACATAGCTTAAGAAAAACATTTCCATAAGAAAAATGCATTGGTTAGCTCAAGGTTTGAGAAAAGTTAAGTTCAGGTGGAACCAGGTGTCATCACGGCAACACAGAATTTTAAAAGAAACTCCCTTTTAATTTTGTATCCAGAAGGAAAAAAATCTGACACTTATAGCTTGTTTCCTCCTGCCACTTAAGGGAGAGATAAAAAATGTCTGACACTTGCAGCCTATTTCCTCCGTTTGGAGACCCCTAGCCTTCCTGCCTATTGCCTTCTCACTACTTTGAAGAGAAGCCATTTTCAGGTCCTCATGCTTTGTTTAACCCAAGAGGGAAAAACTTACCCTTTCTTTCTGCTTGTGGACCGAGTGAGAGAGAGAATGACCCTCCTCAGGAATAAAGGTTACTGATATGGCTGGAATTTAGTTCTTGTTTAGTGGGGAGGAAGAGAACTCCCTATAGTTCTGTATTTCACCTCAGGGTATTTAGTAATTTGAACTTCACAGGGCGATTCATCAACAAGCATACTTCAATGTGCTGTCCAGTCTTAAAGAACCTCATTCTCCATGGAGAGTCCCAACCTCAGCAGATTCCAGCTGAGAGCCACAAAAGCCACCCCTACACCCATCCTCCACCCCCCTACTCCCATGGGAGAATCAGACTGACTCCTGAACCCCCCAGTAGCCAGACCTCTGGGGCACCCAGGGACACCGTAGTTGGAAAATAGGACCATGAAAATTTTATTACCTGTGTTAAAGGTGGGGGGGAGGTAGAAACCAACCTTATAATCACCTAGAATAGTTCCTAAACATCTGCAAAAAAATCATCATTCATTCACTAACACTGACTGAGCATCAATTTTGTGGGCAAGTAACTAGGGCTAGGGATTCACTTCACTGGGCTTACACCATATTGAAGGCAAACCTGGAAAAATATCTGAATGAAGCAAATTCCAGGAAGAGAAATCAGAAAGTACAAAAGCCCTGAAGAAGTAAGGTGCTTGGCCCTTCCAGAAAGCATGGTATCTAGGATGTAATGAAGTGTGGAGTGAGAGATTTGGAGATGCATAGAAGATTACATCTCAAAGGCAACATAAAGATTATAAGCATTTGTTAAATAAATGAATGAACAGGGTATTTGACAACTGTAACACAGGGACCTTGTTTCCAGTCTTCTAAGGGCTGAAAACAGTCTGTATACATTTAAGGCAGAAGCCTAAAGATTACCAGCACCCTCTATAATTCTTTATTGTAGAGGAAGACCTTCACTTGCTCATAAAGGCACTGCTAAGGATCCTGCAAAAACTCCAATGGGGCCCTTTAAAGGGGGGAAATCATGGTTTCTCAATACACTTGTAAATTATTCATACCAGAAACGCTGGTAGGGGTGGGGAACTATTTCAATTGGGAGGCCAGGAATGGGAAGACACAGACCTTTGTTTTCCTTTACTTTGCACATTTTCAAGTCTTGACAGAGAAGATTTTTTTTATCAGCTCCAGCTTGGTGACTACCAATGGCTCCGGATAGTCTTCTGCCAAGATTCTCCTCCTCATCTGTGAAGATGCCCGCATGTTAAGTTGTTTCAGTCGTGTCTGACTTTGCAACTGTAGCCCACCAGGCTCCTCTGTCCATGAGATTCTCCAGGCAAGAATACTGGAATGGGTTGTCATGCCCTTCTCCAGGGGATCTTCCCCACCCAAGGATCCAACCAGTGTCTCTTACATCTCTTGTATTGGCAGATGGGTTCTTTACCACTGAGTTATCTCGGAAGCCCAGGAACCTGTAAAAATTCCCGACTGGGAAGCAGAACCCACTCCCCAACAAAGGCTGCTGAGTCCCTCCATGCAGGTGTTCCTTCGCCATAGTGGGCCAGGTCTGTGGATGGGGTGGGCGGGCAAACACCACGGAAACTCCCATTCCACCTCCCCACTTGGTCCTCTGAAGCTGGCCACCAGGACATCCTGGGTCTTACCTGGCAAACCTAGTCCCAGAAGCCCAGACGGGCCGAAGGGATGGCCGGGGGAGGTAGGAAGAGCCCCATAACCTCCCCAACCCAGAGGGGCGGCTGCGAGTAAGCCGGGGGGTTCACAGACTATAAAGGACCACGCAGAGCGGCTGGTAGAACTTGTGGCTGGTGTTCCTGACCATGCCCTTGCCCCAGAAGTCATTGGAGAAGATGCCCCAGCGCAGAGGGGCTCCGGGCTGCACCTTGGCGTTGTTGACGATCGCCCACACGTCGTCATGCAGGAACTCACCTCGAAGGGAGCTGCCTGCAGCTCACCCCGGGCACGGCGCAGAGAGTCCGCGCTCATGTGGAGGGGTGGTGGCTGCCCCGAGCAGCGGGGAAGGGGACCAGGGGCACCTGTCCGCTGATGCTCTGCGCCCTCATCATTTCCCCATTAAGGGTCTACTGGGGGAAACTCACCGGCGGGCACCTCCAGGCCCCGGGCCAGGGCAGGCTTAGCAGGTGCGCGCCCGGAACCCCCGCCGGCCCTCTGGGGGAGGGAAGTGGCCGCCCCAGCCCCGGACGTCCCCGGCTTTTCAGCACCCCGGACAATAGCGGCGGCCCCCGGCCATGCTCTCCCTCTGGCTCCGCGCTTCTGTCCCATCTCTGCCTCTGCCATCTGCTTCCCCGGCTTTCTGCCCCCACCGCCCCGACTCCCGTGATTGCAGCCTCGCGGCGGGGGTGGAAACAGCAGGGAAATGGAGCTTCGAAGCATCTTTCTGAAAACCGAGAGAGGGTCTCCCTGAGGTGGGCTTCCTGCCCGCCCTGACCCGGTTTGTTCAGAGAGGCCACCGGCTGTTTTCCTTGACCGCCCATTGCACTGCTTGCCCTTATAAAAAGTCTCAGGTTGGAGTTTTGATTTGGGTTTGAGCGCCGAATTGGCTTCTGAAACATTTCTCCTCCTTTTAGTTTTTTACTGCGGTTCCTAAACCAATCCGAGAGGTGAGGAGCAAATTACTTTTTCTTCCCATCTAAATGGATCACCTAGATCTATTATTTTCTGGGCTGTACACTTGTTTGAACTGTTCCTGCTAACATTATGTAAACAAATGCAAAGGTCTCTGGCTCAACTCCTAAACTTCCCTATCAACTTCAAAGGTTGTTTCTCTCTCTCTCTCTTTTTTTTTTTTTTTTTCATTTATTTTTATTAGTTGGAGGCCAATTACTTTGCAATATTGTAGTGGTTTTTGCCCATTGTACAAAGTGAAGTAAGCCAGAAAGATAAACACCAATACAGTATACTAATGCATATATATGGAATTTTTAAAGATGATAATGATAACCCTATATGCCGGACAGAAAAAGAGACACAGATGTATAGAACAGAGTTTTGGACTCTGTGGGAGAAGGCGAGGGTGGGATGATCTGAGAGAACAGCATTGAAACATGTATATTATCAAGTGTGAAACAGATCACCAGCCCGGGTTGGATGCATGTTTTTCTCTTTAAAATAGCAGTTATAAGGTATCAGAAATTATTGATAGATACTCCAGGACATTGCTCGCTAAATATGTCTTCATGTTTGAAATTCTGTTAGAGTTCAGTAAGTCAGAAAGAGAAAAATAAATATCATATTAACACATGTATGTGGAATCTAGAAAAATGGTACAGATGAACCATTACCAGGGCAGGAATAGAGACACAGATGTAGGGAAGGAACATGTGGATGGTAGTGGGCGAGATGAATTGGGAGATTGGAACTGACTTGTGTAAAAACAGTTAGCTAGTGGGAACCTGCTATATAGGGCAGGGAACTCAGCTAGGTGCTCTGTGATGACTGGGTGGGTGGGGTGGGGGCGAAGGGAAGTCCAAGAGGAAAAGGATATATGTACACATATGGATGACTCATTTCACTGTACAGAACAAATTAATATCACATTGTAAAGCAGCTATACCCTAATGTCTTTTTTAAAAAGGAGATTTGTTAGCTCTTCCAGATTCCTTGTAAATGACATTGTTGCATACTAGCAGCAAGCCTCTGATGAGCCTTCCAGATTCTTCTTCAGAACTGAAGGACTTAATCCCCCAGTTCCTGGGAGTGTTGCAGGAAGGAACCCTCAGGTGTCAGTTCTCTTCAGAATTGCCTTGGCTGAAAACAGTCATTGCAACCAAGGTCACCTCCCCATTGGAGTAGCATATAACCAATGACAGATGGATGTTGTATTGTGAAGGCCAGCTTGACCCTCTTACGCTAATTAGGGCCAATTTTGATGGCCATTCAAGCTTCAGGTGTCCATAAGGGGCCTTCATTGAGGCCATATTATGACCCAACTTTTCCTTTCTCCACCCTTATTTCTATCCTAAGAGCTCTACTAAGACAATGTGAGTAAGAAAACTTGTGTACCCATCAAAACCCACTTCCACTTTACTTCCACCACTAAGGCTGGAGCCCTTGGTAAAACACATGCTGTCTTGACAGTGGGAGGAAAATTCTACAAAGATTCAGAGACCTGTCATATCAGTAACTATTTAGACAACAAATATCCATGACATCCCCTCCTAAATAAAAGACAAATCACTACATCTGTAACCTCCCCTCCCCGAACAGGAAGGACAAGGCCCCATAGGGTTCTGGAGGCAGCATATTCCATACCTAGGAATATTATTCCAGCCAGTGGGATGCATACACTGCCATTTTAGAGAGGCCCAAAGCAGAACAGGACTGTGCAGCAGATCTAGGCTACAGCACAAGTTGCCCTCACCCTTGGGCCATGCATCTAAGAGACACTACGTTAGTGTTCAGTGGTGGGAGAAGACATTGTATGAAGTGTTTGGCAAAGCCCTGGGGAAGAATCACAATGCAGACCCATGGGGTTCTGGGACAAGGCCATGCCACCTTTTATACCAATTAAACACACACTCCAAAACAGCTCCTAATGTGTTACTGGGCCCTAGTAGAGATAGGGTACTAGACTCATGGGGCATCAAGTGACCGTGGGTCAAAAAGGTCTTTGGTTATCTGGATTCTTCCAAGCCTACCAAGCCACAGGCTGGGCAGCCATAAAAGCATTCTGACACATGATTAGAAGTGGTATGTCCAGGTTCAAGCATAAGGAGGCCCAGGGGTAGTAGAGCTGGCATGTACTGCTTCACAGAGCCAGTTCTGAAATATCCAAGAACTTTGCAAGCACAACCATTATTAAGAATTAAATTACATATAATTACATACATTATATTTAAAATAAAGGCAAGAAATACTCGAACTTTAAAACTTCCTGATTATTTTACTGTATTTTACTATTACTCATGCTGTGGAGGACTGTTTATGACTTTGTGTCTACATAGCAGACAGACTGTCTAATAGTACATATTTTCATAACTCCACATTCAGTGTTGTCATGTTGGTAGTTTGAAATTGACCATTTTGGAAATATTTATACCATGTAAATGGGTAATTGCTACAAAAGACAATTTGATTTATTGTTTTACTGAATGACTATACAGAATGTAATAGGAAAAATCTTAATTACATATATTAAATAAAGTATATCATTTATATAGCTATTACATTGTGAATAGCACAAAAAATTAAGAAAATGTTATCTTAGTATCAGAGAACTATTATCCCTTTCAGCCAATAGGTCAGTCACATCATTAGCAAAGAAGTCAATTTCTAACGCACATTTTTGTGGCTTCATTTTTGTCTTACTCATTATAAAAATATCAATCAACATTCATGTCAGAACTATATTAACTTGTTGATTGCAACAAAGTTGGCTGTGGAGGCAAGAATTTTACAAAAATCAATAAAAACATTCTCTAAGAATAATTTGGCTATATAGAATTTAAAATAGGGCTTCCCTGGTGGCTTAGACGGTAAAGTGTCTGCCTGCAATGCAGGAGACCTGGGTTCGATCCCTGGGTCAGGAAGATCCCCTGGAGAAGGAAATGGCAACCCACTCCAGTACTCTTGCCTGGAAAATTCCATGGATGGAGGAGCCTGGTAGGCTACAGTCCATGGGGTCACAAAGAGTTGCACACAGCTGAGCAACATCACTGGTTCATTGGATTGTTTATAAAATCATTGATTGTAAATTGGATACTATACATCCTTTGTATTAATTTGATTTATAATAAATCTATTGATGTATACTGCTATACGCTGAATACTTATATCCCCCCAAAACTCATGTGTTGAAACCTAATCCCCAATTTGAGTAGGTGGGGACTTTGGGAAGTGATTAGGCCATAAGGATGTATCCTCATGAATTAAATTACTATTTTTACAAAAGACATCCCAGAAGCTCCTTTGCCCTCTTCATCATATTAATATGAGGACTTAGCAAGAAGACAATCTGTGAACCAAGAACAGAGCCTCACCAAACACTGAATCTGCTGGAAACCTGCTTGGATTTCCCAGCCTCCAGAACCATGAAAAACATTAATAAATCTTTGTTGTTTATAAGCCATCCAGTATTCTACTATGGAAGTCTGATATATATACCTTTTTTGAGAGTCATTGGTTAAACTGGCTAAAGGAAGCACAGGCCTCAGTGTCATCCACTAATTTTGTACCAGTTCTTCACCTCCTTCTCATACATATAGCCACATGCGGGGGCTCCTTTTGACCATCTGTCAGAAAAAGAAAAACCCTAAAGCTTGCTTCATTCTGAGTCTGCTTGGTAGACAGGTACAAGCATTACAGTGCCACTCAAGAATGGCTACAAATGAGCCCAACAGCTCGGGCACTTACAAATGAGAGCTGATCCAGCTATCATCACCTCTGAATATACAACTGATAGGAATGAAGATCCAATGTGGCACTGTTCCTCTAGGACACCATCTGGCTCCTTGGTAGCAAGTTTACATCATGAGGTCTTTTCTTATTTTGGAAGGGCCAGTGATTTCTTCCTATAGGAATAGATAGCTCTTCTAGGTGTGTGTTTGCCTTTGCTGCCCACAGAACCTCAGCCAGAATCACTATCCAGAAGCTTACAGACTGCCTGTTTCCATATAACATAGTATCCAGCCAGGGATCCCACCTTGGTGAACGAAGTGTGGGCACAGATCCATTTCATAGGGTGCTTTGGTTGTATCACAAATCATACCATCCAGAAGCAGCCATTGTATTATCCTGCTATAAGTGCAGCTGAAGTACCAGCTCCGAAGAAGTCCCTCTAGGTGTATATAAAGTGCTATCTTCCAGAGTCCTTCATATGATGCCGTGTCCTAGTAGGAAGGACACATGGATTCAGGAGACAAAGATTGGAAGCAGGAATGGTCCCACTTATCATGACTTTCTGTGCTCTGGGGGACTCTCTGTCCTCAACCTCTGGGTTCCCCATGCTTAGATGTTTTATCCTCAAATGGGGCTTATCCTTCAGAGGACAAAGGAACCCATCAACCTAAGGCTGTTCCCTGGCACTTTGGGCTCCTTGTGTCCAGATCTGTCACGTTGAGAAAGGAGCCAGCATCATACCAGGGGTAGTTGACCCTGGTCAGCAGGATGAGATAAGTTGCTCTTACATGAGGTAGAAGGGAACATGTGTGAAACTCTGGTGATACACTGAGGTGCCTCTCGGTATTTCCTTGCCCAAATGTTACTGTGAAGGGACACACACAGCAATCCTGGCCTGAGAAGGAGATGATTACCAAGGGCTCAAAGCCCTCTGATATGAAGATATGAGTCACATTGTCGGGTTGTGAAAGAAAGCCTCCCCTTTTGCACACTCTGCTTTCTTCCACTACTATACTACACACCTCTGGCCACCAAATGGATAGGAGTTCTTCCCACACCAAGTAATACTCTGACATCAACTGAGTTTCCCATAACTCAATCCTGACACTGTTCTCCCGGTGAAAAGCCACTAAGTTGTGTCCTACTCTTACGACTCCATGGACTGTAGCCTGCCAGGCTGCTCTGTCCATGAGATTATCCAGGCAAGAATACTGGAGTGGGTTGTCATTTCCTTCTCCAGGGGATCTTCCTGACCCAAGAATCAAACCAGGTCTCCTGTATTGCAGGCAGATTCTTTACCCATTGAGCTACAAGAGAAGCCCCTATTTTGCTAGAGACAGTGTCAACTCCCATAGGCTAAAGCTGCCTCATAAGACTGCCTCCATTTCAGATGCCAACTGCAAGCCCAGGTTGTCACCTGTGCTTCTGAGGAATGCGCTATAATTCAGTTTCCCATGATCCTCACCTCAGGTTCCATAATATGCTAAGATGGCTCACAGAATTTAGGAAAACATTTTATTTAATAGATTACCATTATAGTATTAAAAATAATTCAACTCGGGAACAGCTAAATGGAAGAGATGCAGGTGGCAAAGTATTGGAAAAAGGGTGCAGTTTATATACCCTCTCCAAGTGCATCACCCACTCAGCACCTCATGTATTCACCAACCTGGAAGCTCTTCAATTTCCTTCAGTCAGGGTTTTTTGTGGAGCTTTATTAAGTAGAAATGATTTATTAAATGCTTGACCATTGAGTACTAACTCAGCCTCCAAGCCCTCTCCCTTCCTTGGTTGTTGGGAGGGTGGAGCTGAAAGTTCTAACCCTCTAATCATGTGATTGGTTCCTTGCAACCAGTCCCTTATCTTTAAGTGCTTTTCTGAAAGTCATCTCATTAACATAAACTTGTGTGGTTGAAAGACTAAAGATGCTTGTTATGAATAACAAAAAATACTTTTTTCACCCCTCCCTCTTATCTCTTAGGAAATACCAGGGTTTTCAAAGCCCTAAGCCAGGAACAGGGACAAAGACCAAATATATATTTTCTAATATAAATCACAATATCACACAGGTAAATCACCAAGACCTGCAGAAGTGAGAGCTGAGGGTGAGAAGAATTTAGACTAGATAATGGAGGAGTAAAGACAATTAGTACCACCTGCAGCACTGAAAGAACAACTGCAAAACTGAGATCTGTCATTCATCGCACTAACCATCATTTTCTGAGTGTCCTCTCAGGAAGACAGGCCAACCAGGAAACTTGGAGTCTGAAAATGCATGAGAAGTGAGTCTGTGTGAAAGACTCTAGGTCCATTCGTGTCTCTAAAAATGACCCAATTTCATTCTTTTTTTATGGCTGAGTAATACAGATGAACCTACTTGCCTGGCAGGAATAGAGATGCAGACATAGAGAATGGACATGTAAACAGGGTCCAGGGGGAAGTGGAGGTGGAATGAATTGGAAGATTGGGATTGCTATATATATATATATATATATTCATACACACTACCATGTGTAAAACAGATAGCTGGTGAGAAGCTGCTGTGTGCCACAGGGAGCTCGGCTCGGTGCTCTGTGATGATCTAGAGGGCTGGGATAGGGAGACTGGAGGGAGATCGGGGGAGAATATATGTATGTATAGCTGATTCACTTTGCTGAACATCAGAAACTAACACAACATTGTAAAGTGAATATACCCCAATTAAAAAAAAAAAGAAGTGAATCTGTACAGTGCAAAAGTAGAATATGGAAGGTTTATAAGTGTGTTGCTCAGATCTTCCTTCAAGCAAACCACCCCAGGTCTATACTAGCTACGGTGCCTAAGAGGCTCTGCAGCACTGAGACATCAGACACATTCTCCATGGGAAGCTTCAGCTAGTGACTGAGCATAGTGGAGTTCTAGGTCTTGCTCTATCAACCCAGTGCAGTTGAGTTCTAAGTCATCTCTGCTCTGAAGCTCTCCATTGAATTGGCCAGAACTGCTCTCTAAGGCTCTTCTGCATTCTTCCTTTTTTCCATCCTTTCATAAATATCAGATCTTTACAGGTATGAAGACTTCTCCCATCTATTGCTATTCCTTTCTCCCATTTATCTTTATTACCTTTATCTTTTACCTCCAATAAATCTCTCATGCTTCTAATTCCATTTTGGCATCTGCTACCCAGACAAGCAAAGCTGATTCATATGGTCACTTGATTTATGACAGATACAAGTGCAGTATACTAAGAAATGTCCAAATGAAACATTGGACAAATGAAATATTGGAAAAACATAAATCTGACTCCTGCTCTACTTCAAACACTGAAGTCAATTCTAGATGGATTTTAAATCTAAATGTTGAGAGTAATAAAGGGATCTTTTTCAAGCAAGACCAGTAATACCAACAATAAATGAAAAGTTTGAGAAAGTGGATTTCATTAAAAATAAGAACAGCTAGTTATGAAAACACACCACTCAGAGAGTGAAAACTCAAGGCTCTAAATGAAAGAAGATATTTGTGATTTACATATCCTATACAGGGCTTATGTCCAGAATCTATATCAAATTCCTTTAAACCAGCAACAAAAAGATAACCAAAGTTTTAGAAAAGGAGTATATTCATTTCCCATGGCTGCTAGAACAAATTACCACAAACTTAGTGACTTAAAAATGACAAATTTATTCCCTCACATTTCTAGAAGCATAAAATCATGATCACTGATCTGAAATCAAAGTGCTGGCAGGACTGCCCTCCCTCTGGAAACTGTAGAGAAGAACCTCCTCTAACTTCTGATGACTGCTGGCATTCCTTGGTTTGTGGCCACATCACTCCAGTCTCTGCCCCTGTGGTCAAATGCATTCTCTTCTTCTGTCTACCTTCTCTTCTTCTATGTCAAATTTCCCACTGCTTGTTTTATAAGAATACATGTGATTGCACTTATACCGGAGAAGGAAATGGCAACCCACTCCAGTATTCTTGCCTAGAGAATCCTGTAGATGGAGGAGCCTGGTGAGCTGTGTCCATAGGGTCGCACAGAGTCAGACATGACTGAAGCGACTTAGCAGTGGCAGTGGCGCTTATACCTCACCCAGATAATCCAGAATTATTTCCCATCACAAGACTCATAATCACATCTGCAGTACCCCTTTATCCAGATAAAGTAACATTTAAAGCTTCAGGGATATCTTTGAGGGCCATAATCCAACCTTCTTCCAGGCACAAAGGGTTAGGGCAAGCACTTGACAAGAATATTCCAATGTCTGTCAAATTCTTTCAGGTCACTTCCAATTTCAAAATTCTATCATCCTATGAAAATCAGAATTCTTACAGTTAAATATTATAAAAAACAAATTGACAGTCTTTCTATGCTATATTTATTGTTTAGGGGAATAATTTAGAAAGATTTTTGTTGCTAAAAACAGAGGTAAGGGAAAGAAGTAAAATCTTAGATACTGAGAATGAAAAAGATATTAAAAATATGGAATCAAGAGAGTAATAAAAAGGAACTACAAATACTACAAAAACTTTATACTTTGAGCTAAAGACTACAAGTTTCCCAAGATGGTGACTGTGAATAAATCTATTTCCCTGTGAAAAATCTCAAAATTATCCCCTCAGTGTGACAGAATCCTAAGCAGATAAGCCAGCAGATTTAAATCCCTGTGTTTTGCATTTGGGAGAATAAACATTCTACTGACCCCAATTAGTCCTCTTATGAGGAATGCTTAGTTTAATATGATCACAAAAGCAAAAAACCACTAAGTTAGAGAAGAAACTTGAACAGTCAAACTCTATATGAGAAACTGCATAGACTTCCTCTCTTATGCAATGAAAAACTGCATGTGTGTTTTTTAACCACAGTCCCAGATTTCATAAGGGGTTGTGAGAACTAAGGAGACATTGAACAGGACTCTCCTGCAGAGCCCAGTGAACTGAAAAAGCAAATTTGCAGGAGCTCACCTGAGTAAACTCAGGTATCCTTACCATCTTGCAATGGCCCTGGAAATGCCTCACTTCCTCCCAGAGAGTAGTTCAACTATTAGCTCATAAGAGAGTATTAGGTCCAATAATTGAGAAAGTACTCTTGGTAAGATGATTATTGAATAAAGCCTAACTCATTTAGGTTGTTTGAATTTCTCCTATTATGTGGTGAATAGGAACTGAAAATGATTTAGCCCATAAATCCATTTAATCTAGCTTGTAACATAAAGTGAAAGATTTTATTTCTGTATTACAATAGGCATTTTGATGCAAAGCTTCTGGCAGGGCAATGGACCAATCGGCAGAATAGAGGCCACACCTCAACAGGCTTAATTATACATTAGATTAAACACATACTGATCTACAGAAAAAGGTCCATGGTCCAGAGCAAAAAGACACTGATTTTGGAGTTGGGGGATCCAGGCTCTGGTCCTGGAACTAGCAGCGAGGAGCTGTCACTTCCCTCATCCACCCCTGTGCTGTTTCTAAATGTGTGAGACTATGATGGGACAGTTTCTAAGACCTCTATAATCTAAGATTAAATGGATCTTTCCTATGAAGATAAATGAAATGCTATAGCTTAATCAAGAAAGACGTAAAAGTAGTGTGTATGTGTGTGTGTGTTAGTTGCTTAGTCGTGTCCGACTCTTTGCAACCCCATAGACTGTAGCCCACCAGGCCCCTCCATCCATGGAATTTTCCAGGCAAGAGTACTGGAGTGGGTTGCCATTTCCTTCTCCAAAAGAAACTATAGAAAGAAAGTGAAGTCACTCAGTCGTGTCTGACTCTTTGCGACCCCACGGACTGTAGCCTACCAGGCTTCTCCATCCATGGAATTTTCCAGGCAAGAGTACTGGAGTGGGTTGCCATTTCCTTCTCCACATAAAAGCAGTACTAGTAGCTAACTTCCATTGAGTTCTTACTATGTACCAGACATTGGGCTAAAATCTTTACAAGTGTTGAACCATTTCAGCTTTAAACAACTACTTGAGTCATTATTATTATATTCCTTTTTGAAACAGAAAAAAATTTTTAATTTCCAAGATCACACAGCTAAAGTGGTGGGTCACACAGTTGGAAGAAATGGCCATTAAAGTGGGATTTGAAAGGAAAAAGACTGCTTCTGATGAGTCTGGGGGATATAAACCCCCTAAGTCAGTTGCAAAGCAGTTCATTTCATGCCTTCTCCCCTGCCAAGAGCCTGCCTCATGCTATCACCATCTCCTATAAGGACCCCTGCATAGGCCCCAGCTGACCACGGCCAGCTTGTCTTGGCACACCCACCCCCATCCTGAGTGATCTGATGTTGCCTTCCTCAATTATATTTGCTGAATGAATCCATGAAACTTATAGTTCATTCATGTTAGAAAATAAGAGCTGACTGTTGGTGAAAAGAAGAAAGATTGCAGTGGTCGTTTCAAAGGCAGGTCAAAGGATTTAGATTCATGTAGTGAAAACAAGAGGAACCTCTGTAGATTCTCCACCCAGAACTGACACCACGAAAACTGTTTGCGGAAATGTTCTGCCTATGGGCATAGAACACACTAACAAAGGAAGAAGAGACAAGAGACTGGTCAAGGTGCTGTGGCTGCTACCAGGCTGGGTCTGATGGGGCCCCCAGGGTGGTACCTGTGTAGCCTCAGGTGGAGAGCAGGAAACACTCCTTGAGAAACTATGGCAAGGAAAGGAGGAAAGGAAAAGGTTAATGAGGGCCTTAGGAAACATCAAAAAATGAAAGCAAAAATTTTTGCTTTTGGGATTAGTCCTTTAGCACCTTAAATATCTGGAATTTCAACAGAACTGTAGTCCTAACAACATAACCCCAGTGTTTTTCAGCTTTTCTACAATTATGATGTTTCTAACAACCCAAATTTGTACCTGGAAATCCATTTTAGCAACAAAAACAAACATTAAAGAAAAGTTTTGTATCAAACTGAAAGCTCACTAGTGATGAACATCTTTAAATAATCCATTTCTCAACAGTTTATTTTTTCCACTAATGTCAGGTCACATCCAACATTTTACTTTTATATTAACACATATTCTTGGAATATGTGATAAACCTTGGGATAAACATTTTGTTGAAATCAAGTCAAAGACCCAAATCTCAGACTTCACCTATATTTTAACCCCCCATATATTAGGGCAATACCAATGTGAATGTTAACTTCATTTTAATTTTAGGATAATTGCAACATATAAAACATATTCCCCTAAGGCTTAACATTTTCCTCCCAAGAAGAAATTGGTAATGTTTTCTTTTTCATCGCTCTCTGTTCTAAGTCAGGACAGAGTTCAGAATCACAAACATTAACTTGAATCTCATACTGGACCAGACAATCGATACATTTTCTAATATGTGTTATCTTGGTTCAGTGACTTTCATTTCAATTTCTTTCCTCCCGTGTCTAGTTTACCAATATGATTAATGGCCAAACTTATCTTGGTCTCCCCACAATTGCCTTGAGAATGTGCAATACTAGATTTATTCACTTATTATAAATGCAAAACAGAGATGCAATTTTCAATGTAAATGCTGCCCTTAAAATATACAGATATTTATCATTGACTGTTTTTTAATACATTTCTTGGATTTTTGCACACAGAAATGGTCTATGTGGTAACTGTTAACTTTTAAAAATAAAATATTATCAGTGATAAGTATTATATTAACAACATTGTAAATTAAACGTTTTTACCTAAAAATAGAACAATGATAGAAACCAGTCCTCACTCTACATGCTCTGAATCCTACCTCAGAAAAAGCCGTTCAACCACCAAGAACTATTTTCCTAAGAGGAAATAATATTAACTAATTTCAATAATTAAGTAATTTATGAAGTGAATGTTGTAATAAATTGACATCATGTTATTCTGATATTCACCTGAGAAACCACTGGATTTTTTTCTCCTCTGAACCCTCTTGCCTATCCACTAGAATTCAGTTCTCTGAGTCTTCATACATAGGAGACTATAGAACATTACCGCCATTCCGTAGTGAGCAACATTCCCAACCCAGTCTTACTATCCCAAAATCAATTCCACAGTGGTTCCAATCCCAGCTCAGGTGCAGCATGGCTCAGCCGGCCCCACTTCTGCCTCCAGCTCTGGATTCCAAACATACAAAATCTTTTATTAAGTTCATCTACCTGCCTTTCTCAGCCCCAGCCCTGCACACATGCTGTCCTTGGAATACTCTTAGCCACCTTTCTGGCTTTAACCCTACTTCTTTTCCAAGTTCCTGCTGAAAGTTCATTTCTTCAGCAAGGTCTTAGCTATCCTTTCAATTAGATTAGGCCCCCCTGACATATGTTCTTATAGCTTCCAATCTTAACATAATAAGGATCATACTCTCATTAAAGTCAGCTTTCTCCTTTAGACTATAAGCTCCATGAGACCTGAGAGACACTGAGTGCTCTATGAGACATGCTTTACGGGCTATTACAAAGATTAAATGAAGTAAGGTATGGAGAAGGAAATGGCAAACCCCTCCAGTACTCTTGCCTGGAAAATCCCGTGGACGGAGGAGCCAGGTAGGCTGCAGTCCATGGGGTTGTGGAGAGTTGGACACAACTGAGAGCCTTCACTTTCACTTTCACTTTTTGTAGAGTGATGAGCTACACAGACCTTTACTTTTATTATAGCAGGTGACATGCTTGGTGCCAAAAATGTTAATATAGCAATTCTATAAAGCAATTGGAGCAAAAAAAAAGCCACCTCAAAGTACCCCAGTTTAGGAATACTGGAGTGATCACATCTCTAGAAAATCATCAAAGCCAAGCTCAATGGCCATGACATCCCATTGATCTAACTTTGACAGCCTCAGTGGACCTTTAAGAACATTTTACAAGGCCTAACTTATTGTACGTTTCCATCTTTCAGCTAGAAAATAGTATTGATAAGAAAAAGATGAAAATAAGGTTAATAGGCTAAAAGATAATTATGAAATAATGTTGTGTTTTTCATAAAATAAATGAGTAAATGCATCGATGTTAGATGGGAAAGGAGATTTCCATAATTAGAAGACAGAGATTGTTCTCAACAACAAAATGGAACCAGCCACTAATAAACATAACTGTTTGGATGAATCTTAAAAATACTCTGCAGAGTACAAGAAGATAGACACAGATAATAGGACACTCTGTTGGAATTTCTGGATGAGACAAAATTAATCTACAGTGACAGAAAGCTGATTGGTAGTTACATGGGGCAAAAAGAGTAGAGTAGAATGTAAACAACATGAGGGAAGATTTGGGGATGATGCAAATATTCTATATCTGCACTGGAGTGAAATTTACATGGGGGTATACTTTTGTCAAAACTTATTGAACTTAAAGAGGTATGTTTTATCATCTATAAATTTATACAACAAAAAGTTGAAAATTATATTCACAAAAGACACTCTCTATGGTACTAAGAGAATTAGAAGGATACCATCAATTTTTTAAAGAAGTACAGAGGAAATAACAACTTGTATCTTTTTTTAAAATTTATTTTTATTGGAATATGTTTGCTTTACAATGTTGTGTTAGCTTTGCTGTACAATGAAGTGAATTAGCTATATGGCAACCCACTCCAGTACTCTTGCCTAGAAAATTCCATGGATGGAGGAGCCTGGTGGGCTACAGTCCATGAGGTCGCAAAGAGTCGAACATGTCTGAGCAACTTCACTTCACTATACATGTGTCCCTTCCCTCTGGACCTCCCTCCCATACCCTATCCCACCCATCTAGGTCATCAAAGAGCACCAAGGTGAGCTTCCTGTGCTTTATAGCAGGTTCCCATTAGCTATCTATTTTACACGTGGTAGTGTATATAAGGGCTTCCCAGGTGGCTCGGTGGTAAAGAATCTGCCTGCAATGCAGGAGGAATGGGTTCAATCAAGGGTCAGGAAGATACCCTGGAAAAGGAAATGGCAACTCACTCCAGTATACTTGCCTGGGAAATCCCACGGACAGAGAAGCCTAGCAGGTTACAGTCCATGGGGTCACAGAAGAGTCAGACACAATTTAGTGACTGAACAACAACAGCAAAGCGTATATGTCAATGCTACTCTTTCAATTCATCCCGCTCTTGCTTTCCCCTCTGTGTCCACATATTGGTTCTCTATGTCTGCGTCTCTATTCATGCCTTGGAAATAGGTTCATCTGTACCATTTTTCTTTTAAATGTTTAATTACTGTGGAAAGTTTCACGTGTGTGCATGTGTGTGTACATGTGTGTACGTGTTTCAGTTTGCTGTTTTTTCCTGAATTGTACCTTTTTAGTAATTACAAATGAATTATTGCAACTAATCAACCTGACTGTGAGGTCTCATTCTTAGCCACAACCTGTGCTACCTGGGCTCTGTGGTCTGAATGCCTAGACACCCCATATGATCAATCAGCAATGTAACAGCTTACTGGTAATTGCTCTCCTGACTGAGCCCAGATCCTGACTTGCACGTGTAGAACACAGAAATGTATGGTAATTAGAATCCTGTAAGCAGAGACAACTTTCCATGTTTTCTTTCCCTTTTGGCACATTCTAAAAGATGGAAAATACAGTAATACCTCTGAAAAGCCAGGAAATATTTCAAAGCTTGTCAAGCCAAAGCCTGCGACAAATACTTCTTTGACATCACACAACCACAGATGTTCCAGCCTGTCCATTCCAATGTGCTTGGCAAGAGTGATGTGGGTCACAGCACTGTGAACGCTGGGGAAGTGTGCTGCTTTCCAAACAGCACTGTCTTCCTGTCTCCTACCACCTCAAGTCCAGATGCAACCATCAATTAAATAGCACAAGAGCATTTTAGTTCCAATGAGAAAAGTATTACAAGAGGGAAATTGTCCTTAGCTCAATGCAATAATACTGAGACGTGATGTCTTTCTATTTACCTGAGTAAAGTTTCCACTGAAATCCATCACTGAGAGAGATTAGAAAAGATATGTTACACGGAAGTTTGGCTTTGCTGAAACTGTGATATGTCAATAGGAATGTACCCCATCAACTGCTCCATTCTAAGCGAGCTCCAGAGGTTCCCTGTGCACCTGGAGGACCAAAAGAAAAATATTATCTCAGTAGGAGGCAGATGAGTTACTTTGCTGATTTAGTGTCCACTCAACTGTTTGGTTCTAACTGTATTTCAAATTTACTGACCAAGGGTTTTGCTTGTTCTACTCTCATCAATTGTGTGTGGTATTTGCCATCATTTCATTATAGAGTTGCATTTGATATATTTAATACATCTAGGTTTCTTAATCCACATTTTTATACATAATGGGGTGGATATAAGTGGATTCATGTGCATGTGTGCTGCATGCTAAATCGCTTCAGTTCAGTTCAGTCACTCAGTCGTGTCCAACTCTTTGCGACCCCATGAACCACAGCACACCAGGCCTCCCTGTCCATTATCAACTCCCAAGGCCCACCCAAACCCATGTCATGTCCAACTCTTTACAACTCCACGGACTGCAGCTTACCAGGCTCCTCTATCCATGGGGATTCCCTAGGTAAGAATACTGGAGTGGGTTGCCATGCCCTCCTCCAGGGGATCTTCCCCACCCAGGGATTGTCTCCTGCATGGGCAGATGGGTTCTTCTCACTAGCACCACCTGTAAACGTGCATCTATGTACATGATTCAAAAGGTAGTTTTCCATTGAGACAAAAATTTCAATCATTACTTTTGGTGACTATTTTAGTCTGCCTGGCTTGTCATAACAAAATACCATAGACTGAGTGGTTTAAACAACAGAAACTTTTCTCACAATTCTGGAGGCTGGAAATTCAAAATCAAGGTACCAGCAAGGTCTGATTCTGGTGAGGGGTCTCTTCAGGGCTTACAGACAGCCACCTTCTCACTGAGGTCCTATATGGCCGTAGCCCAGGACAATGGGGCAGAGAACTCTCTCCTTCTTCAAATGAAGCCATTAGTCCTATTGGATTAGGATTTCTTTGTTATGACCCAATTTAAACTTAACTACCTCCTAAAAGCCTTATCTCCAAATACAATCACATTGGAAAATAAGGGCTTCAACATATCAGTTTTGAAGAGGATGTGAGTCTTCACTGGTGGCTCAGCGGTAAAGAATCTGCCTGCCAATGCAGGAGATGCAGGTCCAATCCTTGGGTCGGGAAGATCCCCTGGAAACCAATGCAGGAGATGTAGGTTCAATCCTTAGGTTCGGAAGATCCCCTGGAAAAGAAAATGGCAACCCACTTCAGTATTCTTGCCTGAGAAATCCCATGGACAGAGGAGCCTGGTGGGCTACAGCCCTTGGGGTTGCAAAAAAGTCAGACACAACTGAGCAACTAAACAGCAACAATATAATCCACAGCAGTGGTTTTGAGCAGAAAGATATGTCTGTTTGTGTTTCTAGCAAATATTTATTAAACACAGGCTGAAGGGCAGGTTCTGGAGACACAAAAGTGAAGGAAAACAAGATTCAAGACCTCAGCCTATGCATAGCCTTCATGTAACAATGGATTGATTATAATAACAAGGGAGAATCCTTTCTAAATTTAGAATATAAGATGAAGAATTTTTGTCTATTGTTTAATTTAGCCTCTAATACATGAGAATTAAATTGAAATAGAAGTGAATAAAGAGAAACATTTCTTCAATTTTTCATCTAGGGAAAAAAGGCTATATTTCTGGAGAACCTGATATTTATATTACAAGTTGTGGGAGTGGATACCTGAGCTTGATGGGCTACATCCTTTCCTCCATCCCTCTCCTCCCCCTGGTGACAGTGGTCCAGAATGCTGAGTCCTCAGTGGGATATGGAGGAAAATGTTCTACTTTGACACCAGAAGAGTCATGACTCGGGTCACCAGATGAGGCACAAACCCTTCAGTGTGCTCTTAAAAATATCTGGTTTGCTTAGGAAATCGAAAACTATGTGAATCTCACTAACCTCTTCCTTTTTTTCCTAACACTGGAACACTTGATCTGGAGAGAAAGAAGAGTGCAATTGATGCTTAGTTGAAATTCAGTGGCAGGAAAAACATTCAACATAAGAGGAAAAAACCTCTAAAATATTCCATTTTCCTAAATTGTAAGATATACTTCACTGTATTCATGTGCGTGATAGTCATCACAACTTGAATCAAAACAGGTATTTTTCCCAAGGTCTTGGGTTATAAAGGTGTTTTTATTGTTAAATAATCTGATCAAGAGATTTCCATCAGGAATTCTGTATCTGCTGGCATATACTTGAGCTGGTCACTCAGACTCTTGAAATTTAAGCACTTTGATGATTAAGAAATAGGCCTGACACCTTCAGGGACATGAGGCATAGCTTGAAACCTGCAAACCAAAATATCTTTGTGCTTATATACTTTTTTTTCCTCTTAATCCTTAAAACAACTATGAGATATAGTGCATATTATATCCATTGTTACATATAAGGAAACTGAATCCAAGAAATAAATGACTCACCTGTAGTCACAAATTTGCTAAGAGGAGGGACTCTCTTATGAGTGAGTCACTATGAAACACAGGTGGGTTCCATTCCAAAGCCCTTATTTACTCTTCCCACTTTCCCCCTCAGCTTCTCTCCTCCTCTTTCTAATAAGAAAAATCAGGCCAACATTTTCATTTTTCAAAGGAGTCTCACATACGTGGTTTTATTTGATAACCACAGCTTCTCTGGGTGATAGGAAAAGGCCATGATAGTTTCTCTGTAACAGAGGTGTGGAAACAGCAATTCAGAAACTTTCCCAAGGTCACAAACCTTTGAAATGTCAAATTAGGTGTTGAATTCAGTTTTTCAATCCCCTCTTCAATGTGATTTTCATTGTATCTCATTTTGAAACAT